>NC_142695.1:24655708-24964349 GCF_029641045.1 Salvia hispanica
CAAATTTAACTAGGATTCATCTAGGAATTAAATCCATACAAATCCATAAAATAAGGATAAAATCTATAATTAATCCATGATTTAATACAAAATCAAATCTTATATAATATATAAAATTCACAAAAGATATATTCAAATCTTATTTCCAAATTAATATTGAATACTTTCCAAAAATAATTCTAAGGGTTAGGAAACCCTAATTTAAATTTGGAAAGCGAAGTCACGAGATGAGACGATTCTTCGTGGCACATAGGGAAAACCCTAATCTAGCGCTATCGTTCTCCCACTCGAAATTCGCCGCTACTGCCTGCGTGACGATGTCGCTGCTGCGTCGTTCTCGTCACCGCTGCACGCGCCCGACCCTTGGGCTCCCACTCGAACAAAAACTGCTGTTGCTCGGAGACGTCGCTGCTGTCACAAAATCGTGCCCAACCCAGCCATCTCCGTCGACGTTCGAGCCCGGGAAACCCTCTCCGTCCAGGTTTGCTGCTGTGACGCTGCCCGCGCAGCGGCTGCCGCACATGTCGCCGCCAGCCCGCCGCTGCTGATGCGCAGCCACCTTCACGGTGCTGCTTCTAACGCGTACAGCCGTCGGGGATGACTCCAAATTGCCTCCGAATTAATTCGATTCAAGGTTCACGCAAAAGAAAAATATTTGCCTACATGTGAAGTCATCAGCAATTTGATTCATGTGAAATCATTACGTAATTGGAGTTATCAAAGGAATGTAATCATTACTCAATTATTATATATAAACTAGATTTACATTCCTCCGTCAAAGTTGTTTTCGTTCTTTTATGTACGGACTTTGTTTCCATATGAAATATCATATATACAACGAACATAAAACGAAAAATAATTGCATTCAAGCAATTCACGTAACATGAAATTAATCCATATAATTAGAGCTAAAAATTGGCTCTGATACCAATTGCTGGGGTTTATTGCCCCTTGCACAGCGGAAGACTTGTACAAAACAAATAAATCAGACGTAGGATCTATTTGACCGATTATGCGATTAATCAATTCACATATTATACAGATAATTGCATGCTAGAACGCAAATAATTCATGTTCAAAGAAAGTAAATCCTAAAACATGAATTCTACGGTTTAGAGTTACCGATTTGATTCTCCAAAGAATCGTCGATTGCTCGCGCCTTCTCCACGTGATGATCTTCAATACTAGACCACGGATCTTCTCTCTGGTTCCCGAACTGTATCTCGATATCAGGGTGGGCTGATCTTATCAAAATACTAGGACTCGAATAAAGATGACAGAAGAAATCCTTCTCCAATTAGGAGAGAAATTCGAACTCCTCTAGGTAAAGGGGGACGAAAATTATGAATAATAATAATGAATGATTTATGTCTCCTTTATTCTCCTATTTATATTAAGTTCCTTTTGGGCCCAGACAGGGATCTATGGAAGGTTTTGGATATGGGCTCGCCCAATTAGCTTTTTACTAATTAAATTGAACCCACAATTTAATACAAGCTTATATTGGAATATTACGAGCAGCCACTACAGAAGTAATATTGAACTCTCCCCATCCAAATCCGAAATTACAAGTAATCCGGGTTTCCACTTTGTTTATTATTTATTTCCCGCGCTTAAGATATAAATGTCTATTAATTAATTAATGTCTGCTATGGACTTAATTAAGTAACATCTTATTAATTCCAAGAGTAGACTTAGCAAGAAACATTATTTATTATTCATAGAGTAATAAAACTCCCACTGGCCAGTTTTCCTAATAATAAAACCTTGTTCGAGCTCCTCTTGAGGACATTATCAAACGAGACTCACCTTGCGCACGTTTCAACATAATAGCAATCCTAGCACCGCTAGATATTAATCACCACTACCCAATATATCAGGATTATTGGGTTGCGAAAAACCCGCACCATTTGATAAGTCAAAGTAGTGCATAATCAATACCGTATGCTCAATGCTAACATATGTAGATTAAGAAATAGTATTTCATCAAGACCTAGTCTTTCAGTAGATAGCATAAAGACACGTCTTGCTGTTAGATCCGTTCAGTAGTATACCACACCAATGTCATCTTATTTCAGTAAGGCTTAGAAATATGCGGACTGACATTGCAACCTTTCACGATAGGTAGCCAAAGCCTATCTAGGTTGTGAAATTCTTCTTTTTCTTTTGCAAAGCATTGCATAGATCTGACCGTGTTACCTTAAAGTGGACGACGCCCACAACCGGTCTACTAAGCAAAAGACTTAGACTTTGTTTACTTCTTATGCATTTAAATGTTTGTAAAACATCTTATAAATGCACAAACAAACACAATGTAATAATAATAGTGATTCTATTCGTGCGAGACTGCTCGAATCATACTGAATCGAGTTAAAAGTGGATTGTAGAGTTTTACGTATACAAGCAAGATTCTATTCGCGTGAAACTTGCTCGAAACATGCTTTTCAGTATACCAAACCTAACAGATCAAGACATCAACAACTTCATGAATGATGCTCTTGATCATCATCATTGTGATGACATAGTCAGCCATGAGAATGTTCCATTTCATGTAGTTGGAAGAGGTGTGCCTAAGACCAACGACTCCACAAAGAAGAAACTTAGTTGGTTGCGCTCTCAAATTATTGGCGCCACAGCCGAATTCGAAACTACCTTTGGTCGGCGCCACCTCACTTACGCCGATCACACTGCTTCCGGTCGCCCCCTCCACTACATTGAGAACTATGTTACAACCAAATTACTTCCCTTCTATGGTAAGTACATCAATAATCATGGATAGATCATAAAACCTTAATTAATCAATGAGAGTGAATTCTTTTTGGTTGCAAATACAAGATTAGGGTAGATAAGTAGGGTTCGCTAACACAAAGTTAGAGTGTATAATTTTAAATTATTATCTTAGTGATAGATAGTAACTACTTATGCAAATTTGTAAATTCAATAGTCGGAGATAATTTTTAATTGTTATCTCAGCGATATACTTATATAGTAACTACTTGTACAAAATTGTAAATATAGGACACTTTAAAATCCATGGTGGAATTCCTTTATATCACATCATGAGATAATATTACTATATTAATATGATATGATAATATTACATTCATCTATAAAAAATTACTTTATATTAGCATAGTGGATCAAACAAGTTTTAACATATTAGTAGTGGAAATTGGAACATAGACTGATAATAAAAAAATAGAAACTAATTTTAATAGCCATCTTATAAAATGAAAATATAACTATTTTTCATAGGAAGTCGTATACGTATTTGAAAGCAAAATGAGTTGTTTTTACGATTAGGCAACACTCACACGAGCGACAGCTATGTCGGATACAACACCACAAAGATGGTGCACAACGCGAAAAGCTACGTGAAGAGATGCTTAGGAGGCGGAGAAGAAGACACCATAATATTCTGCGGGTCGGGCTCCACGGCTGCGATCAAACGCCTCCAAGAAGTCATGGGAATCGCCGTTCCTTCCATTCTAAGGGAGAGTGTTTTAAAATGCTTAAGCGACAAAGAGATATGGGTGGTCTTCGTAGGGCCCTATGAGCTCCATTCCAACCTTCTCTCCTGGCGGCAAAGCCTCACCGAGGTGGTGGAGATCGGCTTCGACCGCCACGGACACATCGACATGGAGGCTCTGACCAACAACCTTAGTCTCTTCAAGAATCAAAATCGCCAAATGCTCAGGTCTTTCTCCGCTTGTAGCAATGTCACAGGAATCGTTACCGACACCCGCGCCATCGCCCGCCTCCTCCACCAATACGGAGTGTTCGCATGTTTCGACTTTGCTGCCAGGTCAATAATTCATCTTTTATGGAATACTATAATTTTAGAGGTGGATTGCATCGTACATTAATCACTCTTCCACTAGACTGTGGTTACTATGTATTTATTTTATTTATGAATTATGTATCTTTGATGCAGTGGACCGTATACAAAGATTGAGATTAGATCGAGCAAAACAGATAGATACGATGCAATATTCTTGATATTATAAAAAATAAAATGTAGCGGCGGAATTTCCGCCACTGCCAGATTATTTCGGCCATTGTTTTACAAATATGAAATTAAATTAGGGCTCAATTAGATTTACACTTACACATTCAATTCACTGCACCGCCCTAAATTCTCCCAGCCGTTCCCGTAGCCATTCCATCCTGCCACCGCCGTTCGCCGCAGTCGCCGCTCCAGATCCGCCACCGCCGTACGCCGCATTCGCCGCTCCGGATCCGCAACCGCCGTTCGCCGCATTCGCCACTCCAGATCCGTCACCGCCGTTCGCCGCAGTCGCCGCTCAAGGTCTACCGCCGCAGTCGCTGCTCCAGCACCGCCGTCGCCACTTCATCCCCTTCGCCTCCGTCGCCACTCCAGCCCTGCTCCGCCCCGTCGTTGTCGCTCCAGCCTTGCTCCAGCCAAGGTCTCAGTCTTCTCCCTTCTTCTTTCAATTTGTCGTGTGTTTGACCTAATTAACATTATTGGTTAGATTGAGCCTCCAAATCATAAGTTTAGGATGTAGCTATCAATAATCTAATAGCTTCAAATGCCACATTGGTTGTTCCTAACAGGTATTATCATTTTCCCTTTTGTGCAATTATAGCTTCTTTAAGCTAGTCTATTCCTAATGATGCTTGTTTGTGTTAAGGTGTTAAAATGCTATCACTTTTAGTTTGAGGAGAAGCTTGAGGGCGTTTGCGTTGATTATGCAAAGAGCATTTGGAGGAAGCCGGAATCGGTTGATTCTCCACAGAGGTTCGTGTGTGCGAACCATTTTGAATTCATTGTGGTTTGTTGATATTATTGATTGTTGAATTTTTTCTACATTTTGATAGAACTAGCCATGGAATTATATGGAGTATATCATATTTATGAATGATAGTATGTTTATATCAATTGGTCTATGTGATGATGCATACAGAAGTCTTGATTCATTATGCTGAATGTGCTGGCAGATTAACATATGCTTGTAGTTTGTGTTGCTCAGTACAATATGCGTACTCCTCATTTCTTCTCCCATGCACTATGTGTTGTGTGTGTGTTTTTCTCTTCTTCTTTCTTGAGTTATATCAGTGTGTGTTGTGTGTGGACATGTTTATACTTTTGTAAGTTTTGGTGATGAATAAGTGGTGTGTGTGTATGGTGAAGTATGCGTGTGTCTATTATATTTTTATGGAGAAAGTTTGCACGTTTTATTCACCATGTTATCATTCACATTAAAGCATTACCATAAATTAATTACTGAATTAAAATCTTAGACTTACTCTCAACCTATTAAAGAAAAAGTGAAAAAGTGAATATAGGATTTATATACTATAATCTTTGATACTAAATCTCTAGGTGCTTTTCAAAGACAGTGTTTCTGCCTAAATTTGTACAGATAAACTTGCCACTAATCTGAACAAGTCCAAAGATTAATCCATTTTGAAATTAGTGAAGTTGCAATAATTTGGTGGATGCGATATGATGAGGGAGATAATACCACATTAAATCATGGTTTATAAGGTTTTAACTACCTTCCAGCTATATAGATATGGCTGATTTTTTCTTCTTGATGTAAACGAAAGAGCATCTGCTTATATTATTCTAAACTTCATTAGGTAAGACCCATCTTCATCAAGTAAATATCCATTGAGAATGTGGAATGAATAAATACAGTGACTTTTTATTACTAAGAATGAATAAATAAATACAGTGAATTTTTACTCGGAAGTGGAGACCATTTTTACGAGTGAAATCAGTTTGAATGTTCATTTGCTTTCTGCTGCTGTTTTTTTTCCTTTGCTTTTTCTTTCTTTATTCTATTATTCCCCCAATTTTTTTAATGATGCATGTATTAAATATAAATACAGTGAATTTTTATTAATAAGAATGAATAAATAAACATAAAATTTTCGTTCATCCTTTATTAGTTCATATGTTATTTATGAAATTTACTCATATTTATTCATATATCAAATCTGGTGAACATGAGTAATATGCATAAATTTGAATATATATACATTAATTTTATTATTGAGATATTAAAAAATAGGTATTAAACTTTCGCTCTTAATGAAGTTCGGATCTTACTTTATTCGCTCACCTGTTATTCATGAAATTTATGTGTTTATTCATGTGTAATTCATATCCATCTTCGATTGATATGACTGACTTTTTTATCTTATGTTTCAGCCCCTTTTCATGGAATTATAATGCACTTGCTTATTATCATGTATTTTGTGTCTGAGTGATAACTGAAAAGAATGAAATCTGACTTTGCAATCTCTGAATATCTCAGACGACTTATTAATCAGGGATAAATAATTTGTCTGATAATAGGTTGTTGAAGTTTTACTTAGACTGGAAGTGGTAATTAGAGAATCCTAAATTTGGTAATTTATTAGCCAACATATACAGAATGATTTGGTTGATTAATATGATGGATTTTTGAAATCAGCCTTGTCTAGCTCTGTAGGATTCATAGGTTTGATTTTTATGCTATTAGATTCTTTTGATTAAAATATTCAAGTTTAGGTTAATTACCCTTTAATATCATTGGCAAACACTAGTTTTAATGCTAATGTGTATGTGTGTGGCTTCAGGAGGCGGCTCAAAGATGAACAGATAATTTTGATCCAAGATTTGGAAAGGAAAGAGACGAAGTTCATGGGACTGGGAAGAACAAGATTATAGATGATAAATTTGCCAAAAACCCCACTATTTTGTAGACTTAGAAGCTACATTTTGTTATTTAAATTTGCACCACTAAGTTTTAGAATTTGCACTGATGCTCAATATTATTAAACGTTGGTGTTATGAGTAATATATGAGTATTGATGTATCTATTGTTATTTTTACTACGAAAAATCTATTGATCTGTTGAAAAATTATCATAATAGGTGGATAAATAATAAAATAAATATAATCAAAATCTGTGAAAAACTTTAGTGGCGGATCCATTTTGCCATTAAATAGCAGTATATGTAGTGGCTTAATAGTGACGGAACAGTGGCGGAATTCAGTGGCGGAAATAGTTTCCGCCACTAATAATGGCGCCCCAAATCCGCCACTAATCAGTGGGGGCGGACAATTTTCCGTGGGTAATCCGCCACTAAACAGCAGTGGCGGAAAATTTCCGCCACTGATATTTTAGCGGCGAATATATTGCCGCGGTTCTGTTCCGCCACTAAATCCGCCACTAACACCTTTAGTGACGGAAAATTGCTATTTACTGGCGGATATTTCCGCCACTAAAATGCGTTTTTTTTGCAGTATTGCAAAAATTCTGAAACTTTGTGTTTTATCATTTAAATTTTGAAATGTATGAACAAACCAAAATTTGACAAAAAAAAAATCGTGATTTATTTAGCTTTTTTTTCTATTATAGAAATTTGAATGTATTATTATTATAATAGTAAGAGATCCTAATATCACTTAAGATTGAAAATTTTGAACTCAAATGGGTCACTAATTCACTATAATCATTTATTGCGCAGTTAACCATTTTTTTTAGGTAGGACGCGATTTACTTTTATTAATTAGTAAGTGACCAATACTATTATAGATACACATATAAACTATGAAGTGGGTAGTAGCCTATTAATTAATAACTAGTTTTAACCCACGCGCACTATGCGCGACTTAGAATATTTCGTACTATTATTTTGATATTATGAATAAATAAAATAAAATAAGTGACAATATCATTACATAAGATTAAAAAATAAAATAAGTGACAATAAATAAAACAATAATTCATAAGTTATGGAAATTTTTTTTCCTATTTGTAAACTACCTTAAAAGTACATTAATAAGAATAGCAAAATAAAGAAAATAAATAGTAAAACAAAAACCAAACACTCACTATCAGCGCGCATTGCAACTCCTCTCCCTGCTTATTTATTATACACGAAAGGCCGAAACTATCGTTGACTCTTTCCCTCGGCCTTATTTTCTTCTCTAGTCTCCAATTTGATAATTATGTACGTGCGCATATAGAATATGATATTTTATATTCTTCGTCTTCTTTCCTCCCTTTCGCCATTTTGTTGACTTTGAGTATTTTCTTTGCATGAAACCTATCGAATTATCGTTGACTCTTTACCCCAACTTTATTCTCCTCCTTAATCTCCAAACTAATGATTTATGTAGTGAGAAAAAAATTGGGATATTTTATGTTCTTCATCTTCTTTGCTCCCTTGTTCCATTTTGCTGACTTTGGATGTTTTTTTTTGCATGAAACCTATGAAAGTAGGCGACGAACGTACAATTTCAGCTTCAAAATATTACAGATAGTTAGCTTCTGCGATTTCTTTATTTGAGAAAAAATCACTATTATAGCTAAGATGAAAAATATTCAAACAAAATTAAAAAAAACAAAAAATAATAACAATAAAAAAAAACTTAATTATGAACTAAAACATTCAAATAGAGAATGGTCCTCAAAATAAGATTTAAAAGTGCTATTTTCTTTTCACCTTCTCTTACACAACCCTCTCTCCACAACTTCCGACTCGCGTCTTCGGTTCTTCGCCTTTTACAGGACTATATCTTCACCGCCTCCGTCTCCATTAACTGTTGCAAAAGAGCTCCCGTCGTCGATCGCTGAAGTTGAATCCTTTGAGGAGCAATTTTGAAATTTATCTAATGTTTGCTTTGAAAAGATAATTCTACAATGAAAGAACATGTATTTATAGATAAAAACTTAAGGCTACCAATAATCCTAGAAACAAAAATGCATTTGTTTAGGTAATCCATAATAATTAAAATGAATATTAATTTATGATTTAATCAATTGGATACATTTAGTCATAGATTTGAAAAGTCAAAAAACGCATAGAAAACTCCTCATAAATCATTAAATAGAATTATTTAGTATACTATAATCACATTATAATCGGCCGTTACATATGAGGTTACATTATATTATTAATGGTATTACTTCAAAAGTCTATCAATTTTAATCTTTTCCCCCAACCATCGGCAGTTACATATTCCTACATTATTTTAATTATTTTATAAATGACATTTACTTTAGGGAGTCATTATGTGATTTTAATAAAACGTTATGTAACATTTTATAACCATCACCCAAAATTTCTAAATTTCAAGATATTGCCCAAAACTTATATATAATTCAAATAATGACCAAAACTCGTCTTTTATATATGTATAGATTTAATCACCTTGGCAAAATAATTGTAGCATGCATTTTTGTGAATCAGGACACCCTATACCTAGACGATATAGAAGAAAGAGAAGACGCTGGAACTCCACAAAACATCCAAAAAGTAAGAGCTGGCTTAGCTTTTTGAATCAAAGATTTCATAGGTTATAAAGCCATAGAGATGTTAGAGAAAACACAGATTGAGAAAGCAGTGCAACGATTGATTAGCAATCCCAACATTGTGATATTAGGCAGCACTGTTGTGAAGAGACAAGCCATCTTATCTTTCCGCGTACATACTTCATCCCCGAGCAAGAGCAGAGGCAAGCCTCTCAATGGCTCTTTCGTCGCAAAGCTTCTTAATGACCACTTCGGCATTCAAGCCCGCGGAGGCTGCACCTGTGCCGGCTCCTACGCTCACACTTTACTCAATCTTGAAGAGCACTGCTCGCTTGCCATGAGATCCTTCATCAAAGAGGTGATTTACTCAGATAGTCTATGTTTTTCATTTATTAGAATACCTTGATTTTCCTTGTCTTATACTATAATTAATGAAGTCTTATATTGTTGGCTTGAAATTTGCAAACGTATACTACATTGGAGAATAAAGGAAGTTGGAAGCACTATACCTAGTTATTGTAACCCCAATTAGTTTGAGACATTTTGATAGTGACACAAAAACAAATACGTAAAGGCTTGGTCCAAAACGGACTATATTAAACTAATATGTGATCTCAGAGTTCAGGTGGCTTGGGTCGAGGACTTGGGTTGAAGTCAGGCCCAGGATGACTCGGGGTAGAGTTGGACCTTTTATGACTGGATGTGTCGACTGCATTCAATATGTGGTATAGGATTAAAGAGAGGTTTGTTGAGTTGCAAACTCATACCCACATCGGGAATGAGGAAAGTTTGAAGCAATATATAAATGATGTCCAACCCAATTAGTTTGAGGTCATTTGAGAGTGACCCAAAAACAAATACTTCATCTGTCCCTTAAAAATAGAAATTATTTCCAGTTTGAGTCGTCTCTTAAAAGATAGAAACTTTCTAAACTTTACCACTTCTTCTCTTTTACTTTACCAATTGTGCATTAAAACACATGTCATTTTAAGAGTTTCTATTTTGCAAGGACGGAGGTAGTATATGCGGTTTGGCCCAAAGTGAACAATATCAAACTAATGTGTAGTCTAGTAGTATGCGATCCTAACATATATACATATATAATGTTTTCTCTCTTTGATGTAGGGATTGTTAGGTTTGGTATTCTGAAAAGCATGTTTCGAGCAAGTTTCGCGCGAATAGAATCTTGCTTGTATACGTAAAACTCTACAATCCACTTTTAACCCGATTCAGTATTATTCGAGCAGTCTCGCACGAATAGAATCACTATTATTATTACATTGTGTTTGCTTGTGCATTTATAAGATGTTTTACAAACATTTAAATGCATAAGAAGTAAACAAAGTCTAAGTCTTTTGCTTAGTAGACCGGTTGTGGGCGTCGTCCACTTTAAGGTAACACGGTCAGATCTATGCAATGCTTTGCAAAAGAAAAAGAAGAATTTCACAACCTAGATAGGGTTTGGCTACCTATCGTGAAAGGTTGCAATGTCAGTCCGCATATTTCTAAGCCTTACTGAAATAAGATGACATTGGTGTGGTAGCACTAAACGGATCTAACAGCAAGACGTGTCTTTATGCTATCTACTGAAAGACTACGTCTTGATAAAATACTATTTCTTAATCTACATATGTTAGCATTGAGCATACAGTATTGATTATGCACTACTTTGACTTATCAAATGGTGCGGGTTTTTCGCAACCCAATAATCCTGATATATTGGGTAGTGGTGATTAATATCTAGCGGTGCTAGGATTGCTATAATGTTGAAACGTGCGTGAGGTGAGTCTCGTTTGATAATGTCCTCAAGAGGAGCTCGAACAAGGTTTTATTATTCGGAAAACTGGCCAGTTGGAGTTTTATTACTCTATGAATAATAAATAAATGTTTCTTGCTAAGTCCACTCTTGGAATTAATAAGATATTAATTAATTAAGTCCATAGCAGACATTAATTAATTAGTGGACATTTATATCTTAAGCGCAGGAAATAAATAATAAATAAAGTGGAAACCCGGATTACTTGTAATTTCGGATTTGGATGGGGAGAGTTCAATATTACTTCTGTAGTGGCTGCTCGTAATATTCCAATATAAGCTTGTATTAAATTGTGGGTTCAATTTAATTAGTAAAAAGCTAATTGGGGGAGCCTATATCCAAAACCTTCCATAGATTCCTGTCTGGGCCCAAAAGGAATTTAATATAAACAGGAGAATAAAGGAGACATAAATCATTCATTATTATTATTCATAATTTTCGTCCCCCTCTACCTAGAGGAGTTCGAATTTCTCTCCTAATTGGAGAAGGATTTCTTCTGTCTTCTTTATTCGAGTCCTAGTATTTTGATGAGATCAGCCCACCCTGATATTGAGATACAGTTCGGGAACCAGAGAGAAGATTCGTGATCTAATATTGAAGATCATCGTGGAGAAGGCGCGAGCAATCGACGATTCTTTGGAGAATCAAATTGGTAACTCTAAACCGTAGAATTCATGTTTTAGGATTTACTTTCTTTGAGCATGAATTATTTGCGTTCTAGCATGCAATTATCTTTTTAACATGTGAATTGATTAATCGCATAATCGGTCAAATAGATCCTACGTCTGGTTTATTTGTTTTGTACAAGTCTTCCGCTGTGCAAGGGGCACCAAACCCCATCAGGATATGTTGGAATAAAGCCCGGATGGACAAGAGTGAGCATCCCATATTACATGTCGGAGGAAGAAGTGGACTTCATTCTAGGAGCCATCAAATTCATAGCTATGTACGGCCAGAGATTCCTGTCCTGTTACCAGATCAACTGGACAAAGGGGACTTGGACTTTCAAAAAAATCTCACACAAAGATCAATATAGCTCATCTTTAGCAAGCATGATCAAGGCATTAAACATGGAACACAATGTGAAACAAGCAAATAGTACTCCCTCCGTCCCAAGGAAGATGACCCCTTTCTTGAGCGGCACGGGATTTTATGCAATTTTATTTTGTGTGTTAAGTGGAGAGAGTAAAGTAAGAGAGAGGGAATAAAGTAGGGATAAAGAGATTTCCATTTTAAGTAATGGGTCATCTTGATTGGGACAAACCAAAAAGGAAAGTGGGTCATCTTCATTGGGACGGAGGAAGTATGAAACGAGATGTGGCCTTGAAATACAAGAACTACATGGAAACTGCAAAGAAAGTGGCCTCCCTTTCAACCAAATTTCCACCGCACAGAGAAACTCCACAAGAGATAGATATGAATCTTGTGCCTTTTAGAGTTTAGATTAGTACTTAAATATCCATGGTTAGATATCACTACAAAAATAGATATAATTAATACAAAAATGTTTTATATAGTCATTAAACTCTTGAAAATGCAAACATGTTTTATGAAACTTGATTATCATCTTTGTTGTACAACAAATTGGACTATGCCATCAGGTGACTATGAAGCCTTATTCCACCTGATCGGGTAGAAGTTCCTAGACTCTCCCTGTGCCCCCACCCAGTCGAGTAGCAAAGTTGCACATC
This sequence comes from Salvia hispanica, assembly GCF_029641045.1. NCBI lineage: Eukaryota > Viridiplantae > Streptophyta > Magnoliopsida > Lamiales > Lamiaceae > Salvia > Salvia hispanica. Next base: position 24,668,488 of record NC_142695.1, read on the forward strand.
TGGCACTCGAGCGGGTTCGACTCTCTGGCCTCCTTTGCGTTGTGGGGTGATCTCACAGCTCCAATCCAGTCAGGTGTCATTGTGGGATGTTTAATTAACTAAACATCACTTCCTAAATTCCTATGCCAAAATAGAAATGTCTCAAATCTCAATCAGGTCGCGACGGAGGAAGTACTTCTCTATGTTGTCGACGGTTTTTGATGAAATCTATTGTAAGAAACGCCACATTCCATCATTTGGATCCCAACCAAAATAGGTCACCATATTGCCTTGTGCAGGAGGAAAATTTCTAAGTTTTAGATTCATAGCATAAACGACGTCGTTATGTGTTATCGTTGTTTTTTCGGTGTAGATAAATATGATTGTCACATCTTCGCGCGTTTTATTGGAAAAAAGACATATTGAGATGATTCCAAAATTTTGAAACTTGGTAATTTCTCATTCTAATTTTTTTGAAAAGTATGAACAAACCAGAATTTGACAAAAAAATTATTATTTATTTAGCTATTTTCCCTACTATAGAAATTTAAATGTATTACTCCCTCCGTCCCATAAAAGTTGAGTCGTATTCCTTTTTAGTCCGTCCCAACAAAGTTGAGTCATTTTCTTTTTTAACTAAAGACAAACATCTAATCACTCTTATTTTATTCCATCATTTACTTTACTCTCTCTTATATTTCCTACTTTTTTCATCTCTCTTATTTATTTAATATAAATTCTTAATCTCCGTGCCCAAAAGTTTTGTCTCAACTTTTATGGGACGGAGGGAGTATTATTATAATAGTAATAGAATCATTATATCACTAAGATTGAAAATTTTGAACTGAAATGTGTCACTATTATCATTTATTGCGCAGATAAAGGACGCAATTTACTTTTATTAATTAGTAAGTGATCAATACTAGTACAAGTACACATATAAACTATAAAGTGGGTAGTAGCCTATTTGTCCCATTTTTTCATTTTTGTCCGTCTCCCAAAATTTGTCTCATTTCACTTTTTACCATTTTTGGTAGTGGACCTTATATTCCACTAACTCATTCCTACTCGCATTTTATTATAAAACTAATACTTCCTCCGTCTCATTGAAGATGACCCACTTTCCTTTTTAGTTTGTCCCAATTAAGATGACTCATTACTTAAAATGGAAACACATTTATCTCTACTTTATTCTCTCTCTCTTATTTTACTCTCTCCTCTCAACATACAAAATAAATTTGCATAAAATCCGGTGCCGCCCAAGAAAGGGGTCATCTTCCTTGGGACGGAGGAAGTATATAAAAGTAGGACTCATAATCCACTAAATTTTTCTTCGTCCCACTTTAGGAGTCCCGGTTTACCATTTTTGGGTGTCCCACTTTAGAAGTCCCGGTTGGAATATTCCATAAATGGTATTAGGTCACATTCCACTAACCTTTTTCCACTCACATATTATTATAAAACTAATATAAAAAGGTAGGATCCACATTCCACTATCTTTTTTCACCAACTTTTCTTTACATTTCTTAATACCCGTGCCGAACTCAACCGGGACTCCTAAAGTGGGACGGAGGGAGTATTACATTTCTTAAAATCCGTGTTGGATCAAAGTGGGACAAATTTTGGGGGACGGAGTTAGTAATAGTTTGATGATCACATTGGCAAAATGATTGTAGCATGCATTTTTGTAATTTAGGACACCCTATACCTAGACGATATAGAAGAAAGGGAAGACGCTGGAACTCCACAAAACATCCAAAAAGTAAGAGCTGGCTTAGCTTTCTGGATCAAAGAATTCATAGGTTATAAGTGCTTCAAGTTTAGCAGCTAGCTGCACACGATAATTATAAAGCATTAGAAAATGGAAATAAAATAACTCCCAATTTAAAAGCAGGCACCATTTCCTCACATTAGGCACAAGATCATGTTGATATCTGTAGAAGGCCTTCCCAAAAGCCGTCATTCCGGCCAGTTTGAAAAATCAAGAACTCAGCACGTCTGGAAGCTTCTAATTTGGCTTTTTCGGAAATCCAGCATAAATTATCAATTCCAAATACCTCTTCCTCAATTACTCTGGCTGCACAAATGAATAATCAGTACCACGTCGAATAGGTATTCTATAAACCTTATACAGCTGTCTTGATTTGACACAAAGCTAGATCACTTTTGAGGCAACTACACAAAATGTTTTGATACGGTACCTCAACCTGTGGAAGAGACACCAGCGATGGCACGATCGGATGAGTGAAGGGAGGTACAACAACCGTCCATCGCGACTTCAAAGCCGAAGAGGAACGTGCATCCGCTGGAGAAGCTAGGCGACTTCGTTCCTAGATAGTGAACTAGATAGCAAGTTATTTTATGTTTTATTATTTCTTTAAATATTGGTATTTTTGCTATTTTATTTTTGTTAAGTGTCGAGCGTAATTATAATCTCCGTTTCGGGTTTTCTTTGTTGGTTTTTTTCCGGGATGATTAGGAGGTCGAACCAACCCTAGGGTCCTTAGTCTATAAATAGGGCTTTTGTTCATAATCTTGATATGAATGAAATATACGATTTACCCAACTTCTCGTAGTCAAACATCACAAACCCTAGACTTCGAGCTGGCGGGAGAGTCCCGCGCACAACCGAATCTTGTTTCTGCCGACCCTACGATTGGGCGCCGGAGAGTTCTTTCATCGTCGAGCAAGAATCGTCGACGAACGTTGAGGGAAAAGACCTTAACATATGGTGCTTTAACTTACATACTCATGAAACGTTTCAACAACAATGGAAAGGCAGTTTGGGGCTCCTCAAGGCCTGACACTTTTCCGAACGTTTCTTCGCGTCGGCAGTTCACGGTGGGCCGCCGCGACTAGGGAGGTTTTCACCGCCCTACTGTGGAGGAGAGTGAGTTCGATGGGAAATTTGGGGATGACCTACACAACGATGAACCTGTTGGTCTCAAAATTGACCGATTGCTAGATCGGTTCGACAAGTTTGATCTGTGGCGGGATGAGACGGATCGAAGGTTCGAAAATCTTGAGTTGTGCCTATCGCGCGATGCAAAACCTCCTTTAGGTTTTGAGGATGAAGAGGATTTGGAGGACGAGGGGAATCGTCGGCGGAGATCGTGGGATAAGGGTTCTAGAGCCCGAAACCCTAATTTTGGTAATCAGGAAGACTGGACGGAGAACCGTGGCCTTTGCGATCCCAGGAGCCGCACTGGAGCCGGTTGTGACCAGCAGAGTACTCGCCCCTCTCGAAACCAATTTGGTGGGTATGATCAATCCTTTGATCGTCCAGTTTCTTGTTAGGACCACTCCCCCAACGTTTCCAATCTCACATGGCGGGGTATGACAAGCCAGACCGGAACAAAATGCGGCCACCACATTTCGATGGAACTGGCACCACAAATTGGATCTCCAGGGTCCAGTATTACTTTGATCACCTGATGATGCCCGAAGCACAACGATTACATTATGCCGTCATGTTGTTTGACCTTCCAGCGTCTGAGTAGGTATTCAACTATTGTGCCAACAGCGATTTTGTAACATGACAGGATTTTTTGGAGGATGTGCGACATCGTTTTGATTGTCAGAGCTTTAAGAAATACTATCGATTGATTGCGAAGTTGACACAAACAGGAACGGTGTTGAATTATCATGACACGTTCGAGAAATACCTCAATCATGTTAAGGGAGTTTCTGAGTTCGATTTTTTCAAGCTATTTGTCGCAGGGCTCAAGCCGGATATGCAGGAACGCTTGCAGTTGCATCGGCCATCGTCCCTCGTGGCTGCTATGGCCCTGGCGATGGAGCTGTCAAATACACTGGCTGATCGCGCAATTCAGCACCAACCTTCAGCGAATCCGCGTCGCCAATGGTAGGGCAGAGACAACCGAGTGCAATCGGGATTCTTCCCCACCCAGCAGTCATCCCAACCGCCGGCTCCCTCAGGTAAAACTTCGGGTACTGCAGGAAAAGCAGGGGACGTGCCCAAACCACCGTTAATCTGGGTATCGCAGGCAGAGAAAGCCGAACGCTCCAGGAAGGGCCTTTGTTATTATTGCCCTGAAAAATGGGTAGGGGGTCATGTGTACAAACACCACTTGTTGTGTTATGGGGAAGAGGATGACGTCCTTGAGGAATTGGAGGGAGTAAATTTAAGTATGGAGGAGACAGTGGCAGCAGATGTGTCCCATGTTCACGCCATGAAGAACAGCCAGCGATCTCAACATCTGAAAGTGACGGGTCTGATCCAAGATCAGGAGGTATGTATCCTTATTGATTTGGGAAGCGACCGAGATTTTCTACATCCTAACATTGCGGAAGGCTTACATCTACCGCTGTCACCCATTCCCCTTTAGGGTGTATGTGGGAAATGGCGAGGCGTTGCTTTATACACATATTTCACGCCACACGAAGCTTGTTGTTCAGGGTACGGTTTTCATGGTGGATCTACACATCTTACCGGTTCATGGTCCGGATGTGATTTTGGGAATGGATTGGCTCGAATCTCTGGAAAAATTCACTACAGACTTCGCAGGGAAAACTTTGGAATTTCGGCTGGGAGACAAGACGATTCTATTAGAGGGGATACTTCCTCCACCACGTCGGATCAATCTCTAGTCACTATTCTCTTTATCGTCTTCGGCCGACACCTTGGAATATTACGAGATTTTTCTATTGGAATCCGAGCAGGCAACAGCAAGCGGGGACAAACAGGAGGAGTTCCTGCGAATCTGCCGCAGAGTGTGACGAAGGTATTGGAGACTTTTAGGCCAATTTTTACCGTGCCTACAGGGATTCCTGCGAATCTCAACGATCATCGCGTGCACCTCCTTTCGGGCACCCGACCTATTAACGTAACGCCTTATCACTACCCTTATTTTTGAAAAAAATGAAATTGAGAGACAGGTGAAAGAAATGCTAGAGCAAGGCATTATTCAGAGGAGTAATAGTCCTTTCTCGTTGCCAGTGCTCCTCATCCGTAAGAAAGATGGAACTTTTTGTTTCTGCATAAACTATCGTGCGTTGAACAACGCCACCGCGCCAGATCATTTCCCGATCCCAACGGCGGATGAAATTTTTGATGAATTTGGCAAACATGAATTTTCACGAAATTGGACTTGCGATCGGGATACCACCAAATTCGAATGCACGACGAGGATATTTTTATAACGGCTTTCCGCACTCATGACGGCCATTTTGAATTTATGGTGATAACTTTCGGGCTAACAAATGCCCCATCCACTTTTCAGGCAGCAATGAACTCTATTTTTCAGTCGATGCTTCGGAAATTCGTCATTGTATTTTTTGACGATATACTTGTCTACAACCCGTCGGTAGAGACTCACAGCGAACACCTGGCGGCGGTTCTAGGGGTTTTGCAGCAGCACAGTTTCTTTGTAAAACTGTCTAGTGTTCATTCTACAGCTCTACAGTGGAGTACCTTGGCCATTTGATCACGGGGGGATTATTGAAGGCCGGTCCATGGAAAATTGAGTCTATGACCGCATGGCCTAAGCCGAAGAATGTGAAGCAACTCAAAGGATTTTTGGGCTTAACAGCCTATTATCGCCGTTTCATTGCCCAGTACATTGTGATTACAGCTCCTTTGACCAATTTACTCAAGAAAGATGCCTTTGAGTGGTCAACCGATGCAGATCCCAGTTCCCAGGATTTGGGCATAGGCGCGGTCTTACTGCAGGATGGCCATCCTATCACGTATTTCAGTAAAAAATTGGGATCCCACCGACGAGTCGCGTCAACTTATCACATGGAGTTGTACGCTATTGTTGAGGCGATCCAAAAGTGGCTCCAGTATTTGTTGGGGCGGGAATTTATTATTCAGAGTGATCAGAAAAGTTTAAAGAAACTACTGTTAGGTTTGGTATACTGAAAAGCATGTTTCGAGCAAGTTTCGCTCAAATAGAATCTTGCTTGTATAAGTAAAACTCTATAATCCACTTTTAACCCGATTCAATATTATTCGAGCAGTTTCGCACGAATAGAATCAGTATATTATTACATTGTGTTTGCTTGTGCATTTAAGATGTTTTACAAACATTTAAATGCATAAGAAGTAAACAAAGCCTAAGTCTTTTGCTTAGTAGACTGGTTGTGGGCGTCGTCCACTTTAAGGTAACTACAGTCGGTTCTATGCAATGCTTTGCAAAAGAGAAAGAAGAATTTCACAACCTAGATAGGCTTTGGCTACCTATCGTGAAAGGTTGCAATGTCAGTCCGATTATTTCTAAGCCTTTCTGAAATATGATGACGTTGGTGTGGTATAGCACTACTGAATGGATCTAACAGCAAGACGTGTCTTTATGCTATTTATTGAAAGACTAGGTCTTGATAAATAACTATTTCTTATTCTACATACGTTAGCATTAAGCATACGGTATTGGTTATGCACTACTTTGACTTATCAAATGGTGCGGGTTTTTCGCAACCCAATAATCCTGATATATTGGGTAGTGGTGATTAATATCTAGCGGTGCTAGGATTGCTATTATGTTGAATTGCGTGCGTGGTGAGTCTCGTTTGATAATGTCCTCAAGAGGAGCTTGAACAAGGTTTTGTTATTCGGACAACTGGCCAGTGGGAGTTTTATTAATAAGTTTTTTTTGCTGAGTCCACTCTTGGAATTAATAAGATGTTAATTAATTAAGCCCATAACAAACATTAATTAATTAATGGACATTTATATCTTAAGCGCGAGAAATAAATAATATAAATAATGGATACCCGGATTACTTGTAATTTCAGATTTGGATGGGGAGTGCAATATTACTTCTGTAGTGGCTGCTCGTAATATTCCAATATAAGATTGTATTAAATTGTGTGTTCAATTTTATTAGTAAAAAGCTAATTGGAGGAGCCCATATCCAAAACCTTCCATAGATCCCTGACTGGGCCCAATATGAACTTAATATAAATAGGAGAATAAATGAGAGACATAATTAATTAATTAGTAGTAGAAATTTTCGTCCCCCTCTGTTTTTAGAGGAGCTCGAAAATTCTCTCAGGTCTCCTCCGTGAGATTTTTGTCTTCTTTATTCGAGTCCTAGTATTTTGATAAGAACAACCCACCTTGATATCGAGATACAGTTCGGGAACCAGTCAGAAGATCTGTGGTCTAGTATTGAAGATCATCACGTGGAGAAGGCGCGAGCAATCGTTGATTCTTTTGAGAATCAAAATCGGTAATGATGGGATCCCAAGAAAAACCCAAATTTTAGGTGATTGATCTAATATTTTTGTGAAGTAGATTTTCTATTAATCAATAAAAGGAAACCCAACAAGAAATAAGGAAACTAAGATGAACAAAGAAGGAAATAACAGTGGATAGGGTGGAAATTGGGATACATAGTCATTGATGAAGTAAGCTAAGGCACTTACAACATAACTAACATGCATCCATGGCTAGATCTTCAAGAGAACCACAAACCTTAAAGCATACTTCTACTTGATCCATGCTTGAACTAGCAATTGATGGAAATCCCATGCTTGAACTAGCAATTGATGGATTCAAGCAACCTAAATCTAGGAATTGGATAGAAACCCTCTCCAAGAGGAAGCAAAGCTCTCAAGCATCTAATTTCATCAAAGTCTCCTTGCAAAAAAAGGAAAAATACTATTTATAGAAAAGGCCCAAAATTCTAGAAAAATGGCCCACAAAATTTAAGTTCGGGTGATTCACCCGGTCGGGTGAATTGCAGGATGCAAAACATCCGCCCAGGTGTTCCTTGTGGAGCTCCCTGCCTTTTCTGCGCGACTTCTGTAAAACAGTCATAACTCCCTCATCCGGACTCCGATTGGGATGTGCAAGATACCCACGTGAATCTGTTTCCAAGACGAAGACAATGTTGGCAGGTTCATAGCTTTCGGATATCATCTCGATAGGAAGAATATTGATTGAAGCCAGCTGCAGTTGCACGGTTTCCATGTTCGTATCAGGTAACCCTAAACCGTAGAAATCATGTTTAGGATTTATATTTTCTAAGCATGAATTATTTGCGTTCTAGCATGCGGCTATCTGTTTAACATGTGAACTGATTAATCGCATAATCGGTCAAATAGATCCGTGTCTGATTTATTTGTTTGGTAGAAGTCTTCCGCTGTGCAAGGGGCACCAAACCCCATCAACTACACCAACAGATTTTCCAAACTCCGGATGAGCAATCATACATGCGCAAGCTGATGGGAAAATCGAGTACAAGAAAGGTAGCTCGAACAGAGCAGCCGACGCGTTATCGCGCCGCGACGAGCCGGTGGCAGACGATGAGGAGGGCAATGAGGGCTCTGATCTGGAATTGGTGGCTGAGGCAAGTAGGGACTGCGAACTGTTGACGACTGTCGTCCAACCGGTTCCTTAGCTTTTGGAATCGCTGCGCCGGGAAACCGCGTCCTCCCCTGATATGAGGGAAATCTCGACGGTTCTCATTTGACGCTGGTGGATGGGTTAATATATTATAAAAGAAGGATTTTTGTAGGATCTAGATCTTCTGCCCGCACCCCGATCCTAACAGAGTATCTTAGCTCACCGTCGGCAGGGCACCAGGGGTTTGAAGGAACACTCAGACGAGTGACATCACAATTCTACTGGCCGAAAAAAGATGTCCGAAAATTTGTAGAGGCTTTTGTGGTCTGCCAAATGACTAAGTATTCCACTCAGAAACCTGCAGGTTTGTTGCAGCCCTTACCGATTCCTACACAGGTTTGGGAGGATGTTTCCATGGACTTCATCACAGGACTTCCGTCGTCACGAGGATACACGAAAATTATGGTGGTGGTGGACAGTACTTAAGGGCATTTACTGCCGACCGCCCGACGAAGTGGGCAAATTATCTACCTTGGGCGGATTTGTCCCATAATTGTTTTCATCATGCTGGATTGGGTGTGTCGCCTTTCAAGGCACTTTATGGCCGTGAGCCTCCAAGTTTGGTCTTTGCGCCGCCATCCACGGCGACTCCACCGTCGGTGGTCGAATGAGGGAATCCGTAGTGATTTAGAGCGGGCACAGTAGAGAATGACGGAATCGGCGAATAAGCATCGCCGTGATGTGGAGTTTAAGGTAGGCGATAAAGTGCTTCTGAAGCTCCAACCGTATAGGCAGCATTCTGTGGCTCGCCCGTAGTCGGCGAAGTTAGCATGCCGCTATTATGGACCTTTTTGAGGTGCTGAAGCGAATCGGGAGCCTTTTGATTTGATTCGGCGCAGGTGTCCAAATGTTCTCCTTGAGGACAAGGAGGTCGCTATCTAAGGGGGCATTGATAGGGTACCTCAACCTGTGTAAGAGACACCGGCGACGGCACGATCGGATGAGCGAAGGGAGGTGCAACAACTGTTTATCGCGACTTCAAAGCTGAAGAGGAACGTGCGTTCGCCGGAGAAGCTAGTCGACTTCGTTCCTAGATAATGAACTAGATAGCAAGTTATTTTATGTTTTATTATTTCTTTAAATATTGGTATTTTTGCTATTTTAATTTTGTTAACTGTCGAGCGTAATTATAAGCTCCGTTTTGGATTTTCTATGTTGGTTCTTTCCCGGAATGATTAGGAGGTCGAACCAACCCTAGGGTCCTTAGTCTATAAATAGGGCTTTTGTTCATAATCTCGATATGAATGAAATATAATATTTGCCCAACTTCTCGTTGTCAAACATCACAATCCCTAGACTTCGAGCTGCCCGACAGGAGATTCCTGCGCACAGCCGAATCTTGTTTCCGCCGACCCTACAATTGGGCGCCGGATAGTTCTTTCATCGTCGAGCAGAATCATCGACGAACGTTGAGGGAAAATACCTTAACATGTTTGCAAGCTTTTTTCTCATTTTTTTTCTTGATTTCACCTTCAGCACCCTTTGCACGAGTTTACACCATTTTCCTGCACATTTTACAACTAATTTGCGCATAATTTCTGTTTAAACACGGTAAACTGGCAAATAACCAAGGCACAAAACTCGACTTATGGTAGACATAAATTATTAGAGCATTTACTATGGAAGGGCCCTTATTTTTTATTATTTGCACGTCAACATTTTATCTCACTTGTTCTTGAGGGCCTATCTCCCTGCAATGGAAGGACCTATCAAGGGCCTATCCCACTTTCCATTTTATTTTCCACGTCATCAATATTTGTATATTTCAATTTTAATTGTTTCATTCAAATAAAATACGATAAAATGGTAAATAAGAATAATTTCAAGACAAATAAATTATAGAAAACATACTTAATTGAAAAAAACTACAGAATATAACCAACAAAAAAAAATACAAATAAAAACCTAGAAAATAATGACTCAAGCGTCGTCGTCATTGGAAGCCAACCCAATTGTTTATTCAGCTGGATGATAGTTTCCACATGTCCTCCTTAACCCGATCGTCTGGTTTATCTCGGTATAACTTGTAGCACTTGTGCAGCGTACCGTAGCCGGCAACTCTTGTATCACCATCCCTGTCAATGTCGGTCGACTAGGAGGCACTCCCCTTGGTCTTTCCCTTCCCCTTTGTCGCTGCCATCACCGCTTCCACCGACTCGGTCAAGTCGGTTGGCGTCGGTCCGCTGCTGCTCAAACTCTGGGATCCAACAAGCCTCGTCCTCCTCGAGCCTTGCGCCATTGCCGCCTCAATTCCCGCTAAGATTTTTGTTTGATCATTCAGTTTCATGTAGGCTTCCCAGTGATTGAATCCCAAGCTATTGACGGTGCTCGTGAACTGAGCTTGCGACAACTCCCACACGTCGTCGTAGCTCATACCTGTAACACCCGCGGTTTTCGGATAATAATTTTTTTTTCCGTTTTGAATATGATATGGTGATTAAAAAGACATTTCTGAAATATAATATTTAATTTCTCACGGAGTGAGGAAATAAAAATTTTAGGTCACACGAATAATATGCTTGAGCACGATGAATTCTTTTGGTTCTTCTGTGAACTTTGTGAAATACGAATATTGGTTTAGTAATCAAGTGGATATGATGATTAGTTGTTGTAGTACTTGGCGTAACACCAGGGTACTTACTGTTGGTTGTGCAAAGGGAAGTGCGTACATTGAATAAATATTCATACTTTTGTAGTGTGAATCGAATTGTTTACGAGAATATTCTCTCTTTGTTGGAATAGTTTAAAGTACTATGCGTAGTATGTTGCGGAATGGATCGAGGATCGAATGTGGAATTAATATTTGGAACAACATTGAATATTAACAAACTTACGGAGGAAGTAATTCATTAGCATGTCACATCATTTTAGTCACCAAAATTAAGCCTCTTCGCCAAAGGCATTATTTGAACAAAATGAAATCAAATAACATCAATCGAACTCCCTCTCGCTAATTAATCCAAAACACGATAAGAAAGAAGGAATTTAAGGGACGGAGAAAATGAAGTATGTTATTTTAAGAATATCGATACTCGCTTAAATCAAAATACATGTTTATAAAAATAATTATTTTATATATTTACTATCTTGTTCGACCCCACGATATTTAGTTCCTAGATCCCCCATTGAACCTCGGTAATCAAAAATTCAGGATTTGGAAGATGCAAATTGTGTATATAGCATAGTTTTATCGATGTAAAATAAGTAATTTATATTCCCTCCATTTCATAGTAGTAGAGTCATTTTTCCATTTTGGGCGTACCATACTAGTAGAGATATTTCATTTTTTAGTAAAAGTAACGCATTTTCCCACTCATTCTCTATTATCTCAACTTTTTCCTCTCTCCTTCTTTATTATCTTTTTGTTGAATACTCTATCCGACTCTTGAAAGATGACTCCTTCCTTGGGTGGCACGAGATTTTATACAACTTTATTTTGTATATTAAGTGGAGAGTAAAATAAAAGGAAAAGAATAAAGTACAGATCAAGGTATAACCAATTTTAGGATTAAAGTGTAACCAATTTTAGTAATGGGCACAGATGAAGCCATGGTGGGGGCAAGGGGGCCCTTGGGCCCCTCAGCTATATGTATTGCACCTATAATACTGATATTTATGCCACACTTAAAATAAGAATCGGTGGCGGAGTTGGATTGAAACTCAGGCACAATTCCATTTGATCCGAGTTTGAATACCCTTTTCTACATTTTTTACTAGAATATTTTAGATTTTACTTTCTCTAGAAATTTTATATAATCTTTCTATTACTTTTGTATAAATAATCTATGTAATCATATAGACCGATTTTTATATACTTAAGAATATAGGAGTGTATTTTTTCTTTAATTCAACAAAATAATATCGGTTTCAATGCTATACTCTTTATTAGAAATATTTATTCCTTAATTATTTTGATACCGCATTGCAATTGTATATCTAAATTTCTACTATTCATCCTCTAAATATTTTCTCATTATCCATCTCGTCTGTACAACTCTCTGTTATTCATGTTGAGGTCGTTTCCGTGTCCTTGACACTGAAAACAATCAACAAATTTAAACAACAATTTGGACCAACAAGATTAAAATCCTAGCTCCGGACTGGTAATGGGTCATCTTAGTTAGGATAAACCAAAAAAAAAAAGTGGGTCATCATCAGTGGGACGAAGGGAGTACATTACACACCTTTTCTTTATCTCCTTATTGGAAAGAAATGCATCCACTTATGAAACGAAGGACGTATATAAAATGCAAATATTGTATGGGTATATAATGCAATATCTAATGCATTATGATGCAGTCTAAGATTTATAAACTGTATGAAATTAGAAACGGAAATAAAATGGGGAATTAACACATTCAAAATAAGTTTTCTAACATGCAAAAATTTCATGTGTAAAATGGAATACTTAAGGCATAATGATGCAATCTGAGAATTATAATATACGAAATTATAATTTGCAAATGTAATGCAAGAATATTACAAAAATTGTTGATTGCAAATTTGGGATATAGTTTATATAATGATAATAAAATTAAAATCGATATGATCTTCTGGGATTTGTTTTCATATAATTTGTGTAGAACAGATAATGACGTGAAGATATAAATCATTTGGAAATAAAAGACTTACCTTATAAATAAAACACTACCATAGGATAAAATCATAACTGATTAAAATGACGCTCTTTTTTTACCCTTTAATATAAAGGATAATATGCCACGTGGAAAATTGTGGTGAGTAAGATTTCTAACTAATGGAGGATAATGAAATTATGTTGTCACCGTAAATGTAGTTGTCAAATTAATACATCCCTATGGGTGTGTTAGGGCTAGGGATGGGGATTCGGTCGGTTCGGTTAGAATCGAACTGATAAGTCGGTTAACCGAATCTGTTTTTTCCCAAATTCAAGAATCGGAACCGAACCTTTTGTCGGTTCGGTTCCTCAAGGAACCGATCGGTTCGGTCTTCGGTTCCACTGAATGAACCGAACTAAGTGCAATATATTCAGTTTAAAGTATATTACGAAAAATTCCTACTGTATTTCCTACTGCAAATCTGCATGACTATATGTTAAAATTTAAATCATATTCATAGTATTCTTATTCCATAATTTTGCAAGTCAGATACGTTAGAATTTCAAAATAATTATAATCCAAAAGTAAACTATTATAGTTACAGTTCAAAACCACAATTCAACCGTGTACATATTACATGCGTACCTTTAAAGTTCGACCAGCGGCGTCGAGAGAAGAGAATGGAAACGGAGTCGTTGCCTCCTCGATGAGAGCAGGCTAGCAGCGGTGTCGAGTGAAGAGAACGATTCCAGTGAGAGAGAGAGGTGTATGCAGCTGCGATTTTACCATGTATTACGATAGGGTTTTTAGCCTTTTACGATTTTCCATTTTACTCTTCTAATCGAAACCGAACCCGGACCTTCTTTTTTCGGTTCTCGGTTAACCAAGAACCGACAAAATAAGGTTCGGTTCTCGGTTAACCGAGAACCGAGAACCGTTTTCCCAGCCCTAGTTAGGGCGACACCACTCTTAAAGTGCCAATTTGACAACAACGTAGCATGCAATCTGTGATACATGATCAGGCTGGTTTCATGCATGTGTTATATGATAGAAATACACCGAATTTTGTATCTAAAGTGCAAATGTGAGCCAGGTGTGTGTGAAGTCCGCCATATTCAGAGAATGAACGGATCAGTTGGGCGGACGAACGAATTAAGGAATGAAGTCAAAAACTGCAGTGCTGAGTTGATCAAGTCAGAATCAAACGGAACCAGCAGGAGTTATCTACATAGAAGATGGAGCTAAAAACCCCACCCCAAAAGCCAAGGGTGGGAATGACATTTCGAGAGGACGGTACTGATACGCTCAGATTTTGCACGGTTTTAAGGCCATTATTTGGCCCGTTTCTAAGGTCAAAGTTGCATTACATGTCCATTTATTGCATATTTTATCTATTTTGGTATTTTGACATGTTTTGTGAGAAATGTGCATATTTGAGCCTAAAAAGGGAGTCAAAACGCGAAAGTAGGAAATCTGGAGCTTCAGGTGGTGTCCGGCGACCGCCGCAACACTTTCAGCGACCGCCGTAGCTCATAGGCTGACAAAGACACGCCCGGAGACCGCCGGGAAGTGCGTGGCGACCGACAAAAAGAGTCAGAAGCTTCTAGACTACGCGCGGCGACCGCCGGCCAAGGTGCGGCGGCCCGCCACAAAAACACGGCGCGCGACAGCTGTCTTTAAACTCAATTTTTCGGCGATCCTAAAGTCCGATCAGGGCGTTCTACTCACCATTTTCTTCGTCTTGAAACTATCTTGAAGATGGTACAAGAATAACCTCAATCCGAGTTCTGTGGAGAGAGTTATGGTCGTTCTACCAAAATCGCGCAAAGCTGCCAGCTGCAGTCTAGGCGGAAATTTGAAAAATGAAAGAAGATATTACCTTGTAAAGCTAAATCTTTTCCTTCTACTATGGAGAACGACAATTACATCTTTCCTAATGCTTGGAGGAAACTTATTACCAAATTTAAATCATTCTCAAGAGTCAAGCCTATATATACCATATAACCTCATTCATAGAATTCCACCCTTTCATAGCCCCAAGGCTCCCCCCTCCATTCTCCAATCCTAATTCCTTCCTCCATCATTCCATCACCATTCTCGGAGATTGAAGCAAGGCAAGAGGAGCATGGAGACTTCAAGATTCATCCTTGGGTTTTGTTTGTTTATTTCATGTCTCGTACTTTAATTATTGTTTTAGTTCATCTGTCTATGGATTGCTAAACAATAGAATTTTTTGGTTTGATAGTATTTGGCTTTTATGTAGTTCTTTTTATGTTTAATGTTTAGAACTCGTTTCTACTTGATTTTTCTTGAACTTTTGTTCGACTAATTGGTCGTTACCTTGATTATTGTCAATCTTTGATCGATGATAGCTTTGATTTGTTTATCTTATATGTTCATACAATAATTGTGACATGAGTATTGATTCATGATAGGGAAAGATCGTGGTAAAACTTGAGTCGGATGAACGTAGAACTAATTAGAATAACTAAAGAGTTAGTGAAATCATTATCCTTGAAATTCCTCTATTTGCCTAATTCTATCTTCTTTGCCCTTATTATTTTACTTTATTTAATTTTGTTTAGTTTAAAACCCAAAACTTATGTTTCTCTAGATAGTATTTGACGCTTAGTACATGATAGCCAGTTGCAATTATATTCCCCGTGTTCGATATCCCGGTACTGACATTTAGTGCTAATAAAAAGTGTATCAAGTTTTTGGCGTTGTTGCCGGGGAATATTCTTGCTTTAAGCCAATATTGTAGAAAGATTGATAATACTAATTTAGAGTGTAATATTATTTAATTTTGGTTTTCTTTCTATTGATTTTTTTGAGGTACATGGAGAGCAAGGAGCGCAACAACGGAGGTGTTCCAATATTAATTTATTTTTTTATTTTTTTTAGGTTTTAATTTTTATTTTCGTTTTTGAACAAAAAAAGTAACTTTTTCGTTTATTTTCGTTTTGCTTTAAAAAAAATCTTATTTTTTCGTTTTTTCGTTTTTCTTTAAAAAAAAAAAAACTAACTGGAACAGGGTTTGCGGTCGCCGCCTTAATTGCGGCGTCCCGCCGAAAGAAGAACAGTAAGGACAAACCATCCACGGCGGTCCGCTAAACTGCAGTCAGTGACCGCCGCAGCGTTTCAGACGCGAGATTTTCACATAAGGTATGTTTCTTCCTTCGTTCTTTCATTCTTTTTCTTTCTAACCCTAGCATCCATTTTCTCCCTTCTCTTTAAATTCTATTTCTCCACATTATTCATACACACGCACTCCAAATTCACATCACTCAATTAAATTCTTTGGATTCTACCGAATTGTTCTTGTGCTCAATTGTCAACCAACGCAAGGTACGTCCTTCTTGTAATTTTTGAGCTTTGATCTTGAATACTTTCATTGGATGACTTTGTTGTTGGTATATATTTTGGTAGTTTACCATGGAGTTTGATGGGGGATGATATTCTTTTGATAATTTTTTGGTGAATTTGTGAGTTGGATTTATTGGAATTAATTATTGTTGGGTGTGCTTGAGTTAGATTTTTTATTTTTGTGGATGAAATTTGAATACCCCATTGACTTGATTGTTGATACGCATAGTTCATGTTCATAGCATTGTGAGGCTATTTTATCTTGCATGACTTGCGTAGATTTTTGAGATTATATTGTTTTGCATGTTCTAGGTCTTTTGTTGAAAATTCTTGCAAATTATTGGGGGATTGAGATCATGATGGGGGATGATTTTTGAATCAAGGTAGATTACTTGGTCTTGCATGTGATTATTTTTACACCTTGATTTGGTTTAAGTTTGGGGGATTGCTAGGTATTATGTGTTGTATCCTACTACAATTTTCTTCATTCTATGCGCACATTGCTAATTTGTAGGTACAAAGGCATCCCAAAGGAATTCCCACGATGGGGGATGGGGGATGAACTTCAAAGAACGTCAAGCTAAAGACGAAAAACATACGCTTGTTGGGAGGCAACCCAACCATTTATTTCCAGTTTTTAAAGTTGCTTTTTGAGTACTTTTTATTTTTTGTTTAGTTTTCATATTTTTGAAAAGTTTTTGCAGGTTCTGACCATTACGTGGCGACCGCCGCATGCGCAGCGGCAGTTTGCCACCTGCTCGCTGGAACAATCTAACGATGTGCGGCGACCGCCGGACAGGCCGCGGCGGCCCGCCACCTGGGCACAGTCTCCAGTGCGATTTTTCAAATTTTTTGGATTTTCGCCTCTTCAAGCCTCTACGCGAAATTTTTCAAGGTATGTTTTCTCTTTAGTAGTTCACTCACGTCCCTACCGACTCTACAAACTTATCTTACATTTTATTGTAAATTAGTTTGGGGGGGATGAAGTGGTGGACCGTGAGTTTATGTTTTTGTTTTAGGGTTTTCTTTTTGTTTTAAAGTTTTTGCTTTTGTTTTTCAAAACCCAGTAGGAGAATTTTGTGTTCTAAAAATGTTTTCTTGAATCCATATCGTGAACTTAGCATGAAGAACTTAAAAACACGCATGCTTAGGGACACACTTTAGACCGAGTTGTCAATGATATTACATTCCATCTATGTTTAAGTGTGGCTTAACGTTTTGATTTGATGGTTTGGTGAAAAGGTGCATAATTAGTGAATTGCTTGTTCGCCTTGAATCATGCTTATACCTTGTGAGGATTTGAGCCTAATTTCTTTCTTGTGTGATTTATCTGCATTCATGTATATGTTTCTAGAACTTGCTCCTAGCCTGCCTAAGTTTACATAGTGTTTAAGTTGATTTAGGAGGATGATTGGCCGTCTTTTCTAGCCTACTTTTATACTCAAAATTTCCGATCCTCTCATAATTTTAAAAAAATTTCCCATTGGAGCCGATTTTGAGCCTTAAAGCCTATTCTTTGGAAGCCAAAATAAGGTGGACAATTCCTTGGGTTAGTTAGCTTTTGTTATCTTCTTTTGTAAAGGAATTGGAGAGAAAATTAAAAAAAGTAGTGTGCTTAATTGTAAAGGAAAGTACAAGTTGTGAAATAGAAAAATTCCAAATATGTGCTTAATCTTAGAAAGGATGCTTATGAAAGAGGAAGAAAAGAAAGAAAAAAAAATATAAAAGGTTGTGAAAAGAAAAGAAAGAATAAAGGATTGGAAAGTGAGTTGAAGGGGAAAATAAAGTGTTGAAAGTGTCTTGGGTTATTAGAAAAGTGTAGTCACTTTAACTCTACTTGGGATATTTTACTTTTAGTCACTTTTTAGCCAAATATTCATCACCTACCAAAGAGCCTACATTACAACCAAAGATAAAGACCTTTTGGACTTTTGATGCTTAATCACATCTAGTAGATGAGGGATTAGACTTTGAGCAAGCCTATGGTAAACTTTACATGATGCATGATTTGAGTGCTTATACACATTACCTTTATACACTTTGAGAGTGAGAGAACACTTCCTGTAACATCTCGGAATTTAGAACCCTAATTTAAAGCCCTAGAATTAATTATTTGATGACATGGAGTCGTGAATGCATTTATTTCATGGGATGCCTTGGCCAAGTCGAGCCTAGGAGTTTTGTTGAAAGTTTGAAAAGTCAAACTATTTGATTTAATGATGTGGCATGTGATATATTAAGTTATGAGATTATGTGGCAATTTAATTGTTTATGGGTGAGTGAGAATATTAGAGGAAAATTTCCATAAATACTTGTCACCCTAATTCTTGTAATTTTCGAACCCTAGCCCCTTGGAGAAGGAATTTCTATTTTTCTGGAATTTATTTAATCCTTGGGATATTTATCCAAATCAATTCCAAGAGCCAATTATTTCCTTGTTTAGTGATGGAAAAGTCGAGCCCCCTTATTTTTCTAGTGATTTTCGAAAATCACTATTTTTGGGAAGGAAGGAATTATTTTATTTTATTTGACTCCCTACTTGATTTCCTTCCATACCTAGAATTTAATTATTCTACCAAATCTTTCCATACTTCAAGAGATCTTGCTTTACCTTATTTTAGTTAATATTCCAAAAATCCATGCCTTATTTAAAAAGGCTAGAAATCGCCCCTTACCTTGTTGCATGGAGAATTTTCCTTATTTTTATTTTGCTCCATGATATTTTATTCTATATGGAAAAATACCAAAACAAAATCATGGCTAGTTGGAGAGCCTCATTTTTGAAAATTATAGGGATTTGCCCTAGGATCTATTTTTGTTAATTCTTCTTCCCTACTTCACAATATTATTTTATTTTATTTTAATTAATTGGGAGAATGAGATCTTACCAAATATTCTATTCTAATTACCTAAAGATCTTGTTGAGCACTATAAATAAGAGAAACATCAACCCTAGCCCCCATAATTTTCGGCCCCCACCCCCCCACACACTCTCTCAATTTTTCTTCTACATTACTCCATTAATCCTTCATCCTTTGAGAAGAAATTGAAGTTTAATCCAAGAACTTTGAAGAATCAAGGCTAATACTTGTTTTCTACCGATTGTTTTTCGCTAAAAAGGTATTTTTGTTTAAGAGGTATGTTTGTTCTTCTTCTACCTCTTCTTTTTCTTCTTCCAACCGATTAATCGGTCTTCTTGAACCCTCATGCATCTTGGTTGAGTGAAAGAGGGATAAAAAGGGATGTGGGGACATGTGTATGTGTGTGTGTCGTGTGTGTGTGTGGCGTGTGTGTGTGTGTGGCGTGTGTGTGTGTGTGTGTTGATGTGTTGTGTAGTGTGTGTTTGATGGTTAAATCTTCGTGTGCGATAAACATGATCTTGATTAATTAGTAATGATAAGATAAATCGTTGGGAAGAGGGAAAAGTAATGAGACATGCATGAGTAAGAGTAGTATTGAACCTAATTCGTGATATGTGCCTATGTGATTAAAAGGTGAAACTTTGGTTGCGAAGCCGGATAACGGAAAAGCGAAACTACTTGAAAACTAAGCAATCGAGGTGGGCTTTACTCTAAAAACTCTCTTTTATTTTATCAAAATGTTGTTCGGGGTTATAAGGGTGGTTTAACTGTTATGCCATGCCTATGTTTGTTTAAATGTGATTGTTGGATATGCTTATACGAATTCGGGTCTGAGTATGGGCCGCAAGCCCTACCAGGCTGTGTACACAAAGGGATCGAGAGCCGTCCTTGCTAGTCGGCCGGTCTCGTGGGCGAAAAGTGTGGCCACACTTTCGTCGCACCATGGAATGTTTGTGATTGATAATTGATGAGAAAATGGGAGGTTATTTTGACTGGCCAGTCTATGAAAATATATTTTGTGATACTCGTGATATTCCTTTTATAACTGCTTAAAACTCGAGTTCACTTGGTAAGGGTGGCATAACTTATAAAATGTTTTGGCAACGAGCTCACTGAGTATTTCAAAATACTCAGCCCTGCATGTGTTTTCCTTATGTGCAGGTTGAATGACGACGAGTGGTGGCGGGTGTTGAGCAGATTAATGAATTAAAAAGGATATGTTGAACTTCAAGCGTAGTTGTGTCTTCATACATAGCTATACTATCTCTTGGTCGTTTTCCGCTGAATTTTTGATACACTCTAGAATTTCTTTTTGGAATATTTGCATCTTGCCTTCGGTTTGAAGCCTTAGTCTTTCCTTGTGATTTTGACTTGGATATGATGTCGTACTCTCGAGATTTTGATCGTGATTTATGATACTTTTCTTTCCTCTAATCATCTAGGTTAAGTTGTTGCATTTAATACTCTGATATCTCTTTCAATTCTTTTGGTCAACACTCTTTAAATGAAACCCTAGTCTATGTTTACTTCTTTAGAGTTGGTTTAGGGTAGCAGCCGCCGCATTTATTGTACCCTAGGAGGGCGGGCTGTTACACTTCCCATCTTTGGAAGTTTGCCACATGTGAGTGCATGAATTCAAGGTGTTCCACGAGTTAGTAATGAAAGTGCACTAATAAGCCTTGCTTGATTTGATTGCGTTAATTCATACTTAATCTATTCTTTCATCTTTTGAGGCAATGGCGACGTATAGTCCTTGTGCATTCCGTGCATCTATTCTTGTGTCTTTATTGTTTTGTTCGAGGACAAACAAAAATGTAAGTTTGGGGGAGTTGATACGCTCGGATTTTGCACGGTTTTAAGGCCATTATTTGGCCCGTTTTTAAGGTCAAAGTAGCATTACATGTCCATTATTCGCATATTTTATCTATTTTGGTATTTTGACATGTTTTGTGATAAATGTGCATATTTGAGTATAAAAAGGGAGTCAAAACGCGAAGGTAGGAAATCTGGAGCTTCAGGTGGCGTCCGGCGACCACCGCAACACTTCCGGCGACCGCCGGAGCTCATAGGCTGACAAAGACACGCCCGAGACCGCCGGGAAGTGCGTGGCGACTGCCACAAAGAGTCAGAAGCTTCTGGACTACGCGCGGCGACCGCCGGCCAATGTGCGGCGGCCCGCCACAAAAACGCGGCGCGCGATAGCTATCTTTAAACTTAATTTTCCGGCGATCCTAAAGTCCAATCAGGGCTTTCTACTCACCATTCTCTTCATCTTGAAAATATCTTCGAGATGGTACAAGAATAACCTCAATCCGAGTTCTGTGGAGAGAGTTATGGTCATTCTACCAAAGTCGCGCAAAGCTGCCAGCTGCCGTCTAGGCGGAAATTTGAAGAAGGAAAGAAGATATTACCTTGTGAAGTCAAATCTTTTCCTTCTACTATACGGAACGAAAATACATCTTTCCTACTGCTTGGAGGAAACTTATTACCAAATTTAAATCTTTCTCAGACCTATATATACCACATAACCTCATTCATAGAATTCAACCCTTTCATAGCCCCAAAAAGGGGAGCCTTCATGGCTCCCCCCTCCATTCTCCAACCCTAATTCCTTCATCCATCATTCCATCACCATTCTTGGAGATTGAAGCAAGGCAAAAGGAGCATGGATACTTCAAGATTCATCCTTGGGTTTTGTTTGTTTATTTCATGTCTCGTACTTTAATTATTGTTTTAGTTAATCTGTCTATGGATTGCTAAACTATAGAATTTTGAGGTTTGATAGTATTTGACTTTAATGTAGTTCATTTTATGTTTAATGTTCAGAACTCGTTTCTACTTGATTTTTCTTGAACTTTTGTTCGACTAATTGGTCGTTACCTTGATTATTGTCAATCTTTGATCGATGCTAGCTTTGATTTGTTTATCTTATATGTTCATACAATAATTGTGACATGAGTATTGATTCATGATAGGGAGAGATCGTGGTAAAACTTGAGTCGGATGAACGTAGAACTAATTAAAATAACTAAAGAGTTAGTGAAATCATTATCCTTGAAATTCCTCTATTTGCCTAATTCTATCTTCTTTGCCCTTATTATTTTACTTTATTTAATTTTGTTTAGTTTAAAACCCAAAACTTTTGTTTCTCTATATAGTATTTGACGCTTAGTACATGCTAGCCAGTTGCAATTATATTCTCCGTGTTCGATATCTCGGTACTGACCTTTAGCTATACTAGATCTAACCATGTATACTTGCAGGTATTTTTAGTGCTAATAAAAAGTGCATCAGGTACCCTAGGGATCAGAGCCCTACGTCTCTCTATAAATAGGAAGCCAAGTGCGAGTAGGAGTGGGGGGGGGGGCACACACTTACACAGAGACACATTTAGAAATTCAGCTCTCTTCTAGGGCTGAAATGGTAGCTCATTTTATTTCATATTCCTGAATTCTGTCACGCACGCACTTGGGTTTTAGTTTAGTTTTGGTTGGGTGGTAGTTTTATCAAAATCTTAACTGTGTAACACCGTTCCTAGAAGGAACGAAAATACAATCTTTTCTTTCGTGTGTTTTTTATCCGTTCCGAGAAGGAACAAAAATACAATCTTTTATTTCATGTGTTTTTTATGCTACGATTTACTTTTGGTTGTCGTTGTTTATCGACTTGGATACTTTTGGAAGCTTTTAAAGTTATGATTTCAGTTTACCCAGCGTGTTAAGTTTCTTGACGCATGATCTTGCTTATTTTGAATCTTAGTAGTTGTTTACGATCTGCTCTTTGATTACTGAGAATTTCTGATTGGAAAGTTTGAGGATGTTTAGATCTGGTCGTTTGCAGTATGGTAGAGTAGATCTGAGTATGTTTATGTTGATGGAATGTTTGATAATATCTTATTTAACTTCGGAAGTTGTAGACCTGATAGTTAAATTGTGATTTCTGCATGATTATGGCTTATTTATTTATTTGTTAAGTGCTCGGAAATGTTCAGATCTGATTATACTTTGTTTCATTTTGAATCTGTGAAGAAGATTTGGTTTTTAGAAAAATTTTACTTTACCGTACGTTTTGCAGGAGACTGACACTCGTTCACTTTATTCTGTTTGGCCATTTTCGGAAATTTCTGTATGAGTCGATCAAGTAGTTTTTAATTCCATTTAGCGAGTGGATCAGTCTAGTTAGCGTAGTCTCACAGTTCATTCAAATCGAGTAGTTAACTTAACCCACCCTGCGAAGCATGGCAGCAGTCATTCTCATTTTTTTCTCAACGAATGTAGAACACATCGTCTCTGTGGGATCGATCCTTACTTCTCTTTACTAATCTATAGTATTGTGGGTTAAGGTTTTGAAAGTCCTGAGTTCCTCCATTTGCGCACGAGATAAGTTGGAATTAACTTAAGTTGATAAGTTTGAATGTTCACCGGATCCTTTCACAGGTATCTGCAGGTGAAGACATACATCGATCAGCTGGATCAGTTTGACCTTCCGATTTGATCAGTCCACAACGACAGGAGAACTCATAAAACAACAACAAGGGATCGAACAATAATCACACTCATTCCACGAGCTTTCACATAGGTAAGCAATTTACAATACATAGGCGAGCAATATAAGGTTCCATGCAACAACAGTACTAAATCAAAGCACTACGGTGACACCATAGTTAAAATGACCATCTAAGCAAGCAATTTGTGATACATAGACAAGCAACTCGAATATGGTTTCAAGCAATCTGCGATACGAAATTGCTGATAATCATTCAATCTGCGATACATAGGCAAGCAAACCTGCCACGTGGCAGGCTAAGGTTGAATCCGCTCCTAAATCTAAGGGTCCTCATGTTAGAGTTTGTATACTAGAAATCACGTTTCAAGTGATTGAATACTGTAAAACTCTTATTTTATTTTCCAAGGAATAAAACAGATTATTTTTGTCATAATGTTGTTATGTTTTACATTTAATGGATGTTAATTGCATGTTTAAATGTATAAGTTAACTAAACAAAGTCTAAGTCTTTGTTTTAGTAGACCGGTAGTGGGTGGCGTCCACTTTACGATGGAATTAGACTATCCATCGTAAAAGGTTGCAATGTCAGTCCGCATATTTCTAAGCCTTACTGAAATAAGATGACATTGGTGTGGTATAGCACTGAATGGATCTAACAGCAAGACTTGTCCTTAGGCTATCTACTAAAAGGCGAGGTCTTGATAAATATTTGTTTCTTAATCAATGTAGGTTAACATTGAGCATACGGTATTGATTATGCATTACTTTGACTTATCAAATGGTGCGGGTTTTTCGTAACCCAATAAACCTGATATATTGGGTAGTGGTGATTAATATCTAGCGGTGCTAGGATTGCTATTATATTGAATCGTGTGCGAGGTGAGTCTCATTTGATAATGTCCCCAAGAGGAGCGCGAAACAAGGCTTTATTATTCGGAACCTAGCTAGTTGGAGTTTAATTACTCTATGAATAATAAATAAGTGTTCCATGCTAAGTCCACTCTTGGAATTAATAAGATATTAATTAATTAAGTCCATAGCAGACATTAATTAATTAATGGACATTTTAATCTTAAGCGCGGGAAATGAAAGATAAAACGGAAACCCAGATTACTTATAATTTTGGATTTGGATGGGGAGAGTTCAATATTACTTCTGTAGTGGCTGCTCGTAATATTCCAGTTAAGCTTATATTAAATTGTGGGTTCAATTTAATTAGTAAAAAGTAAATTGGATGAGCCCATATCCAAAACCTTCCATAGATCTCAGTGTGGGCCCAAAAGGAACTTAATATAAATAGGAGAATAAAGGAGACAGAATAATCACAATTTTTATTCTTAAAATTTTCAAAAATTTCGCCCCCCTCATATTGAGCTAGTCGAATTTCCTACTCCTCCGTGGAGTAGTTTTTCTGTCTCTTTTATTTAAGTCCTAGAATTCCGGTGAGATCACCTACACTGATATTGGAGTACAATTCGGGAACCAGAGAGAAGATCCGTGGTCTAGTATTCAAAGCATCACGTGGAGAAGTCACTAGCCATCATCAATTTTTTGGAGAATTAATAAGGTATTATTTCTGCTCCGTAGAAAAGCATGTTTTAGGTTTCAATTGCACTTAAAGCATGATTAATTCAAGTTATGAGCATGATACAAGTAAGAATTACGAGAATAGATTTTGTCTAAATAATCTGCTAAATAGATCCGATTTTTATGTGATTATAATTCATGCACGCTTCCGCTGCCAGCTCCTTCACCTCATTGGTGGTAGGTTTTCATTTTAATTTGGGTTGTCATTTTAGTATAACCCCATGTATATATCGCAGATTGCTTGGAACCATATGATGAGTTGCTTGGCTATGTATCACATATTGATAGCATATGTACCGTGGATTGCTTGCTTAGATGGTAATTTTATCTATGGTGTCACCATAGTGCTCTTATTTCGTATCGCAGATTGATTGGAACCATATGCCGAGTTGCTAGCCTACGTATCATAGATTGCTTGTTTATGTATCGCAGATTGTTTGCTTAGGTTGTCAAGTTGTCGTTTTAACTATGGCATCACCATAACACACCATTATATATATAGGGATGTGTTAATATGACAACCCTCTTTATTGTAACACCATACAACCATTTTAGGCCATTGGATCTGAA
Organism: Salvia hispanica; assembly: GCF_029641045.1. Lineage (NCBI taxonomy): Eukaryota > Viridiplantae > Streptophyta > Magnoliopsida > Lamiales > Lamiaceae > Salvia > Salvia hispanica. The sequence goes on from NC_142695.1 coordinate 24,694,305, forward strand.
AATCGTGTGCTTGTCATGCTGCCACGTGTAAAAACACGGAGGGGTAAAATAGGAAATTTCTAATTTTACGTTACCAGATTGCAGTGTTGTTCATTGAACATTGCAGTCTTACCACAACAATATTGCAGTTTACCACGACTGCAATATCTAATAAGGTAGACTGCAATATCTAATACAGTAGACTGCAAACCCATGTTTTTTCACGAAACTTAATCCTAGGCGTCCATAAATGAGATCTAACGGACTATATTGGTGGTATGGTGTTATCCTAACTATGGTGGCACCTAGTGCACCCCTATATAGGGGAGTGTTAGGGTGCCACCACCCCTTAAAATAATAACATACCACCATTCCTAGCCAATCATTTGTACACGTGGATGAATAATAATCTGCCACGTGGCCAAAAAAAAAATTTCAAGGATAAAAAAAGACGGCTAACAATATTTAATACCTTATACAACAATTTTTCTTGAAGAGCAATATCCAACAAGTTAGACAGCAATCTATATATTGTTGTCTACCGTATTAAATATTGTTGTGTATCATTTATAATATTGGTGTATAAGTGGTGTCACAGTGTCATTTTAAGAGGAGTTGTCATTTTAACACAAACCTATACACACACACATATATATATATATATATATGTGTGTGTGTACATATATATATGTATATATATATATACGGTTTTGATCTATGAAAACTAGATTTAAATACAGAAACGCAGAACAATATCATGCGTAGGGAATTTGTAGGTCATAGTTAGTTTATTTTTAGGTCATGCTAATAAAGCATGATGTAAAATGATCTTAACATGACATTAAAACAAAATCTTATAATATGACCTAAACCTGCTTAATTATGACCTTCCGTGTTTATGGTTAATTATTGACCATTAGATCATCTAATCCTAGGGCCAAGATTTGGGCTGCATTTCTGGATTTAAATGCATACGTGTTTGGATCATCTCCCTATATATATATGTATATATATATATATAGGGATGTATTCAGGTCAGAACGCTAAGTATAAGTAAAACTCAAAACACTTGCAGTCCATTGGATCTTATGATCTAACGGTTAGATTAATGCCACGTGTCATCTAATGATGTAGAATTTTAGACTAATAATGTAGCTCGGATAATAATGTAGCATTTTAGTTTAATAATGTACAGTTTTAGTCTTACAATGTACATTTCTAGTCTAATAATGTACCTCGGCTAATAATGTAGATTTTTAGTATGATAATGTAACTAATCACAACCATCCAATCTAATGATCCAAGGGCTGTGATTAGTGCTGTGTTTTACACTAAGATGCTGTAAGGACCCTAACACACCCCTATATATATATATATATAGGGGTGCGTTAAAATGACAAGACTCTTAAAATGACACTGTGACACCACGCTAGACTGCAATATCATAAACGCTAGACTGCAATATCCAATACACTAGCGTATTGGATATTGCCGGCGGGAAAAATTGCAGTCTAGCGTATTGATACGCTCGGATTTTGCACTGTTTTAAGGCCATTATTTGGTCCGTTTTTGATGTCAAAGTCACTCTACACGTCCATTATTTGCATATTTTGTCTATTTTGGAGTCAGACGGCGACCGGCGACCGCCGCGGATGTGTGCGGCGACCGCCGGCGCCCAGCGGGCCACCTCGGAAAAATGTGCTTGGAAGAGAAGTCTCGTCCGGCAACCGCCGAAAGATGTGCGGCGATCCGCCGCCGAGGGAACAGACTCTCTGGACTTCACAGGTGCAAGGAGTTGGAGCAGGATTTCAAGAACATCAAGAACGACAAGGATTCAACCTACGGGTTTTATTTGCTTTAGTTTTATGTTCAAATTGTCTTCCCTTCAATCTATGTTTTTAGCTTATTCAATTATGTGTAAGTAAACTCATAGGATTCTAGGGATGTGTTAGTAACGACTTTGGTTATACAAGTTCCGTTTTCTATTTAATATCCGTTTTGTTTTTACTTTGTTTCTTCCCTAAGTTAATCTTGATGCTTCATGATTGAGTGACACAATCGTGTATGATTTAATATAACTTGCTTCATAACTGTGACATAGTTCTAGCGAGTTAGGTCCACTTAGTAGACACTACAGTTAGCTTCCTTTAAAACGGCATTATTAATTGAGAGTGAGGACTTTTCAAGGGTCTTAGAAGCTTTTTGGAGTTACGTGTTAGGATTGACAACCCTAATCTTGTAATCAACGTTTGTTTCGCATGAGCATAATCTAGGTGACTCGTTTATCAAAGTAATAACTGTGCTAGGGTATTGTAGTTGGAATTTTGTATAACCATAACTGTGAACACACATCCCTGGGATTCCCTTATCTATATTGTCTTTCTCTTGATTTATTTGCATTTTATTTGATCTATGCTCTTATTTGCTTTTAGTTTTCCAAAAGTTTTCAAAACCCAAATGTTTTTCCAAATAGTAATTGAGTCTCAGTAGAGGATAGACACTTTTTGTTCGTCTTCCCCGTGTTCGATATCCGGTACTGACCTTTAGCTATACTATATATACTTTGTATACTTGCAGGTTTATTTAGTGCTAATAAAAAGTGCATCAAGTTTTTGGCGCCGTTGCCGGGGAAGACAATTCACTTTGGAGTGATATCTTCAAACGGATAATTTTGCTACTTTGGGCTTTAATCTCTTTCAGTTTTTTTAATTTTAGTTTTATTTCATTTTTGTTTATGGTTCTTGCAAGATTTGTATGCGAACGCGCTCTAGGAAGGACAACCTAGAAACGCTCGATTTAGAACTTGAGAGAACTCGTAGGAAAATAAGAAGTGAAAAAGGATCAGGAATAATGGGTGACCGAACAGACATCGAGAAACTGCAGGAAATGGTGAAGCTACTGATGGATGAGAGAGATGCGGAAAGGGCGGCCTGGGAGGCCTTGGAAAAGAAGAATCAGGAGATACAACCCGTGATGAACATGTTCAATCATGAGAATATGATTACCTTTCCCAAAGGACCTCTTATTGAAGCTAATAATTTCAAGTTACGCATGCCCCTTATTCAAAGGGTTGAGCAAACTCCTTTTGCAGGTAGGGCCACAGAAGACGCGAACAGCCATCTCTCCCAATTTGTGGAGATCGCAAACACTCTCAAATTGAACGGTGTCGACGACGACGCCATAAGGGTAAGACTCTTTCCCTTTTCATTAACTGATTCTGCTAAAGAGTGGTTTGAATCTATGCCCATAGAAAAGGTCTCCACATGGAAGGACATTGTAGCTGCCTTCCTCGACAAGTATTATCCGCCAGGCACAATTTTGAAGCTCAAAAGCGAGATCTTCCAATTCATCTGAGGCCATGACGAACCCCTCTATGAGGCGTTTGCTCGTTTCAAAGCCCTTCTCCGAAAGTGCCGTAACCATGGTTTCACTGTGGACCACCAGGTAGGAATTCTCTATAATGGGTTTAACGAGAAAATTTGTGATATGCTTGATTTAGGTGCAAATGGAGGGTTCTTAAGAAAGTCAGGTGAGGAAGCCATGGCGGTGATAGAGGAATTCGCCACCAACAGCAGGGGGTGGTCGAAAGAAAGGCATAGCCTAAAAAGGATAGCTGCAGTCGAAGAAACCGAGGAAAGCTCCTTTGCAAAGGAATTGGCCGAGCTTCGAGTTAGGGTGGACCAAATGGATTCATCAAGGAAGGAGGAACCGATTCCACCAACCTCCATTATAGCAGTCTCGAAGCCTGAAACTCCTACCCCGATAGTGGAAGAAATCAACTACATGCAAGGAGGCGGCCCCAATAGAAATTACAACAATAATTATCGCCCTACCCAGGGGGGCGGTAATTTCAATAATTATAATGGGAACCGACCTCATCCTAACCTTTCTTATTCTAACAATAATTACTTGCAACCCCCTGCAGGATTTAACGTTAGCAAGGGAGGAGTAGTTGATACAATCAAAAAGGAGGAAAAGTATGAACAGGGGATCACAAGGAACTTGGAAGTAATCGCGCAAGACAGGAAGGTTAATGACACCAAGATTGGAGTGGTCGAAGCTAGGATAAACAACCTCGAGCAGGGAAGGAACACGATCTCAACAGCCATAGCCAACATCAACACACAAATGGAGCAAATTCAAAAGAAATTGGATGAGGATAGGGCAAAGGCAGCCGCACTAGTGGACGACATCAACAAAAAGTGGGTGGCAAAGCAGAAAACTGGGGACTGCCAAGACGCCGGCAGACCGCCGTACAGCACGCGGCGGGCCGCCACAGAAGCCCAGAATGGAGTCTGCCCAGCCGCTGGCGGACCGCTGGACTCTACGCGACGGGCCGCCACCGAGAAGGCAGAAGCGCCCGCCCAGCAGGGACTCGTGCGGCACAATGGGATTGTGCTACCTTTCCAACCAAAGAGGAAGTTTAAGCTCGAAGAGCAGTTCAAACACTTTTTAAACATGTTTTGTAAAGTTTATACTAACATTCCTCTAGTTGAATCGTTGCAGGAAATACCTAAGTCCGCAAAGCCGACAAAAGCCGACCTTAAACTACCACATCATTGCAGCGAGATCATCCAAAAGGAGAAGGCAATAAAGCAGAGAGATCCGGGCCAATTCATTATCCGATGCCGGATGGAGAGGAAAAAGTTAACAAGGCACTATGCGATCTAGGATCCTCCATCAATCTCATGCCACTGAAGTACTATGAAAAGCTCAACATTGGGCCACTCAAAACTTCAGACGCAACACTCAGGTTGGCCGATAACTCGACCATCAAAACTTTTGGTATGATTGAGGATGTCTTAGTGAAAATAGATGCCTTTATTTTCCCCGCCGATTTTATTGTGCTTGACATGAAAGTAGACAAGAACGTCCCTCTAATTTTAGGGCGAGAATTTTTTGCCACTTGCAAAGCTTTGATTGATGTAGGTCGTGGTGAGATCACAATCAGTAACAACCATTGCCAGTCAACCTATAAGATCGAAAGCGAGATGCTCAAGTTTGAAGAAGCAAAGCGGGCTAAGATGGAACAACAGTGTAGGGCAGTCATGGTCACGGATTTGACCAAACCACAAGACCTCTTCGAAACGGAGGAACATGCTACCTTCACCATCTATGTTGTTAAAGAGGTAAGACATTCTCCCAAAAAGGTCAATACTAATCCCTCTACCTCTATTCCGCAGAAAAAGAAGCAAAAGAAGAAGAAGGCAACCGGAGAGGACCCCGAAGTTTATGTTCTCAAAACAAAGACGGGGAAATATCAGTGGTGGAAGAAGCTAGGGACCAAGTTGCTCCCTTTGCCTATCTTCAACACTCGGGTCACTGATCCGCCCAATTAGTGGGCCACTTCAAATCGAGCTAACGACTAAAAACAAAAGCGCTTGTTGGGAGGCAACCCAATACTTTTCTTTTTTTGTAATTTTCATTTTTTTTTTTTAAAATAAAAAAATAAAAAACTAAAAGCAAATAAGAGCATAGATCAACTAAAATGCAAATAAATCAAGAGAAAGACAATAGAGATAAGGGAATCCCAGGGATGTGTGTTCACAGTTATAGTTATACAAAATTCCAACTACAATACCCTAGCACAGTTGTTACTTTGATAGAACGAGTCACCTAGATTATGCTCATGCGAAACAAACGTTGATTACAAGATTAGGGTTGTCAATCCTAACACGTAACTCCAAAAAGCTCCTAAGACCCTTGAAAAGTCCCCACTCTCAATTAATAATGCCGTTTTAAAGGAAGCTAACTGTAGTGTCTACTAAGTGGACCTAACTCGCTAGAACTATGTCACAGTTATGAAGCAAGTTATATTAAATCATACACGATTGTGTCACTCAATCATGAAGAATCAAGATTAACTTAGGGAAGAAACAAAGTAAAAACAAAACGGATATTAAATAGAAAAATGAATTTGTATAACCAAAGTCGTTACTAACACATCCCTAGAATCCTATGAGTTTAGTTACACATAATTGAATAAGCTAAAAACATAGATTGAAGGGAAGACAATTTGAACATAAAACTAAAGCAGATAAAACCCGTAGGTTGAATCCTTGTCGTTCTTGATGTTCTTGAAATCCTTCTCCAACTCCTTGCGCCAATGAAGTACTCTAGGTCTTGATCTCTATGAAGTATTTTGCAAGTAGAAGTTCTCTTTTTGATGAAGCTTGAGGTCTTATTTATAGGGGAAAGCCACTCCTTGTTGTAAAAGGAAAAGATCTCCAAAATATGGTAAATCTGGGCGCAAATCTAGGGCTTCTCGAATTCGCCGCCTTTCTCCGGTGGGCCGCTGCACCTTGGCCGGCGGTCGCCGCATTGGAGTCCAGAGAGTCTGTTCCCTCGGCGGCGGATCGCCGAACGTCTTCCGGCGGTCGCCGGACGAGACTTCTCTTCCAAACACATTTTTCCAAGGCGGACCGCTGCATTGATATGCCCACCGGGCACCGGCGGTCGCCGCACACATCCGCAGCGGTCGTCGGTCGCCGTCTGACTCCAGATTTCCAAACATGGCGTTTTGGCTCCCTTTTTCGGCTCAATTATGCACATTTCTCACAAAACACATAAAAATACCAAAATAGACAAAATATGCAAATAATGGACGTGTAGAGTGACTTTGACATTAAAAACGGACCAAATAATGGCCTTAAAACTGTGCAAAATCCGAGCGTATCAGTTTTCACTTAAGATATGCTAGTTGACATTATATGTTTCAGCTTGTTTCGTCTCTCTCGAGCGCGCATTCATATAGTGTCGCTTTTCTCAGGTGAATTATGTTTCACTGTTGCTTTTGTTTTAAAATCTTCATATACTGTTGTTTTATTTTTTGGATAATAACTTGTTGGAGTTAATTGAATATTTGGTTGGAATCAATTGTCATTTATCAGCTTTTCGCCGAAGCCGTTCACACATGTTTTTTTTCGGAGAGATTTGTGCGTGTTGTTTCTTCTATACAGAGTAATTTTTTGGTTGTTACAAACGTGATTCTGAACAAAATTTAGCTCAGTTTTGTTATTCTTGTGCTTGGAAGGCAAAGACGAACTGTCGAATTCCTCTGATATAATCGATCGCAGCTGGAGTAAAAATGCAATAATGAAATTTTGGCACAGTTGTTGTTTTTTGTGTTTTAATAGGGAGAAAATTGATGAGGTTCATGAATTCATGAAGAAAATCATGAGAGAGAAGGAATCAGAGCTGTGGCGGCGATCTGTGGCTGATTAGGAGCTCGATTCTGTGACGAATTTGATGAGGAAGGAAGTTGCCGCGATCTGCAAAAAAGGTTGAAATCGTGACGTGAGATTTGAAGATTTTGGGGATCAACTGTCAGAAGAAGTTTTGATTTGATGATTTGATGATTTTTCTTATTCTATCTCCGATTTCCAGATTGATTTATGTCTTTCTTCGGATTTTGTAGGAGAAAAAGTATAAAGAATTGGCTGAGGCTTTCGATGATAAGAAGGAAAAGGCGCAGCTCCTCGCGAAATTAGTAGAGGTAGATGAAGCTCTTGCTTTACTGATTTCAATTTTTGCAGATTTGTTGTTGACGTTGTTTGATTTTTGCAGTTGGTGAGTGAAAGAGAGAAGCTGAGATCGAGTAAACTAGAAGAGCTCTACAAGAACATATAGTTGACGCTCCAGTTTAAGGAAAAAATGATGACGCTCCAGTTTCTCGGTGAGAGATCTGAAGGTGAGAGGGAGATCTGTGGAATTAGAGCTCCGGAGAGTAAGGAGATGAGGTTGAGAAATATGTTTGAGATGTTAGTGCTGGTGTGTTGGTGCTGCATATTTTGAGACGTAGTTTTTGAGATTTTGATTCTGGATTTTGGAAATCCTTGTTGACACACTGTTGACATTTTGCTATAAGTTGTTGATATTTGATATTCTGGCTATTGATATATGAATTATAAGTGTTACTTTTTAGTTGTTGACATTTTAATACAAGTTGTTGACATTTGATATTTTAGCTATTGATATGTGAATTATTAGTGTTATTTTTTAATTGTTGACATTTTAATACTGTGTTGTTGATTAGTTGTTAACATTTTAATACGAGTTGTTGACATTTGATATTCTGGCTATTGATATGTGAATTATAAGTGTTAGTTTTTAGTTGTTGACATTTTAATACGAGTTGTTGACATTTGATGGATCTTATTTAATTTTGCACTTTAGGCACGTAATTAATCATTTTGCTTATGGAAATTTGACTTCTAGCTATGCTTTTCATCTTGAATTATTAGTTGAGGTCTTTTCAAATGAAAAAAAATGGTTAACTACATATATAATCTATGGCAACTGAATATACAATTCATGTCAACTACACACATATAATGTCAAGTAGATATACAATTCATGTCAACTACACACATATAATGTCAACTAAACAGATATAATTATGCCAACTATTAAAATGTATTGTATGATAATGATGCCAGAACTTGTGTCAAATTAAAAAATAAGAAAAAATAGTTGTATATATTTTTAGTTACAAATATTGTTTTTGAGTTGTTGACATTCAGTTCAAGTTGTTGACATCTCAAGTTGTTGAACTGATTGACAGTTGATATATTATTATAGACTGTATGGTTTAAAAATCAGATGTGATAATTGTTTTACATATCCATCTAAAAAACATGTTAAGATCAAATATTCAAACCACTTTTTGTTCAAATCAGAATAATGCAGTTGTTTACTTCTTGCTTCTACGGCTAAACCATTCCTTGTACTTGTTTTGTGACTCATTCAATGTCACACCCCAACCCTTATGACGTATGCACTTATTATAAATAAATTCAAAAATTTTAAATAAATAATCAACACGTATTATATAATTTCAAAAACCACTATTTATCAAGTACATATTTTAAAACATTCTAAGAGGCAGTTGGACCCTCTCACCACTCTATAAACTATAAATTTATCTACATGCAAAAATGATGAGGAAGAGAAAGTTGCCGAAATGCGTCAACCGCTGACCCTGATAACATGTGCAATTCCTACGACTCACCTCAACCAAATACTTCACTCATATCTTATTCCTGAAAAATATTAGTGGTTTATATGAGCCACAACTCAGTGTATATAAACCTTACCTTTAATTCCACATCCCATATATCAATATATTCTTTAACCAATATATATAACAATTATCAACAAATATTTAAAATAATTCCATACACATATGCACATGCCACTTTGTTCGGTTCATTATTCTGTGGTAGTTCAAGCATGGTATCTGCCCGGGATTTCCAATATGCAACTATGATTTGACCTGAAGGTCCCATTATGATTTGACGCGTAGGTCCCACTGTGAATTGACCCGTAGGTCCCAATATGATTTGACCCGAAGGTCCCACTGTTATTTGACCCGTAGGTCTCACTGTGAATTGACCCGTAGGTCCCAATATGATTCGACCCGAAGGTCCCAATATGATTGACCCAAAAGTCCCAATATGTCCACTATGATTTCAAATCCAAGACATGACTATCACAGATCCTCTTTAATCAAATGATTCAATTAATTCCAATACCATATGCAAAACATATCTATTGCACCAATCACATATCCATATCATATTCCACTCAATAATTCCAAATAACACAACTATATCAAATTCATATCATATAATCCAAATATTCACTTCACTCTAACACATAGCAATTAACCACATAAACCATGTAAAATTAAAAGTGTGTTTTATACACACTTGATAAATAATCGAACTGAGCCACTGATTCCACTCCAGATTTACAGCGCTTGAATCTTACTAGCCAAAATCTTATCTTCTCTGTTTTTAACGTTGATCAACGATATTGATAAACCTAAATCCCTTTTTTTTAATGCTACACTCTTTTCTTTTTTTTCTAACTCTCCCTCTGTACATGAATATATAAGTCGGCTTCGTCCCCATCCCCTTTTTATCAAATATTTCTAATGGCCTACTTATATGCATAATATCATTATTGGAATTGAGAATACATATAACATAGACAAGTGTTCAATCTAGTAACTATGCCACGTATTTAATTTTGATGACTAGCCCTCTTTTTAAATTATTTTATTTTGTTACTTCTTTAGTAGATGTACGAAACATATATCTATATATATATATATATATAATGTACATGACTACTAGTACTATAGATTACACATGCACAAACATTTACATAACTATATATATACTAATTTATATAATAAACTAACGTACACTAATTTATATAATAAAATAATATACACGCATCCATTATAATCATTCTCGTAAATTTAAACTATTCATATATTCGACTGTATTGAGTCGTCATAACAATAAATGTATTCTCCATGACACACTTAATATCTCTAGTAAAAATGACAATTTAATATGCAATGACAATATAATATGATAATATGCAAAATAATGCATATTTCGGGTTAGGGATGTCACATTTCTTCCCCTCTTTAAGAATTTTGTCCTCAAAATTCATCTCTCTCTATGTTAACTCAGTTACTGAAATTGCTAACCAATACACAGTTGTGGATAATTCTTCTCATCTTTTCTTCACAATTGTTTCATCTGGCGGTCCACTATATTGACAGGTTCTTCTATATAACTCAAATTTTCATAAATCAGTGTATCAGGATCTTTCAGAACATGTGTAGGATCAGATCGATAAAGCAGAATCCTACTGATGTAGAAAATATTATGAATTTGTGCCAACTCTGGAGATAATGTTAACCTATACGCCAATGGTCCAACTCTTTCAACAATATCTCACGGTTCAATATAATGAGGACTAAACTTACCTTTTTGCTCGAATCGCATGACTCCTTTCTGAGGTGAAACTCACAAAAAGACCATATCAAGACTGAGATAGTAAATCGCGGATCTCTGTCATTATATAAGATAGTAGAATACCATGTAAGTGTTCCTGCAGATAATGATGCCAAATCTTCAAAGAAAAATAATGTCGCTAATAACAGATTTTGAACAGAATAAGAAGCTCCATGTGCTTGCGATTATTACGACGCATAAGCAATAAACTTTCCATTAAGTCAAAAGATAACCAAATCCATGTTTCAGCGCATCACTATAAATAACATAATATCTTGTACCTGCGGAGATAACCAAAATAGGTGACATATTCAACCGATGCTTCCACTCATTCAAACTCTTTGGATATGCTTCACTCCATATAAAAGAAGAATTTTGTCGTACTAACTTCATTATCAATTGAATAATAATTGAGAAACATTTCCAGATAAAAACCAGTTCAATCTTTTGTAGATCCACTTATATTCTATGACCTGACACCACGTGTCCCAACAATACCACATGTTCTAGCAAAAACTCACATTTACTCAACTTAGCATAGATTTGTTCATCTCGCCGAACTTGAAATACTAACTGCAAGTGATTAACATGTCCATCTGTACTTCATGAATATAATAGTAAGTCAATAGAAATAATTACTAACCGATCCAGGAATAGTTGAGAGTTCATCAATGCCATAAATAATTGTAGGTGCAATAGTTAATTCAAAAACCAAAACTCATAATGGTCGTACTGAGTTCAAAGTGGTGTCTCTACAATATTCTCTTTAGCTATCTTCAACCGATGATATCTTGATCGAAAATCAGTACTCGAAAACAGTTGCATACCTTAAAATTGATCAAACAAGTCTTCGATTCTCGATAATGAATATTTATTCTTTACTGTCACTTGATTCGACATTCAATAGTGTATATAAAGTCGCAATGTGCACCCTTTCTTCTTCAAATATGATATTGGTGCACTCCAAGATGAAACACTGGGTCATATAAATCTCCTACCAGACAACTCTTGTAACTGATTCATAAATTCTTGAAAATCTAATGAAGACAGTTGATAAGTATAAATAAAAATAAATGCAGTGCTCCATAGAGAAATATGTCTCCTGATAAGGTGAAAATTCAGATAAATCTGCACTCCAATAAATCAAAAAGCCAATCTAGATAATATAAGAAAACCTGGAATAATATATTGATTACCGTAAAATATCACTCGATCCCGTCTCGATGATTATATTACCATTTCTTTTACTTGACAAGCTACCTTGGTTCGATGAAGTGAAAACCAATATATACCCATAATAATATCAAAACTTGTGTATGAATAAGAGAATCAATATCCGTTGGCAGCTCAATAGAATTAACTCGCAACACGTTCTCTAGAAAACCGTGTATATTGAAATAATGTCAGCTCATAATCAACAAACATAGTTTCATGATTAAAAACAAAAACTTCTCTGCTTCTTATCACAATACACTTCTTTGCATATATTTAGCATTGAGTTCTCTAGAAAAATCGTCTAAACTGAATACCAGAGGATGTATCATAGCTTTTGGGACTGTTTCCCACCAAGAGTAAGTATTGCTTCAAAGAAGAGATACCATATAATCAAAACCTTCTTCTGACATACAACTCATTTGATTGAACACCAGTTCTATCACTTTTAACTATATCCCAGCCTAAGTCAAATTAGTCTCATAAAATCAACAACTTCTACTTTTCCGAGCTCTTTTAATTTTCTACCTCTTTACCTCATCATTGGTCCATGTACCAAAAATCCAAATATGATGCAGCATGTATATGAGATGTTTCTACAATTAATTGATGATGCAGGGCGGCTGACCCTTCTCTTCTCAGTGACATATGCTCATGACATTACAAATGCAAATGAAACTTATAACCAAAATGTATCATATGATTTACATGAATGCTATGTCCCAGTGGGATTCTATCCCCGCTCTGATACCACCTAAACTGTCACACCCCAACCCTTATGACGTATGCACTTATTATAAATAAATTCAAAAATTTTAAATAAATAATCCACACGTATTATATAATTTCAAAAACCACTATTTATCAAGTACATATTTTAAAACATTCTAACAGGCAGTTGGACCCTCTCACCACTCTATATACTATAAATTTATCTACATGCAAAAATGATGAGGAAGAGAAAGTTGCCGAAATACGTCAGCCGCTGACCCTGATAACATGTGCAATTCCTACGACTCACCTCAACCAAATACTTCACTCATATCTTATTCCTGAAAAATATTAGTGGTTTATATGAGCCACAACTTAGTGTATATAAACCTTACCTTTAATTCCACATCCCATATATCAATATATTCTTTAACCAATATATATAACAATTATCAACAAATATTTAAAATAATTCCATACACATATGCACATGCCACTTTGTTCGGTTCATTATTCTGTGGTAGTTCAAGCATGGTATCTTCCCAGGATTTCCAATATGCCACTATGATTTGACCCGAAGGTCCCACTATGATTTGACCCGTAGGTCCCACTGCGAATTGACCCGTAGGTCCCAATATGATTTGACCCGAAGGTCCCAATATGATTGACCCGAAGGTCACAATATGTCCACTATGATTTCAGATCCAAGACATGACTATCACAAATCCTCTTTAATCAAATGATTCAATTAATTCCAATACCATATGCAAAACATATCTATTGCACCAATCACATATCCATATCATATTCCACTCAATATTTCCAAATAACACAACTATATCAAATTCATATCATATAATCCAAATATTCACTCCACTCTAACACATAGCAATTAACCACATAAACCATGTAAAATTAAAAGTGTGATTTATACACACCTGATAAATAATCGAACTGAACCACTGATTCCACTCTAGATTTACAGCGCTTGAATCTTACTAGCCAAAATCTTATCTTCTCTGTTTTTAACGTTGATCAATGATATTGATAAACCTAAATCCCTTTTTTTTTTAATGCTACACTCTTTCTTTTTTTTTCTAACTCTCCCTCTGTACATGAATATATAAGTCGGCTTCGTCCCCATCCCCTTTTTATCAGATATTTCTAATGGCCTACTTATATGCATAATATCATTATTGGAATTGAGTATAACATAGACAAGTGTTCAATCTAGTAACTATGCCACGTATTTAATTTTGATGACTAACCCTCTTTTTAAATTATTTTATTTTGTTACTTCTTTAGTAGATGTACGAAACGTATATCTATATATATATATATATATATATAACGTACATAACTACTAGTATTATAGATTACACATGCACAAACATTTACATAACTATATATATACTAATTTATATAATAAAATAACATACACGCATCCATTTTAATCATTCTCGTAAATCAAAACTATTCATATCTTCGACTGTATTGAGTCGTCATAACAATAAATATATTCTCTATGACACACTTAATATCTCTATAGTAAAAATGACAATTTAATATGCAATGACAATATAATATGATAATATGCAAAATAATGCATGTTTCGGGTTAGGGATGTCACATTCAATCTGTGCCTATTTGCATTTATCCAGTTTTCAGAGTCTTGTATCATTGTCAACTGCACATACAAGGCATGTCAACTACGATACATATTGTGTCAACTATGGTACATAAGAGCATCCGCAATGGTCGGCTAGCGACCGGCTAGCCGATTCGTCGCGCTGGCCGATCGGCTAGCCGAACCATTGCAGTCGGCCAGCGCAAAATCGGCGAGCGGATCGGCGTGGGCTCGCCGATCGCTCGTCGCTGGCCGAAACGCTAGCCGATCGGCTAGCCGCCATTGTGGAGGCCCGATCGGCCAGCGATCGGCCAGCGCCGATTTTCGATTTTGTTTTTTTTTTTTAAATCATATATAAACGCGATTTTCATTTCATTTTCATTTGTACCACTTGTTTTAACGAGTTTTCTCTCTCTCTAACTTTCTGTTCAAGAGCATCATCGAGCGATGGATCACGCGGGTGGTAGCGGTAGCGGTAGTGGTGGGGATCCTGAGGAGTACGAACGGAGGATGAACGAGGCTATGGAGGCCTACATGAACCGCGGGATGGAGCGGTACATGCGTATGGTGGAACAGCAGGCGATACCTCGCCCTCCACGAGTTGTCCACCACCGAGCAGTGATTGATCGGGATCACGTAGCTGCACATCAGCGGCTGTACGAGGACTACTTTGCAGAGTACCCGCGGTTTCCCGCCAACATGTTCCGGCGGCGTTTCAGAATGCGCAGGGAGTTGTTTATGCGCATCGTTAGGGCATTGGAGCGTCAATATATGTGTTTCCGCTTCAGGCACGATGCGGCTGGCAGACCCGTCCACACCCCTATCCAAAAGTGCACGGCGGCAATCAGGCAGTTGGCCTACGGAGGCGCGGCAGACATGTGGGATGAGTACCTCCACATCGGTGAGTCGTCAGCCCTGAAATGTCTGAAGGAGTTCTGTGGGGGCGTGATCAGCATTTTCGGTGAGCAGTACCTTCGAAGCCCTACTCCCGAAGATTGTCAGAATTTGATGCAGATGCACGGGGAGAAGCATGGGTTCCCCGGGATGTTAGGCAGCATAGACTGTATGCATTGGGAGTGGAAGAACTGTCCGACTGCCTGGAAGGGGGCCTACACGACCGGCTACAAGTCAAAGAACCCCACGATAATCCTCGAGGCCGTAGCTGATTACCGGCTGTGGATGGCATGCGTATTCTGGGGTAGCCGGGTCGAACAACGACCTCAACGTCCTGAACTCGTCTCCCCTCTTCAACGAGAAGTGCCAGGGCGTCGGTCCAGCCGTCTCATTTGTGGCCAACGGCAACCGGCATGATATGGGCTACTACTTGGCGGATGGGATATACCCTCGGTGGCCGGTCTTTGTGAAGACGATCCGACAAACAAGTGATGAAAAGAAGGCCTACTTTGCGCAACGACAGGAGTCGGCGCGCAAGGACGTGGAGCGCGCATTTGGTGTGCTCCAGTCTCGATGGGCGGCAATCAAGGGCCCAACGCGTTTGTGGGATGTCGGATGCGTTTCCGAGATAATGTACGCCTGCATTATCCTGCACAACATGATCGTCGAAGACGAAGGCGTACAACTGACTAGTTGGGTCAGTGACGATGAAGCCGGTCCAAGCCACGGAACGGCCACCCCTAGTGTACGACAGGGGGTACCTCTCGATGAAGCCGGCCGACTCAAGGAATTTGCCAGCATGCGCCAAGTGGATGCTCATATTCAACTCCAAAAGGATATAATTGAAGAGTTGTGGGCACGGAGGACTGCATGACGATAGTTTTTTTTCTTTATTATGCATGTACTTTTTTTTTATCTATGTAACTTTTTTAAATGCAATTAATGAATTTTCCCGTACACGTGTCTAAATTTAATTCCGTATTTTAATCGTAATTTTAATTCCGTAAATGTAGTATATTTTGAATTGTTTTTATTGCGGCTGGCCTATGGCTGGCCTAAATCTGACGTGGCAGGTGGTTTTTTTAGTGTTGCTGACGTGGCAGAGGAGAGAATGGCTGGCCTATGGCTGGCCTAAGCACCATTGTGGATGCTCTAATATGTCAACTACACATACAAGCCATGTCAACAACAATTATAATTCATGTCAACTAAACTTTCAAACCATGTCAACTACACGTACAAGCCATGTCAACAACAATTATAAGTCATGTCAACTACACTTTCAAGCCATGTCAACTACACGTACAAGCCATGTCAACAATAATTATAAGTCATGTCAACTAAACTTTCAAACCATGTCAACTACACGTACAAGCCATGTCAACAACAATTATAAGTCATGTCAACTACACTTTTAAACTATGTCAACTACACGTACAAGCCATGTCAACAACAATTATAAGTCATGTCAACTACACTTTCAAATCATTGATGTTTGTTCTTCAACTACACGTACAAGTCATGTCAATAACAATTATAAGCCATCATCAAATTTTTGTACTCAATCATATAGTAGTTATAAGCCTCTGTTTTTATAAGAACAATTGCAGGGAACCAAACACCATAAAAACCATCTCCATCAATCATGGCTTCAACATGGTCTCCTAAGTTAAAGACATGTTCAATCACTACTTCCACTTCAAAGCACCATAAAAACCATCTCCATCAATCATGGCTTCAACATGGTCTCCTGGGTTAAAGACATGTTCAATCACTGCTTCCACTTCAGGTGACAACTGTTGTGTTAAAAGGCAAGAACATTTAGAGATAAGTCAATTTCAAATTTCACATTTGAGAAATATCAAATAAATTGGTTGATTATGTTACTAAGAAAATATTGGTTTAAGATACTTATTTACTTCTAATACTTCATATATATATCTAACTTGAGCAATAGTTGTCAACAAAGCAAAATGGGACATCCGAGCATACAACAAATAGACTACAATAGTACTTATATTCACAACTTATACAAGTTCAAACAATTAATCATCAAGGCCACATATCACCAATTCGAATTCACAGAAGTATCATTTAAAGGATGCTTACATCAGCTTTATACGACGAGCAGGAGGGGTCCAAAGGGGGAACCCACCTCTTGTTGACCCACTCGCGGTAAGGCCTCAACTGCGAGGGGGTGAAGGAAAGACGCTCCTCTGTCTTGTACAGTAACACCTGATTTCATCTGCTTCCTCCAATGTCTGGGTGATCTTTCCCTCAGCAGTTGAGACATGACTTAATCCATCAGCAGGGCCTAATTTGGCCAACCCGAAATCCGAGAGCTTAGCATTTCACTGCTCATCCAAAAGAATGTTTTAAGACTTGAAATCTCTGAATATAATCTACACTAAAAGCCATCTCTTTATATAAAGTTACGCTGCTGAGGTACGTTGAGGCGAATTTCGATAGAGAGAAAGTAGTTATACTTGAATTTCCATGCCCTCATGAAGATATGCTAGTCCTTTTGCAGCATATTGCGCCACTTTAAGCCTAGTAGCCCACGGAAAAGATACATTTGGTCATGTTCATGTAATTAAGGAAACTTAATAAATTGTTATAATCATTTTTTGTGATGCAAAGTTGGTCTGTGACTACATTACTTACCCAAATAAATAGCAACTTGTTTCTGTTTGCACTCCCATCAGTAATATTGGTTAAAACACCTTCTATGTTATGCCTGAGCAATCATGCATTCAAAATCATAAAACATTTTTCATAAATAACTAAACATGAATGGAAAAGAAAGAAATAAATGAAGATCAGAATTACTCTTTTGCAGAAGACCACAGAGTAACCTCAAAGCGTTCAAAGCAGAACTTGAGAAAATCAGTGCTAAATGGCCTCTTAAAAACTGTGACATGAAAACACAAAATCAAGAAAAAAGAAGATAATATCATAGAAAATATCAAAAGTGAGGAATAATACCGAGAAATTTTCCATAAACGACATCGAGCGAAGGCAGCAAGTGCATGTATATTCTTAAAATTATGTCAATAGATAAAGTACATAATAAATCAATGTCAATAACAAGTATATCCCATATATAGCAAACACAATTATCTGGTTACTATTATGTCAATTTGACTATGTCAACAGCGATTCTAATAAGTATACACTGTGTCAATAACAAGTATATCCTGTTTAAAGCAAACATAATTATCTTATTACTTTTATATCAATTTTTAAAGTTTATAATGTTAACAGCAATCCAAACAAGCATACACTATGTCAACAGTATACAATATCATCTCAATGAAAAGTATACGTTGTTTATTGAAAACAATATCATCTCAATGAAAAGTATATGTTGTTTATTGAAAACACAAGTCTATTATCGTAACTATGTCAATAGCTATTGTATGAAATGTCAATAATCTTAAAAATTTAAACAAATCCTTAACTGGAAGCAGATGCATGTTCTCTTTCGTTTTTTCCAGCAGCATTGTTGATTTCCCTCTCTTCCGATTCTACCATCGCTAATCAACAAAAAAAAATCAGCAGAAATCAAATTCAGAAGAAAACAAATCCAGATATGTTTTAATACACTAAAATCGAAGCAATATACTTAAAATTTGAATCAATTTCTTAATCTGAAGAATTCGCTTCAACGACCGCCGATTTGGAATGCCTTTTTTCTGGCTACAATCGGTGCTTCAGCTTCAACTATTTCTTCGATCCTCATTTTTGGAAATTAATTGATGTAGAAAACTGAACGAAGTCTAAGATTAGGAGATGAATTGCGACGAAGGGAAGAGAAGATGCAGAATTGTAGAAGAAATTTGGGAGAGAACTCAGAGAAATGTTCGAAAGTTTTGCGGCGTGTTTTGAATACAACTGAAACATTTTAGAATTGAACCAGACGCTGTTGACATCACGCGAAGATTGTGAATGGGTGGTTGAGATTGCATCTCAATTCTCAATTAGACCCAAAAATCTCAACCTAAGAGGACCCTATATATTATAATATATATATATATATATATATATATATATATTTATATGTATATGTATATATATAGGGGCGCACTATGGTCCATAAGGCAAATTCTGTCAAAAACAAAGCAACTCTCAGCCCTTGGATCCTTAGATTGGATGGTTGTGATCATAATATCTGAGCTACATTATTACACTAATTGTGTTACATTATTAGCCTAGCTACATTATTTGACTGCACAATCTACATTATTAGACTAAAACGCGTAACATTATTAGCCGAGCTACATTATTAGACTACAGAATCTACATTATTAGGTGACAGAATTTCAATTATTGATATGATCACATCCCTATATATATATATATATATATATATATATATATATATATAGGGATGTGATCAGGTCCATAAGTGAAATTCTGTCAAAAATCAAAGCAAATCTCAGTCATTGGATCCTGTAATGTAACCGTTAGATTAATGCCACGTGTCACCTAATAATGTAAATTGTGTAGTCTAATAATGTAGCTCGGCTAATAATGTAACACGTTGTAGTCTAATAATGTAGATTGTGCAGTCTAATAATGTAGCCTAGTTAATAATGTAACGCTTTTAGTGTAATAATGTATCTCGGGTATTATGATCACAACCATCTAATCTGAGGATCCAAGGGCTGAGATTTGCTTTGATTTTTGACAGAATTTGCCTTATGGACCATAGTGAGCCCCTATATACATATATATATATATATATATATATATATATATATATATATATATATTGTGTATAATTTGTGTACAATGGGTATCTGTGCGCGTGTGTATAGTGTGTGTTTGTGCATGTGCAATGTGTATAGTGTGTGCGTGATATATGTATGTGTATTATGTGTGCACTTTGTGCAATGTATGTTTGTATATGTGTGTGTATAGTGTTCTTGTGCATGCAGTGCATGTATTGTGTGAGGGTGTGTGTGCTATGTGTGTCTGCAATGTGAGTGTTATGTATGTATTGTGTATGTTGTGTATGTGTGCGCCTGTGCAAAGTGTCTGTGCAGAGTATGTGTGTGTTTGTGCATGTAGTGTGTGTATTGTTTGTATGTGTGCGTGTGTTGTGTGTTTGAAATCGCTATTTTCAAACAAAAATCTAGAATTTTCATATTTCTTTTGCTCCCAACACAACAAAAGATAGTAATTGTACAATCATCTTACAAAGATAACTATGTGAGTGCAAACATACAAAGTCTAAGATATGAAAATGACTTTGAATATCAATACATCTCATGAACTCCTCAAAAAGCTTAGACAGCCGGTGGCATGAAGTCCTATTGGTAACTCTATATTTACCATTTTAATGCCCAAACACGGTGTTTTGTTTTTTATGCAAAAAATCAAGCATTTCCACCACCTAATAGCATTCCATGGCTTATGATTTATGAACATCATCTGCCTCTATGCTACCGCGAGTAATTGGACCGGAGTGTGCAAGCATTACCGATTCATCGTTGATCCCTCTTGGGAGTTTTTTTAGATGGAGCCTATATTTCTGAAATTAATAAGAGAAAAAAAAATGTCATGGAATCATATTACGTCCTTTAGTAAGTGTAATTATCACTTTAAATCTCAAACTATATTCGTAGTATCAATTATATCTTGAATTATCAAAAATATTATTTTAACCATGAATTTTCGATTTTGTTTTATTGTGCCCTTGACCAATTTTTAGCTCCAAAAAGATGACGCAGATCCTAGGATAGCCAAATAATGTCTTTTTAGCCTGACTATAACAGATCACCAAAACTAATCTGTGCAGAATTCGTGGTAAAATATGATTCCTGAACATAATAGTTTTGGCGATTTGTTGTTGAAAGGGAAAAAACATTATCATTTTTCGCATATTTATTTAAAAAATGTTAAATACATGAGGCTTCCCTGCTATCCGCAAGAATGGACTTGGGGCTATCAAAACAAAATCAATACATTATGGTTGGTAAATACACGAACTATACACTAATTCTAGTTTTTAAAATCTACTTTCTTTTGATTAAAGAAGATATATGGACTTTTAATTATACTCCCGGCGTCCCTAAAAAAATTGACAACATTTGAAATGGCACGAGTTTAATGCATGTTTGGTATAATAAAAGAATAGATAGAAAGAAAAATGTAATTGAAGTATTGTTAGTTGAAAATGAAATCCACTTCATTTGAGAAAGTTCCCTTTTACATAGGAGTGGTATATTTTTAAGGGATATCCTAAAAACACAACTAGACAACTGTGATCTATTTTTAAGGGATAGAGGAAGTATGTAATTTTGGCATGAATATAATTTTTATTATTTAAAATAATTCAATTCTTATGATGAAAAATTTGAATGTACTATTGAAAAGGTATCAATGATAGCTTTCTGAGGGTACCTTCTATAGAATCAAAGAGAGCTTTTAATGGGTACCTTCTATAGAGTCAAAATTTTGGGAAAAAATAATAAAAATAAGGACAAAGTTTCTTAACAAGAATTTGACTTTTTAAAAAAAAAAACTTTCGTTGACATAATACTACTACTTGAAACAAAAATTGAATATAGTTCGTGTATTTATGGACTATTAACCCAATATTTTTGATAGTCCAAATGTAACCAATAATACGAAAATAATTGAAATTTAAAATAATATTTACCCGTTAATAATAACAAGAAATGACCTGCAGATGGCTCTTCACTTCATCGTTGGTGAGGCCGTCAACTTTCATTAGTTCCCTTATCTGCTTGGGTGTTGCAACTGCAAGATTTTAATGGCATACATGAGTATTTCTCATTAAAACTCGTGTCATTTCCAAAGTTAGTAATTTTAAATAATAAGTAGGGCAAAATATTGACTAGACTGAAATCTGAATCTGTTAATTATAAGTACCATTGGGGCCTCCAAGGCGGATTAGGGCATCGACGAATTCTCTATGCATGTGAGAAGACCAGCTACGCCTCTTCTTCTTTTGATTGGAGAGAAGATGATTTTTACTGCCCAAATCAACGGTTTCCACCGGAACCGGTATTGATACTTCTTTTACTCTCTTCCCTTCATCCATGCCCAATTCTCTCTTCAAAGAAAAACAATCAATCTAAATACACAAACGAAAATTTAATGTATATACTCTAAATAAGCCCAACTTGCAAAAAATGTGATTTATGTTCCACTTAATTAATTGACATAATACAACAATGAAATAATAAGGGGCTTCTTGGTATGATGGAACGTAATGAGGAGGGAATGAAATGGAGATGAGAATGGAATGAAGGTGGGAATGGAATGACAATTTCATTCCATTCTTGTTCTTGGTAGCAAACAAGGAATGCAAAGGAAATGGAATTGTTATTCCTCGATTGATTTTATTCTTTTTGTTTGATAACTACAAATAATATAGAAATGAAATGAAATGAAATATGAATAATTAATATATTGATTCTACCAAAAAAATATATTTTATTCAAAAATATTTTTGCCAAATACTCCATTTTTCTTGTGTGTGTGTATGTTGTGTTGTGTATGTACATGTTGTGGTGTGTATGTACATGTGGTGTTGTGTGTGCGCAAATATTATGGTAATGTGTGTGTGCGCGTGCGCATATGTGTTACTGTGTGGGGGGGGAGGGGGAGATGCGTGCATGTGTTAGTGTGTGTGTGTGTGTTGTGGTGGTGGTGTGTCTGTGCATATGTGTGCGTGTGTGTGTGGTGGTGGTGGTGTGTGTGGATTTTTTAATTATTAAAATTTTATTTTTATCATAAAATTATGATGATATTAAATTTATATATAGTATAAAATAATATTTATATAATTTTATTAAAATTTAAAATAAGAAGAAAGAAAAATGAAATGGAATGGAATGGTCATTATTAGCTAAATAGATGGAATAACTATTTCCATGTGGAATGGAATGGTGATCCCTAAGAAATAAATTTACTAAGCAAAGCCATGGAATGGAGGTAGAAATAAAATTTCATTCCCCCATTCCATCATACCAAGTAGAGCCTAAACAATATTCGTCAGATTCTTATGTGAAAGGATTAGTGATATTTACCCTTGAAAAATAATTAACTTTGGAAAGAGATAATTTATGTACGATTGTTGAAAATATTTTACAGCAAATTGGGGATTCAAACCATGATTATTCAAAAAAAGAGTCATTTTAATTCGAAAATATTTCACTTAAAAATAAATTCAGTGAACTAAGTTGAGAACATTTTAAATGAAAAAAAAAAACATAAATGGAGATAGGATGTACTGATTTGAAGGGAAATGTTTGGTTTCCGTTATGAAACAGGATAGGAGCATTCCAAAGACGAACGCGGCTCATCCATGTTTTCTTGAGGTTCTGATCTGACGATTCTACCCTTCCTCCATCACTTTCTACTGCTATCAATTCCTCCCTTCCTTCTTCTTTCTTCTTCCTTAGTGTCTCGATCGCTGACAAATTTCCAAGTAAATTTTTAAAAAAAAAAGCGAGTCAAACGTTGTATATAGACTATAAAAAAATATTTTATTTTCCACATAAAATATTGAGGGAAAATGAATTTATCATCCATTTTTATGTGTTAAAAGAACATTTTTCATAATTACATGATAAAAGAAAAAATTTAACAAAAATGAATTATCTCAATTAGGTGGAGAGAGAGTTGCAAGTGCACGCACAGCGATGCAGCATCAAGATTTAATAGCATTGTCTTTGACAACTACTAATAGAGAAAATACAAAACACAAAGAGATAATAGATTTTCAACCTAGTCATTTATTTGGAGGAATACATTTTATCATGTGCAAAATGAATATTGTGTGAAAATTCATTTATTACACTGATTTATGTGTTTAAAAATAAATTTCTTTGTTACTTGAATAATTTTTTTAAAAAAATTAATTATCGCAATTTGGTGGAAAGAAAAATTTGCAAATGCACACATAAAGATGCAACATTAAAATTTAATAGTGTTATTTACGACACCCTGAAATAGAAAAGATACGCAACAGAGACAGACACACAGATATAGATACACAAATTTGTCATTTATTTGGAGGTATAATTTTTATCAAATGCAAAGCGTAACTGAGTTAAAATTCATTTATTACCCCCTTTTTATATGTTAAAAGAAAATTTGTTTAAATACACGATAAAAATTATTCAACAAAAAAGAATTGTCTTAATTAGGTGGAACGAAAAAGTTAGAAGTGCACATACAAAGATGCAATATCAAGATTTAATAGAGTTGTTTATGATAACTGCTAATACAGTGAAGATACAAAACAAAGAGAGACATATACATTCAACTTAGTCATTTATTTCGAGGTATAAATTTTATCGTATACGAAATGAATATTAGGTGAAATTTCATTTATTACACATTTTTTATATTTTCAAAAAGCAATTTCTTAGTTACATGAATAATTTAATAAAATGGTTAGGTGGAGAGAAAAATTTGCAAGTGCACACATAAAGATGCGGCATCAAAATTTAATAGCATTATTAATGAGAAACCCCTGTCAAATAAAAGATCCGCACAGAAAGACACACATAGAGAGATAGACATTCAAAATAGTCATTTATTTGTAGGTATAATTTTTATCAAGTGCCAAGTGAATATTGAGTGAAAATTTATTTATCACCCCCATTTTACATGTTAAAAGAATAATTTCTTAAACACACAATAAAAATAATTTAGCAAAAAGGAATTATCTCAACTAGATGCAGAGAAAATTTTGCAACATCACAGAGATAGCGATATCAGGATCTAATAGCGTTATCTGTGACAACTGACAAACCCTTAACACATAAAAGATGCACAACACAGAGATGCGACATCAAGATTTAATTGCGTTGTCTATGCAAAATCATTGACACGGAAACAACACACACGGAGATCGAAAAGAGATAAAATTACCATCTTGCAAGAGATTCATGCAGTAAGGAAGCTCACGTTTGAAAGCATCAACCTTTCTTAGTTCTTCTTCCAACAATTGGATGTGGAAATCCAACTTGGACGATTTCATCGACCAATCATCAATCCTTGACACTTGACTCAGAACATCTGAAATTGATTTGGGGACAAAATCCAGATTCAGTTGCTTAGAATTCTCACCCATGTTTTTGTTCAAAGCCATTGAAAATGCAATTTCAAATCAGCCAATTATTTGTTTTCCCTTTTTTACTTCTAGGACAGATACAATTGCATGAAATAATCCCTTATATGTGTGTATATATAGGCAATGTGAGTGTATTAATTACATTGGAATAAAAAGGTCATTTCTAGTTCACATAAAGAAAAAAGAAAAAGAAAAAAGAAAAAAGGAGAGAGAGAGAAAAAGATTCAATGAGTTATATTTTGAAAATTCACACATTCATTTCGTCGCATAATTTAGTGCATAACTTTGTAATCTGGTAAAGTTCTTAGTACTAAGTAGTCGATTTCGAGTGGTTACTAATCTAGGAATATTTTACTTTTGTAATAATGAATATATTTCGCATTTTGTATTGTAAAATTTCGAGAAAATTAGTTGATTCGGCTTGTAAATGTGGAGAAGACTATATTTTCGACTAAACAGGGTAAGCTTGATTTAATATTCTCGGTTATTTGTATTAATGAAATTAGGTTTGATATTAAGGTTATCGGATTCTTTTTAATTTTAGGCTAATTCTAAACTAAAACCGGTTTCAAATGAGTACAACCAAAGTAAAATATAATAGTATTATGTTGGGTTGACCAATATTTACAATTTAAAACCATTATAAGGACTAACTTTAAAATAGGACTAATTAATTAGTCGATTATATTTACCCTGTATTTTTAAAATTACAAAAAAAGGTGCAAAGCGAATAGAGAATGATATTTACAAGACTAAAAGTTGCACTCATTGCAAGTTGTTGCTAAAGGCATAAAGGTTTACCTAAAACATAGCGACTTCGGAATTAATTATATTTAAATAATAAGAATAAATGAGTTGACTCTAATTTTCCTAAATGTCGTGTGAGCTGTAAAATGAATTAAATTGTTTACCTTTGATATTTAATTGTAGTGATTCACTATATATGTGGTAAATCTCAAGGGATAGAATCAGATTTATTCATATTAAAAGTTTTCCTGCCAAAATAAATGGTATGGTACAATAAACAAATTGAGAAATAAATATTAGAGTTGCACCCTAACTCTTAACAGTTTCATAGTAAAAAATAAATGGTAGGAATCAATGAAATTTTGTTGCTATACATCACAAGTATCTCTGCAACACAATCACTTATTGAATTCAAGTTGCCTAGCATTGTTCAGAAGCAAAAAATTATTCATATTATATTAATATTTCTATCCGATGATCATAGTCGCACTCTTTAATATATATGCCAAGTTTAATTAATTCACACTCAGAAAAACTAGTGCAGTTGACGCAATTCAGATTGTGTAAATGTACTTTAAAATAGAGGGTTTATTTCCTTTTTTTCAGTTCCGTTTGTCTATTTTATGATTTATATTATAGAGTGAACTACGTCAAAAGTCCCTGCCCTTTCCAGTTGTGATACTGCAGGTCCCTCAGAAAAAAAAAATATCTCCGGATGTCTCTAATCTTAAATATAATCACGTATCTTGTTTTTGTAGCCAATTTTCGGACCAAAATACCCAAATACCTTGAAGGGCACTTCAGTCAAAGTACCCGCAATCTGCAGACAGACACCTACACTGATTTGCAGACTTTTGTCAAATCATATTTGATATTTCCAAAGTGCTTATATTTCCCTTGCTATATTTCTAGGGGTTTTTTCTTCAATTCACTTCTCTTCTTCATAAATTGAAATAGTTCATAAATTGGAATAGTAGTAATTAGTGTGTTAAGTAAATTTGTTAATAAAGTAGATAGTGATGGGATGTTTTTCAGTTTGAATTTATTTTACTACTTTATTTCTCATATTTGTTTTCATTTAAGTAGATTTATTTAATTAATACTCCCTCCGTCCCATAAAAGCTGAGACAAAATTTTTGGGCACGGAGATTAAGAATTTATATTAAATAAATAGGAGAGATGAAAAAAGTAGGAAAGATAAGAGAGAGTAAAGTAAATGATGGAATAAAATAAGAGTAATCAGATGTTTTGTCTTTAGTTTAAAAAAAAATGACTCAACTTTATTGGAACGGACTAAAAAGGAATACGACTCAACTTTTATGGGACGGAGGGAGTAGTTATTAAAAAAATTGATAAAAAAACTGATTAGATTGAATTCCCAAAAATCTAATAAAAAGACGTATTTCTCAAATTAAGGGATTAATATGGAAAAAATTTGATAAACATATAAAAAAAATATATGTATTTCTCCAGGCTCCGCCTCTGGCCGGGGAGGCGTCGCCCGCACTGCCAGCGGGCTCGCCGATAGGGAGGGGACGACTTTGAGTAGAACTAGGCCCTTCTTCTTCTTCGACCTCCACTGCGGGAAGGCCCTCGGTCAAATTGTGGAGATCTACAGGGGGATCGGTCAAATCTCGACCTCTACCGCGGGAAGAGGCTGGAAGGCGACTAATGCATGGATTAATCCACCCATTTGTTTCCGGCGGAGTCGACGGGAGGAGACCGTGCAATAGATGGTGGGAAGGTACTCCGATTAAGGTTTATGTGGAAGAGGGCGATGAGAGGTACTCCACTTAGGTTTTTGTGCTGGAGGGCGGCGGTGGGAGGTACTCCAATTAGGGCTTTTTTTCTAGAGAGAGAATGAGGAGGCGGCCAAATGAAGCGTATGCATAGAAGGAAGGTTTTTTTTTAATGTAAATTCAATAATTTAAAAGTATTCGACTAGTTTTATTACTCCCTCCGTCCCAGAGTATTAGACCAACTTTCCTTTTTGGGATGTCCCAACATATTAGACTCATTTCCTTTTTTAGCAAAAAGCATCTATCTTATTTTATTCTCTACCTACTTTTTTCTCTCTTCTCTCCCCTACTTTTTCCCTCTCTCATACTTTACTCTCTCCATTTTAACTATTTAAATATCACCTCCTAAAATCCTGTGCCCAAAAGAAGCGAGTCTAATACTCTGGGACGGAGGGAGTACTATAATCTGTATATTAACGTTGTGTTTTCCATTTTTCATATGACATTGACTATTTTAAATTAAAAATTGATAACTTACCGGGTGTGAACAAAAATAATAATTATGTCACAATTATTAGGAACAGGAACAGTAGATGATGTGCAGTATGCAGGCTGCCACTGTCAGCATTTTTACTGAGATGACCATAATGCCCTTTTAGGGCTTAAGGGCATTTTAGTCAGAAAAAACAAGATACCTGATTATATTTAAGGTTAAAGACATACAGAGATATTTTTTTGTCTGAGGGACCTGCAGTGTCACAACCGGAAAGGTCAGGGACTTTTGATGTAGTTCACTCTATATTATATTATGCCTGTTAAATATTGAGTTTGATCTTTCTTTTATGGATAGACTTCAATCATTTATAGAAGATGAAAAGCATACTCCCTCCGTCCATAAAAAGGAGTCTCATTTCTTTCTGTCATGTATTTTAAGAAATACTAAAAAAAAGTGGATGGAAGAAAGTTAGTAGAATAGAAGATCTCACTTGTACATATTAGTTTTAAATGAAATGTGAGTGGAATGAGTTAGTGAAATGTGGAGGTTTTTTACAACTTATGATAATTATGAACCGGGACTCCTATTCGTGGACGAACTAAAATGAAAAAACAAGACTTTTATTCGTGAACGGATGGAGTATAAAGGATGAAAAACATGCTTATTGATTAATTGAAACTTTAAATATGCATACTATGCATATATGCATGGAATTTGATATTTTAATAATTTTCTAAAAAATCGAAGATGGCTTGCTCCTTTCTCCACATGACAATCTTCAATACTAGACTACGGATCTTCTGACTGTATCCCAAACTTGTATCTTGATCTTAGAATGAGCTAAGCTTATCAAAATATATAGGACTCGGAAATAGAATCCCACGAGGTTTGGGAGATGAAATTTTCGAAATCCCTTAGTTGGGACGAAGGAGTACGTTTTTTCTTTTTTTTAAGAGCTATCTATGTTACCTTAAAGTGGGTGTTCCCCGCAACCAGTCTACTTTAACAAAAGACTTTGACTTGTTTTGTTTCTTTTTAAATATGTAAAACAACCATTAAACGTTAAAACATAACATATGACAAAAATAATCTATTTTA
Source organism: Salvia hispanica (assembly GCF_029641045.1). Lineage (NCBI taxonomy): Eukaryota > Viridiplantae > Streptophyta > Magnoliopsida > Lamiales > Lamiaceae > Salvia > Salvia hispanica. The sequence continues at coordinate 24,723,739 of NC_142695.1, forward strand.
TTCATTGTAAAATCAACGAAGTGTTTCTATGATATATAAGCACTCGAAAATTGTTTTACAGTATAATACTCCCTCCGTCGCAAGGTAGTTGAGTCGTATTCCTTTTTGGGTTGTCCCAAGGTAGTTAAGTCATTTCTCTTTTTGGCAAAAACTTCATCCACTATCATATTTTACTCTCTCTTCATCTCTCTTACTTTATTCTATCTCTTATTTACTCTCTTCACTTTAACCTTTAACACATCAATTTCTTAAATCATGTGCCCAAAAAAAATGCCCCAACTACCTTGGGACGGAGGAGTACAAAACTGTAACACTCGGCAGGTCACTAACCTTGTCTCGGCCATTGGGCTTGTTCTCGAATGTCAAGTTTCGAAGCGGGTCGCTGAGATTGGCTTAGTGGGCCGGTGATTACTCTCAGCCCCTTTTGGCATGTGCTAGGCAAGTCACTAACTTTGTTTCGGCGGGTCACTAACCTTGTCTCGGCCACTGGGCTTGTTCCCGAATCTGGCATGTTTAGAAGCGGGGTGCTGAGATTGGCTCAGTGGACCGTTAACCTTGGTCAGTTCCTCCAAATCGATACTTTGTCATTTCTCTACCTTTTTCAAATCTCTTAACTATCAAAACTCAACAAACACATCGAAATACCAACGTAAACCATTTATGCAATGATATAAAGGGATATTGGCACCTAATATCATGAGACTTTCAAAAAGTTGAATTTTTCCCACGAAATTTGAAATTAGCAAATAATATTATAAACTTTAACCCGAGTTTGTTATTTCCTACCAATAAAAAAATATAGACTATGTTAACAGATTGAAGAACAAATTTGGAGGGTGCACTTCAAAGAAAGCTATGCTCAAAAATTAAAAATCTTGAAAATCTCAAAGTTGTTGTCGAGAAATTACGAAAAAAATGATATTATTTGCCGGATTTTTTCATTAGTGGAAAATAACAAACTCGGGGTAAAGTTCGTAATATTATTTGTCAATTTTAAAGTTCGTGGAAAAAACCCAATTTTTTGAAAGTTCCTTGATATTAGGTGTCCATATCCCTAATATAAAACCATATTTCACAATGATGATGATTAGAAGAAGAAGATACGTCGATTCTCTACAAAGAATATTCCCATTTTGGGGAAAGGAGAAGCATAATTTCAAGCATAATAGAGATGGATAGTCTTCAAAATCTCATCTTAAAGGCAGAGCATTTTGTGAAAGCCACTACCAATGGCCCATGATTTTCCCCACATCGTTTTCATGTATTCATTAACTTGAGAACCGTAACCTGCGATGATTCACTATCCAGACAAGACGATAAGTTCAGAAACAAAAATTGAATGAATCCCAAAAAAAAGACAGAACAAAGAGATTCCACATACACTTAGATTTTTCAAACAAAATCAATCTGCACATAGATAAGTATCCCATGTTGATTCCCTGTGCATCTTTGTGAAAAAGCCACATCTTTTCCACTTTGCATCTGCTTCTTGTCAAGTTCAAACACGTAGAAAACAAGATTCCAGCTTATTCAAGGTAACAAAATCCTGTGACAATTTATTTTCTTCATGCGGAGAGCGAGGGGCCACAAGATGCTCACCAAGTTCAATGTTCTATTGTGCAGCTCTAAAAAGGAGAAGGTCCAAAGTTTCAAACAAGTATTTTATTCATTAGTGAAGACCTAGAAATTGAAATCATAAGTGTGTACCACATAGCCAAAAAAGTATATGCCCAAAGCACAGTCATAATCCAAGACTATGAACTCTATCTCAACTTCAAAATCAAGCAGTTATTTTCACAAAAAAGTATGCAAATTATTTAGAGAACCTGTGTGTGACGTAGCACCTGACAAATAATTTTAAAATGGTAACAAAACGGCAGGGGGGAGAGGGGAGAGAAGGCAAAGATTCTATGAACATAAATAAGACAAAGTTTTGTAAATCCAAGATGTAAAATATATTCATCTTCCATTGAAAGTAGGATTGCCGGCATATGCTCACAGGTGAAGTTAGGAGAGTGTGAACTTACTGATGAGTAGATTACTTAACTTTGGAGAAAGGCACCGCATGCAAATTCATAAGGAGATACCGATACTGAATAGGCTTGCACCATTAAGTGGAAGCCCTATCAATAACCAAGTGACTGCAAAAACAATATTATTACATTTACAAAGCATAATGCATGTAATGAATATACATACGAAACATCGAAATAAAACAAAGAACGCAAACCTCCCAATTTTTTTCTCATAACAAAAGTGAAGAATCCTCCTTTCATGCCTCAAAACTAGATAGGACACTTGATTAAAGTGACCTTTTTTTCACCATGTGTAACCTACAAAACACTGATCGTTTCGGTTTCTTCACCATGTGTCTTCAATCCCCCACCCCAGCCCTTTTGTGCCAGTTAAGCCTTGACCCTTTCCAGAATCAGCAAAGTGAATGTTTGTATAAATATGATACCTAGTATGTATCATACACACCATGCTATAGCTTAATGAATTAGCATCATAGAATAAGAGACAGAAGTTGGAACTTGATTTGCAATTTAGATTTTTTTTTCTTTTCCATGCATCCGCTGAAGCGGTTATAGCGTCTTCAAGCCATTCTCATATGGTAAAAAATTACAAAAAGAAAAATTAGCCTCGAGAGTAGCTCCATTTGAACATATAAATACGTACTAGTGCTACTTGAGGCTCATCAGAAACACTTTATGAGCAACTCACTGTTCTGTCTTTATGAAATGAGCAGTTAGGTGTTTCGAAACTGTAAATCCACAGAAGGTATCAAGATTAAAAAGTTCTTTCAGCTTCTCATCGCATAGTATTTGTCTTTTGTCCGATGGATCCTTCAAGAAAAAAAACAAAGAGTGGAGCGAGCAAAGTTAAGATTTTGTATGATACTTTTAACAAACAATAAAATCAATACTAGAAATACAAAAAAGATACTGCCCACTATTATCACTTTCAGGCACAGTAAAAATTAATTTATTTTCTATATACCTACAAAAGAAGAGTTGGAATGGTGATTCACAATAAGCTACTCCCAAGTCTCATTTTTGACCGGCGCGGTTTTAAGTAATTGTATGACTTTATAAATGGGAGTGGTAGAAAAAGCTAGTGGAATGTGCGTCCAACTTTTATATATTGATTTTATAATAAAATGTAAGGGAAGTGAGTTAGTGGAATGTAGAGTCCACATGCAAAAAATAGTAAAAGTGAAATGAGACTTATAATGGGGACAGGAGGGAATATTATGTTAGGTCGTAGTCGTATTGTACCTGCAGGTTGTTCAGCTTGATGTAATCCCAGATCCTCTTAACAACATCAGAACGAGGAAGTGCACTTTCTCCAGTGCCAAGGAACTTCACTAATGCATCAGATAGTTTAATAGGAGCAAGAAAGGCCGAATTCCCACCTCTCTGCCGCTTCCCTTTTCTCTTTGGCTCATCTTCAGCTGATACAAGCAGAATGACAAGGGGCTATGCATACAGTTGCAGAAATTACAGATAGAAGTGTAGTTTTATTAGCCACTGCATTAGCTATTATGACCAAGAAGCATGCTTGGAACAAATATCCCACTGTTTCTTCCTTCATCTGTGATTCTATTTTTCTACTGCTTTTTCATATAATTTCATTCTAGCCATGATGTCAATTGTCAAGAATTTCATATAATCACTCATTCTAAAAGCCTTTTCAATTATTTTCCATTAACAGTATGTGGATTATTTTCAATAAGAACTCAATAAACAAAACACACCTTCATCTTTTGCTTTCTTCTTCTGCTTCACCTTGGGTGCAGAATCAACTGAAGCTGCTACTGAGGCTGCCAGAGTTTTTTAAGCAAATGCAAGAAAGCTAACAGTAGTTAGCACATATGAAAGAGCTATTTTTTGAAGCTGTGCAATTCAGAGCAATCAACACACATCTGTCTTTAAAATAAATTATCAGTGGGAAGACAAAGGTTTCTATATTAAAGAACTAAAATGGAGCATTTGTTGCTGCCATATAGAAAAGCAAACACAAACAGCAAATGACTAAAGCATTGTTCTCAAAACATGACATTCTAAATAAAGTCAGAACCAGAATGCAAAAGTCTGGTTGCAACCATTGATAAGCTCATATATTTTCACTCATTGCATCTGTCTTTAGTTATAAATTACCTACTTTTTATAAGTTCTTAATAACAGATATGGACTCACTAGCCCAACTGCAGGTCCTTTCGCATCAGACGAATACATATTACATACAATTTCTTATTAACTAGTTTCATAATGAATGTCAGAGCAAGATTACAGAGGAATTTCATATCCCACAGGATGATTAATGCCATCTCTTAATTAAAAGCCAAAGTGCCAAACTACTCATAAACCAGGAACTCTGTAATCTCTAATACTACCAACTATTCCAATCCCTTCTAATCTAATTTTACACAGAGATTGTAGCAACACTAATCCAAAAATACAAGCCATGAACAATCTTTGGTTGCAAAATCTTATGCCTATTAATACTCCACAATTATAAAATATAAGTATATACCTGAAGCAAACTTTTAACTTAATAAGAATTATCATCAATGTTGATTCTTATCTTTAAAAGTCTCCTTCTTCCATGCTTGTTGAATAAGTGCATAGCAGCACCCTATCAGGATTCAGGAAAATACTTGGAACATCATCTAGGCTGTTATTATTAAATAAAATACGATAATTTCTTTAGAGAAAATTCTGCGACCAAGTAAAGCAAACTCTAGCAAACAGTATTTGACATGAGGAAAGTGATCCAAACACAATCAATGTTCAAGACATGTACATGTTCAGCGTACTAAGATGCCAGAGATCATACCACCATCAGAATCCAAGGGCCATATATGCTTTGTCAGGGCCTTGTTCATCTGAAACATATCTATGGTATCTACACCAAAAAGCTTGCGCAATATATCATCGCAGATTATACTCTTCCTATTGGAAGGATCTTGCAAATTATTCTCTTTAATGTGCACCCAAAGTTGCTTGACAACCTGGATATCAGTATATGGTGTATTAACCAGACAGTAAGGGAATATACACCAAATTAAATCCTACATACCTCAGTTCGAGCCAATTCTGGTACCCCGGTGAATTTCTGAAGCTCTGGGGAAAGGCTGCATAGCTTCGTAAACCCTCCACCTCTCTTTTTGACCTCCTCGTTGTCCTTTGTCCTAGATCTAGTAAAATGGTATTATGTAAGCTTATTATAATTTATAAGGCAAAGTAAAATGCAAAATGAGACAAAATGGCTATATCTGCACCAATGTAATAGAAAATCTGCCATGGTGCCAGTGGTTTTCTTGGTAAATGCCACTGCCCATGTGGCACTGCAGTTTTTGATGGTGGCAAATGGCGGCCACCATACACATGGTGTCATGGCAGATATGGCATCCATTTTTGCTCATCAACCCAGTAACCCACAATCCGACCCATTTAATGACCCAGTTACCCGATACCCCAACCCATGTGCCCATAATTATTTTAAATAGGGTTTTCCAATTTTTTCAGCCTCCACTTTCACCCTACGACTCTCTGAAACCCTTCCTCCGTTGCCTGCTTCCACAGCGCCGCCTCACTTTGCACCGACATATCTCTCTGCAATTATTTCTTTTATTTTATATTTGTAGTATTTCATAAATATTTTGTGATACTCCCTCCATCCGTCATTTAAAGAGTTGCTTTGACACAGCACGAGTTTTAAGAAATTGTTTGACTTTATATAGGAAATGAGTGAAAAAGTTAGTGGAAGGCGGGTCTCATTTTTATATACTCCCCCCGTCAGCGAAAAATAGTCTCATCTTTCTATTTTGGTATGTCCACATAAAATAGTTGCATCCAAAAATGAAAAGTTTCTCTCAAATTATTAACACTATTCTATCAACCTTTTCTCTTTATCTCTCATACTTTAGCCACTTTTTCTCCTTCTCTCTCATACTTTACCCACCTTTTTTCTTATTCTCTCTCTTACTTTTCCAATTTCTTATTAAACCCGTGCCACCTACCATCCACCCATGGGACTATTTTTCATGGACGGAGGGAATATTAATTTCATAGTAGAATGTGAGTCTAATGAGTTAATGGAATATGGGTTCCACTTACTAAAAATGGAAAAAAAAAAAAAGGTAAATATGTCTTTAAAAGGCGCTAAAATGACTAAACGTGCCAATTTTGGCAGACGGAGGGAGTATCTTGTATTGTGTTACTCCGTAATTGTATATGCTATAGTTGCTATTTGATTTTTTTTTTTTTTTTGTAATAGTTTATGAAATATTTACTGATTTTAAAAATTTTATGCTATATTTTAAATTAATACAAACAGTTTGCATTCAGTTTGAATCCAACATTCCAACGCCCTTTGATTTTCCAGGTTTCTGTACATGTTTCCCATGCTATTTAAATCACATTTGATTCTTTATGTAATATTAGAATTTTAACGCTTAATGTATTGCCATATAACTTTAAATTTTAATTATTATAAATTTCAATTGTTAGACATGTTATGAAATGATTCTTTATGTTTTAACTGTTGTTATAAGATTTCAGAACACCACCAGTTTTGCGAGTTCATCAACTCAGTGAGCTTACTAGCTACTAGTTTGTTTCCATTCTTGTCTTTTGTTTAATGTAAGCATCCCACTGCCATGTTACTTGTGTTCTTAGCCTTGACTCTACAAGAACTTCGATCGGATACATTTGTCTCTCCTTAGGTTCATAATTTTCAGGACAAACTAGAGACGGATGGAGTATTCTATCTATAAATCATTTTTAATGTGCTTTATCATCTCATCAGAAAGCAATGGTATTGATAAAAGGAGCTCAATAAATAAAAGGAGCAATGGCAAATTAATAGAGGTTTCCCTGCTTCTTGCTGATTGTAAAAAGGAAATGGTTTACACCAAAAGTTTTATCATCGGAGAAAGATAAACGATGAGAACCTGTCAAAGGAACATTTCTCTGATGACAGCTTTCGCTGCTGCGAAATGGGCTAGTATACTTGACTTGACAAAAAAACTATAAATTCAAACTAAGATGAGTAGTAATTCAATAAAGAACGCAGACAAATTAAACACAAATTCAGATTCAGTAAAATAACTTAACCTAAAAGGATAAGGTGTGGTAAGTTATTGAAAAAGGAACACAGAAATTCACACACAGATTGCAGAGCATGCATCTTGAAATGGATGAACAATAATTATCCGCACAATAAACTAATTTTAAAATCAACTAAAAAAGTAGTTACAGAAATTAACTCGGGAGCCCCAAAATGGATAAACAACAAAATCCGCAGCAAGTCATTAATTACCAACAAGACGAAAAAAAGGAAAACCAGAGCTCAGAAGTTGAAAAACCAACCGTTTCTTCGAGACTTTTTTAACGGTGCCAGAATTTGACGATTCTTCTACCTCCTCCTCTTCCTCTTCCGGCGATCCTTCATCATCGATTCCTTCATCATCAATTCCGTCATCATTTTGAAATGGTCCTTGCATGATTATATCGACCTGCTCCCTAATAAAAGCCTTCCTATCAGACAAATCGATGCCTAATTCCTCCTCGAGGCGGCGGCGGAGGGTGGTGTTGGTGGTGGTGGAGAGGTCGGAGTTGCTGAGGGCATCGCGCAACCGCTCGATCAGCTCCGAATCCGATATCATCTCGTCGGAATTCGTGCGGTTGCCTTTTCGGTAATGTTTAGGTTTGAAATTGAATAGAAACACAAATAGTAGGTTTCTTCAAATGCAGGTTTTGGATTTGGAAACGGGAGGGATAATATGGTAATTACGTCAGGATAAACGTTTTCTTCTGAAATCTAAAACCCAATTTAAATTGAGCAATCCAAATTTTTCACGACTCAGCAGCCACCGCCGTCGACGAAACGCTCACTTTCAACTTTCGCCACCAGTATTATTCAAATTGAAATACTGTATTTCCTAAAATGTAAAATATTTGCGGTTCTTTCTACTGTTGTAAGACAGTACTACTCAGAATGTCAAACAATTTGATAAAAGTATTTACGGCGTGATCTATATACATAAAGTCATAAATATTTTAGTTTTATATTTATTTTTATATTTATATTTATTTATTTTAGTTTTAGTTTTAATTTTATATTTATTTTATTTTTAATTTTATTTATAGAAATAGTGGACGTGATCTATGTACATAAAGTCTTAAATATTTTCTCACACTTTTATTAAAAATTCGTGTCGAACTCAAATGGATTCCTAATAGTCTACGTAGGAAATAGCCGCTACAAAAAAGTGGAATAAGTATGAAACTAGAGATATCAATTCAACCTGAATCTAATGAACTAACTTGATTAGCGACTAAAATTAGAGGGTTAGAAATCGGGCTAGTCTGTTCGAGCTAGTGGGTTAAGCGGGTCAGCCCGTTGGGCTGCACAAAAATTAGTACGGAGTATATTCTTTTACTTATTTTTCATATTTTATGTGTTTGCACCTTTCCATTTGAATCATTCCTCTACATTTTTTTCTTTTTTCTTTTTAAAAAATATATGTCCTCATGTAAAAGATGAAAAAAGTTTATATTTGTTCAAAACCAAAAAAAAAGAAATATGTAAGAATTTCTATATAAATTAATACTTAGAGTGAACTACATAAATGGTACCTTATCTTTCAGTTTCGCACATAAGTGGTACCTGATCTTTATTTTATATCGTTTTTTTTACCTATAAATCACATATTTGGTACATGATATAATTTTCACCCCAAAATGCCCTCTAAACAAATACATTTTCCCATTTATATCATAAAGGATATTTTAGGCATAATTATTTAAAACTAAAATAATACTAATAGTAATACTATTATTAAAACTAAAAACTAATACTCCCTCCGTCCCACAAAAGATGTCACATTTGTGGGACGGCACGGAATTTTAGGAGGTTTTGTTTTGTGTGTTAAATGGAGAGAGAAAATATAATTTTTATATTCATATTTTGTTTATAAACGATTCATTTTTAGTTTAATGCTTCATTGCAACAATAATTTAAATAAAGACATTTAAATGAAATAAACTACAATTTAATTCAATTTAAGTCAAAATAAATTACAACTTCATCTATGTAGAAAAATCGGTATCTAACAAATTATATATTATTGTTGCAATCTAGCAATAAAAATGAATGCTTAAAAATAACCATTCAATATTTTCCGTGTTATATTATGTCTGGGTAGGCGGCGCCCAGTATGTGTAGTCCGTGCTATACTATGTCTGGGTAGGCGGCGCCCAGTATGTGTAGTCCGTGTTAAATGATACGCATATTGTTATATATGTGTAGTCCGTGTTATTTGCAATGGGTTATTTCCCCTCTTAATTATTGTTTTAAATAAGTTAAATTTAAAATATGAATTGTATTCATAATAATATAAAGAGTTGAATATTTTTAGTTAGGTGTTGAATATTCTTAATTTATTACTCCCTCCGTCCCATTGAAGATGACCCACTTTCCTTTTTGGTTTGTCCCAATCAAGATGACTCATTACTTAAAATGGAAACACATTTATCTCTACTTTATTCTCTCTCTCTACTTTACTCTCTCCTCTTACCACACAAAATATAACTGCATAAAATCCCGTGCCGCCCAAGAAAGAGGTCATCTTCCTTGGAACGGAGGGAGTATTTAATATCATTCAAATATACTTAATTAAAATTATATGTAATTGTTATTATAATAATATTATTATAAAACTAAAAACTAATAGTAATTAATAAATAATTAGAGTATAATTATTTAAATTATGAATCATATAATATTAGTATAATAATAATCATATTATTATTATTATTATTATTATAGTAATAAATTAATAACTAATCGATATAGTCTTAATAAAAATTTAAAAAATAAATTTTATTCATAATAATATAAAGAGTTGAATATTTTTAGTTAGGTGTTTTAATGCTAAAATGAGTATAATATAATTTAACAAAAACTATTGAATTGATTTGATTACTTTAAATAATTAATCTAATTAGGTTTTTTTATTTATATTATGAATGCAATTAGGTGTATGTATAAAAACACTAAAAATGCCCTCTAAACAAATACATTTTCCCACTTGTATCATAAAGGATATTTTAGGCATACACAAAACTAGTACAAAAAGAGATACTAAAATATCTTCTCTCATTCTCCTCACTCTTTATACTATTATTATTTTGATGTTATAAATTATCAATTAATTTATTACTCCATTTAATATCATTCAAATATACTTAATTTAAATTATAGTTAAAATTATATGTAATTGTTATTATAATAATATTATTATAAAACTAAAAACTAATAGTAATTAATAAATAATTATAGTATAATTATTTAAATTATGAATCATATAATATTAGTATAATAATAATTATTATTTTTTTATTATTATAATAAATTAATCGAAGGGGTTGGCAGCGGAAGCGCTCGCATAAATCGATTACATAATAATCCTGATCTATTTAACAGATTATTTAGACAAATTCTATTCGCGCAATTATCACATGTATCATGCTCATAACTCAAATAAATCATACTTTAAATTAATTAAAACCTAAAACATGCTTTTCTACGGTTTAACTATTTTACCTTGATGATTCTCCAAAGAATCGAAGATAGATAGCGCCTTCTCCACGTGAAGATCTTCAGTACTAAACCACAGATCTTCTGTCTAGTTCCCGGACTGTAAACTGATATCAGGGTGGGCTGATCTCACCAGTGCTCTAGGACTTAAATAAAGAAAACGGAAAACCTATCCCACGGAGGAGAGGAAGAGGAAATTTCCGTCCTCTTCAAAATAGAGAGGGGGAAGAAATTTTGTGCTCAAAAATTAAAGTGATTTCTGTCTCCTTTATTCTCCTATTTATATTAAGTCACATATTGGGCCCAGACAGGGAACTATGGAAGGTTTTGGATATGGGCTCCTACAATTAGCTTTTTACTAATTAAATTAAACCCAATTTAATATAAGCTTATAATTGGAATATTACGAGCAGCCACTACAGAAGTAATATTGCACTCTTCATCCAAATCCGAAATTATAAGTACTCCGGGTTTTCCATTGCTTGATATTAATTTCCCGCGCTCAAGATAGAAACATCCATTAATTAATTATTGTCTGCTATGGACTTAATTAATTAATATCTTATTAATTCCAAGAGTGGACTCAGCAAGAAATTCTTATTTATTATTCATAGAGTAATCAAACTCCAACTAGCTAGGTTCCGAATAATAAAACCTTATTTCAAGCTCCGCTTGAGGATGTTAACAAACGAGACTCACCTCGCGCATGATTCAACATAATAGCAATCCTAGCACCTCTAGATATTAATCTTGTACTACCCAATATGCCAGGATTCTTGGGTTACGAAAAACCTGCACCTATTGGCAAGTCAAAGTAGTGCTCAATCAATACCGTATGCTCAATGCTAACGTACATTGATTCAGAAACAATAATTTACAAGACCTCATCTTTCAGTAGATAGCATAAAGACATGTCTCGCTGTTAGATCCAATTCATTGCTATACCACACCAACGTCATCTTTTTTCAGTAAGACTTAGAAATAATCGGACTGACATTGCAACCTTTCACGATAGGTGGTCTAAGCCTATCTAGGTTGTGAAATTCTTCTTTTTCTTTGTTCAGAACTGACCGTGTTACCTTAAAGTGAACGACGCCCATAACCGGTCTACTAAAACAAAGAATTAGACTTTGTTAAGTTACTTATGCATTTAAACATGTAATAAACATCCATTACATGTAAAACATAACAAAATTATGACAAAAATAATATGTTTATTCTTTTAGAAAATAAAATAAGAGTTTTAACAGTATTCAATCACTCGAAAGGTGATTTCTAGTATACAAACTCTAACAATCTCCACTTATACTCAAAACAGCTTTCGGGTATACAAAAAAATGTGCACTACGTCTAATTCTCCCACTTATACAGAAAGCGAATTGAGGTCTCGAGCGAGTCGAACTCCCATTCCTTCAACATGGCGCTCGAATGGTTTCACCGCCAATGCCTTTGTAAAGGGATCTGCCAGGTTGTTCTCTGACGCAATCTTGACCACTTGTATGTCTCCTCTCTACATTATATCTCTAATGGTATGATACTTCCTCTCTATGTGTTTGCTCGCTTTGTGAGCTCTTAGTTCTTTCGAATTTGCCACAGCACCAGAATTGTCACAATAAATGGTGATGCTCTTGGGCAGATTCATGACCACATCTAAGTCCATAAGAAAGTTCTTGAGCCATACAGCCTCCTTTGCAGCCTCCGAAGCGGCCACATATTCGGCTTCCATGGTAGAGTTCGCAGTGCATTTCTGCTTTACACTCTTCCAAATTATGGCTCCACCTCCTAAGGTAAACACATAGCCAGAAGTAGATTTCCTCGAATCTTGATCAGCTTGAAAATCTGAATCAGTATATCCCAAAGGACAGAGCTCGCCTGCTTTGTAAACTAGAACATAGTCCTTAGTCCGTTTAAGGTACTTGAGTATGTTCTTTACTGCAGTCCAATGTCTTTGGCCCGGATTTGACTGATATCTTGCTACCATGCCAACAGCAAAGCAAACATCAGGCCTTGTACAAAGCATATCATACATGAGACTACCGACTGCCGAAGCGTATGGTATCCTTCTCATCTCTGCTATCTCAGATGCTGTCTTAGGACATATCTCTTGAGATAAATGGATGTCATGTCTAAAAGGTAAGAAACCTTTCTTGGCATCTTTCATGCTAAAGCGACTAAGTACAGTGTCGATGTAAGGTTCTTGAGATAAGCACAACATCCTTTTCTCACGGTCCCTTAGGACCTTGATACCTAGAATGTGTCCTGCGTCTCCCATATCCTTCATCTCGATCTGGTTTGACAACCACTTTCGTACTGATGACAAACATCTTTTTATTGTTTCCAATTATAAGAATGTCATCTACATATAAACTAAGACACCACATTCCCTTTCTCAACCTTCTTGTACACACAGCTCTCGTTATGGCACTTTTCGAATCCAAACTTATGAACAATTTGATCGAAGCACTGATTCCATGATCTAGAAAAAAAGAAAATCATATGTTTGGTACCATTTTATTGAAATTTTCAAAAATATCCTCCATAACAAAAAAAAATCACATATTTGGTATTTAGGGTTATTTTTGTCATGGGGTACCAAAAACGATATAAAATAAAGATCAGGTATCATTTATGTGTGAAAGTGAAAGATCAAGTATCATTTATGTACTTCACTCTAAAATTGAAAGAGTGAACTACAAATCTAGTACCCAGAAAATAGGATTTGCACATTTTTAGTATCCAACATTTAAAATATCACATTTTCAATAAAAAAAAGTTTCATAAATCTCAAATTTAGTCTCGATTTTTATTATTCTACCATTTAGCCCTTGAGGGGTATATTTGTTCATTTAGTTTGATTTGAAGACCAAAACTTGTGATTTTTGAATGTTTATGTACTTCTTTTGTGATTGTTTAAGGACCAATATCTTTATGGTATTGTTAAATTTTTATATATTATTTCAAAACAAATTATTTAAATCTTTGTAGTGTTATCTAAAAATGAATTACTTAACTTTTTAGTATTATTTAAATTATTGCATTACAATCAAGAAATTAATATTTATTTTAGTATTATTTAAAATATATTGAATGATTTGTTTATAAACGATTCATTTTTAGTTTAATGCTTCATTGCAACAATAATTTAAATTAAGACATTTAAATAAAATAAACTACAATTTAATTCAATTTAAGTCAAAATAAATTACAACTTCATTTATGTAGAAAAATCGGTATCTAACAAATTATATATTATTGTTGCAATCTAGCATTAAAAATGAATGCTTAAAAATAACCATTCAATATTTTCTGAATAATATTACAAATGCATATTAATTTTGCGATTGTAATGCAATAATTTAAATAATACTACAAAGTTTTAAATAATTCATTTTTAGATAAAATTACAAAGATTTAAATAATTTGTTTTGAGATAATATACAAAAATTTAATAATACCTCAAAGATTTTTGGTTATTAACAAATTACAAAAAGAAGTACATAAACATTAAAAATCACAAGTTTGGTCCTCAAATCAAACTAAATGGACAAATATTATCCATTTAAGGGCTAAAGGGTAGAATAGTAAAAAACGGGACTGAGTTTGAAATTTATGAAACTTTTTGACTGAAAATGTGATTTTGTAAATGTTGGGTACTAAAAATATGCAAACTCCATTTTTTGGGTACTAGTTTTGTAGTTCACTCAAAATTAAATATTACTCCTTCCTCTCAACTAAGTTGAGTCATATTCCTCTTTAGGATGTCCCAACTAAGGTGAGTCATTTCCTTTTTTTACAAAAAACCAAACATCCAATCACTCTTACTTTATTCTACTATCTACTTTATTCTTAATCTCCATGCCCAAAAGTAATACTCCCTCCGTCCCCGATTAAGAGTCACACTTTGATCGGACACGAGTTTTAAGAAATGTAAAGAAAAGTTGGTTGAAAAAGTTAGTGGAATGTGGGACCCATTTTTTTATATTGGTTTTATAATAAAATGTGAGTGAATTGAGTTAGTGGAATGTGAGACTTACTTACTATTTATGGTAAAAATGAAGTGTGACTCTTAATTGGGGATTGACCGAAATGGAAAAGTGTAACTTAATCGGAGACAGATAGAGTATATTGTTTTCTTACAAATTTGATATTCCCTCCGTCCCACTGAGGATAACTCACTTTCATTTTTAGTTTGTCCCTCTCAATATGACATATTACTAAAAATAGAAACTCTTTTATCTCAACTTTATTCTCTCTTTTACTTATTCTTTCCACCTAGCGCACATAATAAAACTGCATAAAATCCAATACCGTCAAAAAAATGAGTCATCTTCCTTAGAACAGGTCGATTACTTTTTTTTTATATCCACATTATATATTGATGTACTTGGTTTTTGCATGTATTTAGAAACTAGATATTGCTCGATTAGTGCATGTTTTACCAAGAAATGGCATGATTATAACTTGTTCTCTACTCAATGGAGTAGAGGCACTCGAGCTAGTGTTTATTCTATAGTAGCGACTTTCTAATAATCCTATAGACACATAAAAGCTAAGACTTTATACTCTCTTTGTCTGGTATTAAGAGTCTCATTTGAGTTCGACACGGGTTTTAAGAAATGTAAACGAAAGTGGATGAGAAAAGATAGTGGAATGTGAGACCTATTTTTATATATTAGTATTAGTATTATAATAGAATGTGAGTGTAATGAGTTAGTGGAAAATGAAGTCTATCTACCACTTATAGTATAAGTAAGTCGGAACTCCTAATGGCGGACAGACTAAAATTGTATAAAATCAGAGCTCCTAATGATAGACAGGGTGGGAGGGGGAGAGTAAATCAATACTAAGTCAATGCAGTTGAATTCTAAAACTCTACATTTTCTCCATATTTTTTAACATCAATTAGTGAAAATTTATAATACAAGGTATTCAAGTAACTAATTATTATATGTGGATATGGTACCATTAGTCTATTACTAGCCATTACTATAATACCCCCATAATTGTGGGATAATTCATTGCAAGATAAAAGTGAGTTATATACTACTCCCTCCGTTCCATAGTAATAGACATTTCATTTTGCCCACTCATTTTGAAAAAATAATTATAAATAGTTAAAATAGAGAAAAAGTAAAGTAAGAGAGAGAATATTATAAATAAGACTCTTCTCTACATTATTCTTTCTCTTACTTTACTTTTTCTCCACTTTAACTATTTATAATTATTTTTTCAAAACGAGTGTGCAAAATGGAATGCCTCTATTACCATGGAACGGAGGGAGTATAATTTATTAATACAATATATAAATTCATCTTAGACTCGCAAGTTTTCATTTTGAGGAAGGCGAACCCTAAAATGACAAGATTTGGACCGAAATCTTGCCATTTATGACAAAACAACATGTTCTAATTATAATATGAGTCCCATTATACACTAATTGTAACACCCCTTATTCAATTAAAGAATTAATAGAACAAGGAATGTCACTTCAAAACATTTGCTTTATTTTTTTAAAAGATATGATAAAAGCATTTTTAACCAGAGCCGCTAACGTAAAGCAAAAACGATAGTTAAAAGAAATATTAGAGTATTCACTTGATAACAAAAAAAAAAAATCGACATGCCACAAATTAACCCTTTAGAAGACTTAGTTAGAACACTAGGGACTTGACCCTTGACCCTTCAGCACTTGCACATATGACCAGGTAAGTTTAAAACTCGATCTGCAAAAACAAATCTAGGAGAGTGTGAGATTCATAAGCCTAGTAGAGCATTCATGCATTATAACAAGATTTTCGAAATAATTAAACATACGGCTAGCCACATATATAATATATAGATTTCAATTTTTCTTTACCTTTTTGTAGTTTACTTACTCGATACATAATTATTTTTACATACCCAGTCGATAACGAAATTATCATCCATTCCTTCGGACTTTCAAAACTTATAGCAGAATTCAACTTAGTGTTCACTAATAAGAATTTCATATGCAATGTCAATTTACGTCAGCAAACTGCCAACACTCAACACTCAGTATCAAAACTTAACAGAATCAAAGATGATCAAACTTGTTCTCACATACAAGATATCAAGATATATCAGAGTTATACATAGATTTCACACAATCACATATCATAATACATAATCACATATATTAATTTATGCATCAATTATATTTTCTAATACCATTCCACAAACATTATTACATATTTGCTTAAGTGTGCTTAGCGACAAACACAAGTATTGGGACTAAGCATAATACCCATTGTAAGGCCTAATCGAATTCTCCACTCACACCATATATCATATAGTATTTCCTCCAATCACACCATATATTGTATGACGTTCCTCCAATCACACCAAATATCATATATCATTTCCTCCCATCACACCATATAGATATAGCATTTCCTCCCATCACACCGTTTCACATAGCATTTCCTCCAGTGGCATCACAACACCTATATGAGCATGTTCATTGCTCATCCACCACATCACCACAATCAACATAGATCCATATCAATTCAAAATTCATGTTTCTCAATAATTACCTTATACTCACATTCATAAAAATCGTACCCCAGAGTGTTTTCATAAAATACATTAATCACCTCTACATATCAATCATAATCTACTTTACATAACATACTATAAATTAGCCGAGTCATAGCCGAATACTCAATTTCATAGTTAACACACAATATTCGTACACAATCATATTGTTTACGCGTAATTGCATCAACGGACATATTATTATAAAATTTGTTTATATAAGCATAACCACTAATTTAAGTAAGAGAAATGAGTATTAATGCTGGATATCCTACCTCATAACGTCCAAAGCCTTCATTTGTTGTTTCCTTCGGTCAAGCACCATTTTCCTTCCTTCAATTATTATTTGCTTAATTTCACAAGCTTTGAGATTGGGGGTGTTGAATTTTGTGCTATAAATCTCACTTCCATGGAGTCTGGAAGAGAAGGAAGGTGGAGATAGGTCACATTGGATAGAGGAGACCAGCGGCGCAGCAACGTCGCGCCGAAGAGATAATAACGACGAGGTTTCCCGTGATGGAGAGAGCCGAGTTAATGGATGAGGATGCTCTGCCTATCAGTGTGTATAAAGCGAGAAAAATTATTTGTGCAGAGATAGAGAGAAAGACCTCTCCTTCCCATCCTTTTCCTAATTTAATTTCTTTTCTTCACCTCCCCCACATGCCACGTTTCTCCCTTCTTTTTTTTTTTTTTCTATTTTCTTTCGTCTTTATCCTCATAAAAAATCACATCCCAATCCTTCTCCTTCTTCTATTTTCATTCCTCTTTATTCATTTCATATTATAATTTTTTCTAATAATAACTATCACGTGTACATATATAATATACACAAAATTTTAATTCTAATATTTATTCTTATTTTCTATTAATTTATAAATTTGGGGTATTACACTTATAGTGCTTTAACTATCATTTTACTTTTCTTTCTTACTTTACATTAATTCATGTACTATCTCCGTCCATGAAAAGTAGGACATATTGTGAATAATATGAATTTTAATGTGAAATTGATAAATAAGAGAGAAGAGAAAAAAATAAAAGAGAAGTTGAAAACTGTTTTTTAAATATGCTCTATCTTTCGTGAACAATCAAAAATAACAATTATTTATTTTTCATGGACGGAGGGAGTATTCAATTTTCAAATGCACATTTTTTTAATAGGATAGATGGAGTATTACTTAATTTCTAAAAAAATATAAATAAATATAAAAATAAATTAATAAGATGATATACTGATACCGATCATAAAAAACCAAATATAAATAAATATAAAAATAAATTAATAAGATGATATACTGATACCGATCATAAAAAACCGACACATGTGAATGACTTGTCTATATATTTATCGATTTTCAATAATTCTTCAATACAGATACGAGAAGAGGCGAGGGCCGTCTAAAAACAAAAGTAGAAAACTAATAAAAGAAAAAAAAAAAGAGAGAGAAAAATTGTAAAGATAGTGAGAATGATCTTATAGGCCAAAGCGTCGCGCATTTTCAACTGGAAATAGCAAAATATGAACCTTTCCGGCGCTTTGAACTCATCACTGGATAGTTTTGCGCCAAAACCCTCGTGCATTTCTTCTTCTTCAAATCGTTTACTTATTCGAAATGATAGACGGCCGAAATTCCTGTTTCTTGGGCGGTTCCAATATGCTACAACACTCAGAATTAGTATTTGGAAAGCTTCTTCCTCAAACTCGAGCTCCAATCCGCCACAATTGGAAAACGACTCCTCGCAACAGCTATTCGAGGTGGGTGGGGGTGTTTCATCCTCGTTTTAGACCCAATTTTAATTTGGGCTTGTGATTAAAAGTAAATCACATTGGTAATTGTCTTTTTCCTGTTGTTATCCATTTTGAAATTGGCTACTCAAAATTGCATATTTTGCTTCACTTTTAGAGGTTATAGTTTAGTTTTATTGCTACATAAGCAGAGTAGCCTTTCGGAGATTGCTTAAAGATTGAATTTTTGAGTTTGAAAGATATGTTTGAGGGTTTACCGAGTATGAATTATGGTTTGAGGTACTTCTATGAATGGATTAATTATCTTTTGATATGTGTTGCTGTGTCTCTCGTTCATAGTATTAGTTTGATTGCCTATGGCTTTAGCTGTAGTTGTATGGTGTTTCAGAGTTTACTTATCCTGAGTCTTAGTAAAACCGTTTATTTTCCGAGTATAACAAGTGTATGGGGCCTACTGACTTCCTAGTTCAATTTTTTCTTCTTCTTCGAACTATGGATGTGATAACGCTGTTGAAGAGCACTATGCACAATATTAGGCATGAATCGTGTTATTGGCTGATGACTTGTCTCATCATTCTCAGAGTTTGAAGGAAGTGGAGAAAGAACGTATGAAAAAATTGGAAGAATTTGAAAGGAAGGCGAATGTCCAATTGGAGAGGCAGCTCATGATGGCATCAGAGTGGAGCAGGGCACTTTTGACAATGAAGGGAAAACTGAAAGGGACGGAGTGGGACCCTGTGACTTCTCATTCCATAGACTTCAGTGACTTCAAGAGACTTCTTGATTCGAACAATGTTCGATTCATGGAGTACTCTAATTATGGGCAGACAGTCTCAGGTTTTCCTGCATCATGGATTTTCCTATGCCATGCACTTTAAATTGTATTATGCCAGAATAGCACTACTACCAATTTTGGTGATGGTAAAACTGTATGAAGTCAGCCATAGTTTGAATTTTGTTGATAAGTTATTGCTATGCTTTGGGTGATGCTATGCTACATGAATTGTAAATCTACAGAAAATTAGGATAAGTTCTTGCTCCAACATTTGGAATCAATGAAGGATTATTGGCTCTACCTTATATAACAAAACTTTTACTGTTAATTCATAATCTCTGTTTTGCTTGTATATAATCTTAATTCACCTCCTCATCAAGATATTCTGCTTTTATAACCTATTATATCAAATATAGTTGCCTATTGTCCTGGTCCATGTTAGAAATTTCCATATTATAGGATATTGTAAGACAATATGGGATTCAATAAAAGGTGATTGTCTTCTTATTTTCTTATGATTTTTCTGTTTTCAATGTTTGAATGCAGTGATTCTACCTTACAAAAAGGAAGGGAAAACTGAAAGCTCAGTAGGTGACATAAAAAAGGATATTGTTTTTCGGCGCCATGTTGTTGAACGTATGCCAATCGACTGCTGGAATGATGTTTGGAGAAAGTTGCATCAGCAGCTTGTTAATGTTGATGTCCTCGATGTGAACAATGTTCCTGCCGAAGTCTATTCAAGTGTTGCCACTGCAGTTGCGTGGGGAATGAGGCTAGCTCTTGCTGTTGGTCTGTATGTCTGGATTGATAATATGATGAGACCGATATATGCAAAGTTAATACCTTGTGATCTTGGCTCTCCTCCTAAAAAAAAAACATTGCAGCCACTCAAGCGGGAGGCACTTGGCTCATTGGGGAAGAGTCGGTTAGTTGAGTTTCTATTTTTTAACCATCTATTTTCCCCAGTTTTTGTCGTCAGGTTCTTCCTTAATATCAGAATGGATTAAATACTTTTTGGCTTCTAAATTTATGCTGGTGCCAATAATCTGAGAAGTGTGGCCAACTAATATTTTGAGTTTGGACATTTTGGAAGTGGATAAGTTTGCAAATATTGTAGCTGTTAAAGACTCCCCAAAAGTTACCCTGAATCCCTAGAGGTGTCATACTTAAGATATAGCAATGGCACTACTTACCTCAAAGTGGCACCTTACCACAACGAACATCTCTTGGTTAGTATGCCGTGTTGTTCATTGGTTGTCCTTGTGATGTCATTAAAAGACTAGCATATATTCTTTACAAAACCCAGAACATAGATCCCGGATCCCTAAAGTTCAACTCCTTGGACGTCAACATGATCTCCATATTTGATAGCTTGTTCATGATTTCGTTCATTGACCATTTGATGTAGATTCTGCAATATTCAAGGCTCAAATTTCATTTGTTCTCTTCATGTACATGGGTGTGTTTTTCTAGGGATTGAGGAATTGAATTTCAGAATTAAGAAGTTTGAGTTTAATAATTCTTCTTAAATAGTAAGACTTTGCTCCTTATTCTACAATTGAGGAAAATGATTTCTGATATAGATGCCAAAGCATATCTGAACACTGTATTACTCCTTCCGTCCCGGCTAAGATGACACATTTCTTAGTCAGCACGGGATTTTAGGAGTTGTTGGTTAATGTGGTTGATTGGAGAGAGAAAGAGTGGGTGTAAGTAACTAAGTATTAAATGGAGTGGGAAGAGGGTTGCATATTTAATTGAAGAGAGAAATAAGTGGTTGAATGTATTCATTTGGAGAGAAAAAGTTACCAAAAATAGAAATGTGTTATCTTGGTTGGGACAAACTAAAAAGGAAAGTGTGTTATCTTAGTTGAGACGGAGGGAGTATTATATTAAGTATTTATGGATATTATGAAATGATGATGGATAATTGGATTTATGAAATATTTAATATTTCAAGTTTGTATTTACATATTTAATACTCCCTCCGTCCCAACTAAGTTGAGTCGTATTCCTTTTTGAGATGTCCCAACTAAGTTGAGTCATTTCCTTTTTTTACAAAAAACAAAACATCCAATCACTCTTACTTTATTTCATCATCTACTTTACTCTCTCTTTGTCTTTCCAACTTTATTTCTCTCTCATATTTTTCAACACAATTTCTTAATCTCTATGCCCAAAAGTTTTGACTCAACTTAGTTGGGACGGAGGGAGTATATTCTAGTATTTCCATTTGTTAGTTTACATCACATACTTTAATGTTTGCAATAAAAAATATACATGTATATATCAATGTCAAATGTCACACTATTATATAAACGAGATTACAATATACTATGATATAATAAATATGTTGCATTGTCACATTATGTTATATACTGAACGACCATGGCTTGTCTACAAGCGTAGTAGTCGAAGGCTTGCTGACTAGGGGAAACTGAAGATGAAAGGAGGGAGCTGTTATCCCAATAATAAAGTGAAGCTGTCAGTTACTTATGACTACAATAATACAATAATAATGGAGAGGATGATGAGTCCAGGAGTTACTCTCTTAACAATATAGTATATATAATCTATGGATGTTAGAAGAAGGATAGAAAAGTTATCTGGTATTGAACGGCTTGCTGTGGGCCTTCTTTGAAGGAGAGTTACATATGTCATCTTTGCTTTCCCATTCACAATTATATATTTCAGCTATCATCGCCTCTTACCTCTAACAGAAAGGGAAGGATTTTTACTTCTGCATTCTGATTGCACAACATGATTTTGGATCCGCTAATAAACATACTCTAGATTATTGGGTGGACTTTGTTTTTTACCTTGCAATTTGCTCTGTTATAACTCAAATAGGAATTGATAAGGGTTGAGGGTTCTTTCAGGTAAGTTTAAGTATAATGAATAGAACTTATTTTAAATAAAAGGATTCTTGATTGTCAATTTTATGATGTACAAATGTAAGCTTTGCATGTTTTAATAACGCTATTATTGATAATGTGATTCATTGAGATTGTTGGGTGGACTTTGTTTTTTACCTTGCAATTTGCTCTGTTATAACTCAAATAGGAATTGATAAGGGTTGAGGGTTCTTTCAGGTAAGTTTAAGTATAATGAATAGAACTTATTTTAAATAAAAGGATTCTTGATTGTCAATTTTATGATGTACAAATGTAAGCTTTGCATGTTTTAATAACGCTATTATTGATAATGTGATTCATTGAGATTTTTTGGTGGATGGGCAATATAATTTGAATTCATGCATTATTTAATAGATATATATTCATATTTATTTTATCACCATTCCAGGGCAAAATTCATATCAGCCGAAGAAAAAACAGGTGTTACATTTGATGACTTTGCCGGCCAAGAATATATCAAGAGAGAGCTACAAGAGATAGTAAGAATACTGAAAAATGACGAGGAATTCCAAGATAAAGGTATCTATTGTCCAAAAGGTGTGCTCCTTCATGGACCTCCTGGTACTGGTAAAACACTTCTTGCAAAAGCTATAGCTGGTGAGGCAGGCCTTCCATTCTTTGCAGCTAATGGTACAGATTTTGTTGAGGTGAGGTCAAATAAAAGTCAATGGTTCAATATTGCAAATTGTGCTCCTCAATAGATTCGTAAAAAATGTGGATATACATTGGAACCATTGCCACTATGGTGTCCTGATTGATTGTCATCATTTGTGAAAGTTTGTATTCTCATGTGAATTGATCAGAAAAAGATTAGTTGCAACCTATGATTCTATACTATTTATGAGAGATAGTGTTCTAAGATTTTTGGAAACAACTAAATCAACTTCTGTTTATGTTCAGATGTTTGTTGGCGTGGCTGCTTCTCGTGTGAAGGATCTTTTTGCTAGTGCCAGATCATTTTCCCCTTCCATAATTTTCATTGATGAGATAGATGCAATTGGCAGCAAACGTGGAGGACCTGATATTGGAGGGGTATTGAAGTTCTCTTAAACTCTATGCAAATAAATGTTGCTTGCTTCTCAATCTGAAGATGCCAGTGGCTCACATATCTATATTTACTTATTTATTTATAATTTTTAATGATGTTCAAATTTCAGAAGATAAGACATTCAATAAGGTTGCCTGTTCCTTTAATCTTCATGGCTCTGAAATATGGAGAGTTCATTAAATTGTTGATTTTAATTGATTGTACTAATTCTTTATTCATTATTGTATTGTCAGATCTGTTACTTGAAAGATATCCGTAGTAAGAGTAAGTGAGTGACTGCATTTGTTAAGAATTTTCAAGATGACATACTGTGGGTCTGCTGTTTTATGTTATCCCAAACCTAGTCCTCACTGGGATTTCTTATTTTTCAAATGCTATAATACAATTAATATTTCAAATTGAGAGTATAAGCTAGTATTGTTTATAATTGTATAAGTCACTTGGCAAAAATCCAACTTAATGAATTCAATTTTGTAATGATTTGAAGTCATAACTATATTACATTATTATGTTACAGTTGTATAAAAGGTTCCTTCTTTGGTCAAATTTAAATGCATCACTCTCTTTTCTTTCATCTCTTTGCTTGATTAGGGTGGTGCGGAAAGGGAACAAGGACTGCTTCAAATACTGACAGAAATGGATGGTTTTAAAGAATCAACGTCACAGGTATGCACTGATTATAATTACACTATTTTCAATGCTAATTAATCTTCTCCGAATTGACTTTCGAAGATCATATATCAGGTATTAATTATTGGTGCAACAAATAGACTGGACATTCTTGATCCTGCTCTTCTGAGGAAAGGGCGCTTTGACAAGATAATCCGTGTTGGATTACCATCAAAAGATGGAAGATTTGCCATTTTGAGGGTATGTACTGTTTTTCTAAGGACATGTTTTATTGGAGCAAGTTTTAATGTCAATGAAAAGAAATTCTAATGTAAACATAATAGGTGCATGCTCGAAATAAATATTTTCGTTCGGAGGAAGAGAAGGAGACTCTACTTCAGGAAATTGCAGATCTTACAGAAGATTTTACTGGAGCTGAATTGCAAAATATACTGTAAAATATTACTTTCCTCTTGTTTAAATCTAATATTCCTTCATGGGGAGTGGCTGAAGGATCATCAATTACAGGAATGAAGCTGGGATTTTGACTGCTAGAAAGGACTTGGATTACATCGGACGGGAAGAACTTCTTGAGGCCTTGAAGCGAGTAAGTTCTAGAAATTTTTTCACTTGCTCGTGCTTTCTTGACTTGGTTTTAGTACAAAGCATGCTCACGTCAAAATCAATCAAATCTTTCAGCAAAAAGGCACTTTTGAGACGGGTCAGGAAGACAGTACCGAAGTCCCCGAAGAGCTAAAACTGAGATTGGCATATCGAGAGGCATCTGTTGCTGTTCTTGCATGTTGCATTCCAGATCCATATCGTCCTTTTGCTGATGTATGATATATCTCATTGTGTTCTTTCTTCATGCCACTTTCTTTCTAAATTATCTTGCGAAAGAACTAACAGAAAAGATCATCTGGTTTTGTTTTAATATATTCTTTATATTTCCAGACCGATATTAATTCCATACAGAGTCAGCCAAATATGCGTTATGAAGAGACATCAGGCAGGGTATTTCTACGAAAGGCAGATTATGTGGATGCTATAATACGCGCATGTGCCCGTAAGTTCCACTAGGACATGTCCGAGATCAATTGTTAAAATTATCTGAACTTTTATTTTTTTCTCTTCGACAATCCTGCTATCATGTTCATATGCCTTGGTAATTGTGTTAATCAGTATCTAGTGAATGCTAGTAATTCAAAGTTTTGTCAATTTGATATTTTGCACCATACTATGCATTTTGAAGCAGTGTTGCAACTGAAAAACACTATTAGCTATGTTTAGTTTTGGCATGTAACCATGTAGGTGAAAATAAAATGGACGATTGTCATTGGTTACATCAAACTAGTTGGATTAACAGATAAGTACTAATTTTTCGGATCGTATTCTGCTGGATGAATGTAAACTTTTTAGGGCTGCTCTTCCCTAGGATGGAAATTCTATTTACTTATGACATCTTTAGAAATTTACTCTACTAGTATAATAATAGCTTCTTTTATATTGATTTATTAAGGTGTTCTAAACTATGCTTTCTGCTTGAACGAACAAACTGTCTCGGTGATGTATCATTCACTGTTCCAGAATTAGAAATGAATAGATCTATGGATCTATAGGTTACAAAAAACATTTTGTTTAGTTGCCTCAAAAGTGATCTTGCCTTACTTTGGCGAGATTGATAACATTTTGTCAGAGATCTCTCTCTTCATCTTTGCAAATAATTCGTGTCAAATCTAGACAGCTGTATAAGGTTTATAGAATATTAACCTATTCGACGTGGTACTGATTATTCATATGTGCAGCCAGAGTAATTGAAGAAGAGGTATTTGGAATTGATAATTTATGCTGGATTTCCGCAAAAGCCACATTAGAAGCTTCCAGACGTGCTGAGTTCTTGATTTTGCAAACTGGAATGACGGCTTTTGGGAAGGCCTTCTACAGATATCAACATGATCTTGTGCCTAATGTGAGGAAATGGTGCCTGCTTCTAAATTGGGACCATTTTCTGATCAGTTGACTGGATGTTTCTGATGCTTTATAATTATCGTGTGCAGCTAGCTTCTAAACTTGAAGCACTTAGAGAAGAATACATCCGTTTTGCTGTTGAGAAATGCTCGACTGCGTTAAGAGAAAACCGTCCTGCTGTGGAGAAGATAACAGGCCGGTTTCTCTTAATAGTATTTAATTATTTTAGTTTGTGGTTAAATTTTGCTTAATTTGCTACTATCTTTTGCTGCTACATGCTGATTCTGACCATGCGCTTTTACTTCAAGCAGATGTCCTACTTGAGAAGGGAGAGATAAAAGCCGATGAAATTTGGAAAATTTACAGCAATTCACCTCTATTGCCTCAGGTGTGTTCTCAGCATATGCTTCAATACAAGCTTTCTTGAAATCTGTATCCCTAACCAAGCAAAACTTTTGAAAAGTAAATAAATTGGCCAACACAATCAATTAAGTGCTAGTGCTACATCTGGCCCCTTTTGTATGGACTGGAAAGAAAAATAAGCCCATGTTACTTTTTAAGGCCTCTAAAATCCCCTCTCTGATTTGGAAAATGTTGAATGATAGTTTCAGTTTCCAGTAATATCTGTCATCTACATAAACTGTCTCAAAATTTTTATGCAATTGTCTTTTGTTATTCTTTTGTTTGTTTAAGTTTATCTAGGGTAGTTGGTTTATTTAGTTCCACTAGGAATTAGATAGGGGCTTTTGATTGTTTATTTCCAATCTGTTCTTTTGTCATTCGATATTTATCTCATCACATTTCTCATTCTACCAAGCCCTAAATTTTTACACTTTTCACTCAAAGATCTGTTCCCTTTAGAGGTCTGTGACTAAATTCTTGAGGGATACTTCCCGTTATTGAAGACTGCACTTGGTCATCTGTCACGCCACTTATCTCTTCTTCACGATTTTATATAAACTGATATTTTTATGTTCCCAGCCTACTGTGAGGCAATTGGATGAATATGGAGCCCTTATACATGCCGGACGGTGGGGAGTTAATGGTGTATCACTTCCAGGGAGGGTAACTTTTGCCCCTGGAAACGTGGGATTCTCAACTTTTGGTGCACCTCGTCCCATGGAGGTAATGACAAATTATAATTCTTTTCTCTTCTTTTCCTTGGAGAGAAAAAAATTCGATTGCCCCTTGCCCCTTGCCCCTTGCCCCTTGTTACTTTCCTCATATCTCACTTATTATGCAGACTCAAATCATTAGTGATGAGACATGGAAGTTAATAGATGGAATTTGGGATGAAAGGGTTGAGGAAATAAGGAATGAAGCCTCTATAGAAATCGAAGAAGAGAAAGAGAGACCAGAGCTTTTGATGGCCAGCCACTTCCTATAAGACTAAAATTCAATTTTGTCAGGTAAGCTTATTTTATTCTTAAACTTTTATCAATTGCTATTTCTCAAAAATCATAAGATGACCAACATAAACTGAAAGTAGTAATGTTGGTCATAGAATGCTTTCTATTGCAAGACTTCCTATGTCTTCACCTAGATTCGTTGTTTTGTATTCGCAAATTTTCTTATGTGGTTTTTGGCTACTTTGGCAGGAGATATCTTTGGTTAAGAAGATGGTTGATCCTGCTTGACCTTTTGCAGATGATTGATTGAATTTAGATTAGGGAATTTTGGAAAATACAGCTTAGATGAGAAAATTAAAATTATGTGATGAAGAAGGATAAATTTCGTTAAGCAAGAGTTTAATTGATCATTGTTTTGTAGATATGACATGAAGGATCAAAATTCAAAACTATATATCGTGCTCATTAAATGATCAAATTGCAGATTTTCAAGGGAAGGGGACTAATTTATTTTAATTATTTAAAATTTCCCTTAAATACGTATGTCACTCAATGCTCACTCTCCCGAAAACAACGAGGTTTTGGCTATTTATCCAAATCACATTTCTTTCTCACTTTACTCTCTCTTTCTTTATTCTCTCTTCGTCTCTTTACCTTTTTTCTTTTCTACTTTATTCTTCCTTTATTTAATTCATTTAATACAATTTTTCTTAATCTCTGTGCCAAAAAGAAATGTCTTCACTACTATGGAACAGAGGGAGTAGTAATGTAAGAAAGAAAAGAGATATAAAGTAAAAGTAAAAGTAAAAGTGAGAATAGAAAGCATAAGTCGGCGAAATAGATAAAGTAAGAGAGATAAGATGATAAAGTAGGAGATACATGCGTACCTATAAATAAAATAAAATTATTGCGGATGTCAGGCTTTTGGAAAGGCCTTCTACAGATATCAACATGATCTTGTGCCTAATGTGAGGAAATGATGTTTAGTTAATAAACATCCCACGACGACACTTGAGTAGATTGGAGCTGCGAGATCACCCCACAACGTATAGGAGGCTAGAGAGTCGCACCCGCTCGGGTGCCAAATGTGCATTTGATACTCGACTAGAATAAGACTTCATAGTCACCGGATGGCATAGTGCAATTTGTTGTACAACAAAGATGATAATCAAGTTTCATAAAACATGTTTGCATTTCCAAACTATATAAAACATTTTTGTATTAATTATATCTATTTTGTAGTGATATTTAACTATGGATATTTCACGCAGATTGATAAAGAAGACGCTGACCAACTGATCAAGACAACACCTAGGCAATCTACTTGTCATCGGTGCGCTAACCAAAACGAGATCTGCTTTCAAGACCTTAACCCACAATACTATTAACTACTCCCTCCGTCCCACTTAAGATGACACGTTCTCCTTTTTAGTTTGTCCCAACCAAGATGACACATTTCCTTTTTTGGAAACTTTCTCTCTCTAATTAATACACTCAACCACTTTTTCCTACCCCTATTAAAATATTCACCTTTCTTTCTCTCTCTATTTTAATACTTCCACTCACCTTTTCTCTCTCCAATTAAACACATTAACCAATTACTCCTAAAACCCCGTGCCGGCTAAGGAATGTGTCATCTTAGCCGGGACGGAGGGAGTAGTAAAGAGAAGTAAGGGTCAAATCCCACAAAGATGAAGGTGTCTTGACTTGTGTCTGGGATAGTTGGGAGATTTGTTGCTGCCACGCTTAAAAAGTAGGTCAAGTTTAATCTATTGGACTGGGCTACTCAAACTGACTCCTATTTAACTGATCAACTTGAACTAGACTACTCTTGAACCAATTGACCTACTGTTTCTTTCAACTGATCAACTAAACTCGACATTTGAAGGTACTCTGCAGAAAGTAATCGTGACCACTGACTTAACAAACGTGTTGCAAATAAAGCTGAAACAAGCAAAAGGTGACAAAGACTGCTACACTAACTAACTACGATCGTCTTCTGATGCACTTTTTATTAGCACTAAATAAACCTGCAAGTATACAGAGTATATATAGTATAGCTAAAGGTCAGTACCAGGATATCGAACACGAGGAAGGCAAACACAAAGTGTCTATCCTTTACTAGAACTCAATTACTATCTGGAGAAACAAGAGATTTTGAAAACTTTTGAAAACAGAAAATATTCGAAAGCAAATAACAACTAGATGCAAATAACTCACGAGATAAAATATAGAGATAAGGGAATTCCAGGGATGTGCGTTCACAGTTATGGTTATACAAATTTCAAACTACAATACCCTAACACAATTATTACTTTGATAGGACGAGTCACCTAGCTTATGCTCATGCGATGCAAACGTTGATTACAAAATTAGGGTTGTCAATCCTAACACGTAACTGCATAAAGCCCCTAAGACCCTTGAAAAGTCCTCACTCTCAATTAACAGTGTCGTTTTAAGGGAAGCTAACTGTAGCGTCTACTAAGTGAATCTAACTCGCTAGAACTCTCTCACAGTTATGAAGCAAGCTATATTAAATCATACAAGATTGTGTCACTCAATCATGCAACATCAAAACTACTTAGAGAAGAAACATAGTAAAAACAAAACGGATATTAAATAGAAAAAGGAATTGTATAACCAAAGTCGTTACTAACACATCCGTAGAATCCTATGAGTTTAGTTACACATAATGAAATAAGCTAAACACATAGATTGAACAAAATAATAAAGACACAAAATAGACGCACGGAATGCACGAGGACCAGACTTCATAATTGCCTCAAAAGATGAAAGAATAGATTAAGCATGTATTAACGCAATCTAATTAAACAAGGCTTATTAGTGCACTTTCATTACTAACTCGTGGAAAACCTTGAATTCAAAGGGAAAAAAATTTGAAAATTTTTGGAGGGTCGAAAATTTTTGGTATATAAGTATGCTAGAAAAGATGGCCAATCATCCTCCTAAATCAACTTAAACACTATGTAAACTTAGGCAAGACTAGGAGCAAGTTCTAGAAACAAATACATGAATGCAGATAAATCACACAAGAAAGAAATTAAGGCTCAAATCTCACAAGGTATAAAGCATGATTCAAGGCGAACAAGCAATTCATTAATTATGCACCTTTTTACCAAACCATCAAATCAAGTCGTTAAGCCACACTTAAACATAGATGGAATGTAATATCATTGACAACTCGGTCTAATGTGTGTCTCTAAGCATGCGTGTTTCTAAGTTCTTCATGTTAAGTTCACGACATGGATTCAAGAAAATATTTTTAGAACACAAAATTCTCCTACGGGTTTTTGAAAATCAAAAAACAAAAACTTTAAAACAAAAAGAAAACACTAAAACAAAAACCTAAACTCACGGTCCACAGCTTCATCCCCCCAAACTCATTTACAACAAAGTGTAAAATAAGTTTGTAGAGTCGGTAGGGACGTGAGTAAACTACTGAAAAAAACCGTACCTTGAAAAAATTTCGCGTTGAGGCTTGAAGGGGCGAAAATTCAAAAATTTTTGAAAAATCGCACTGGAAATTGTGCCCAGGTGGCGGTCCGCCGCGGCATGTCCGGCGGTCGCCGCGCCTCAACAGTTTGTTCCAACGAGCAGGTGGCGGACCGCCGCAGCGCTTGCGGCGGTCGCCACGAAGAGGTCAGAACCTGCGAAAGATATTTCAAAGCACAAAATTAAACCAAAACCAGAAATACTTAAAATTAAAGCAAATATTGTCAAAAACACAAAAAGAAATTGTCTTGAACATCCAAAAACATGGTACAAATGCTCATTTAAAGTCATTGAGCTTGACTTCTTCAATCTTGAGGAGGAGGAAGGAAACGAGCGTTGAGGTTGTCGAACGCGCCAATAAGATAGGAGATATCTCCACTCATGGTCTGGCACTCTTGTCGAGCCTCGACTACCATCCTTTGGACCTCTTCAATCTCACGACGGCGATGCACGTCTTCTAGCCTTTGTTGCTCCCAAAATTGTTGCTCCGCCGTGCGCCAATCGCCTTGAGCCGCCATCCTTGGCGGTTGTAGGCGTTCTCCCTTTGTTGCTCCGCCCAACGGGTGTCCCAAGTGTTGGACACGTTTTGCATGTAGGAGTAGATATCTTCTAGTTGGGCGGAAGTGTTTGCTTGGAACTCATCATCGGGGTTCGGCCTTCCGCGGCGGCGGTTTGCTCGGGTCCGGCGGCGATGGCCCTCCACTTCCTCTTCTTCTTTTTCTTGGTGATGTTGGGGCGGCGGCGGCGGCGGCACTTCACTTTCTTGAGCATGCGAATGCGATCGAAGGCGGAGTCATCATCAGCCTCAAAGATGGGGATGCGAGCCGGAATATTTCTTTTCCTAAACTCCCCATTGATGGGGTTGGCCTCAATGGCTCTTCGATGAGCTGGAGTGTCGAGCTTCCAATTGACTTGGTTCGCCCAAACATCGACCTTGGTCAACTGCGGGATTGGAACGGGAAAGTGATCCCCCGCCACTTGTAGGAAAAACCCTTGACCCCAATAGCCGGTCTTCAACAATCCTATCGAGAAGTGCACCTCATAGGTGATAAAGCGCTCCCCGCCATCTTCTGTCAACCCGGCGAAAGAAACATCTAAGTGCTCGGCAATCGCCGTGATCAAGTCCCAACAACATATAATGCCTCCATCCTACTTCGTGATCCGGTCCACATAAATAGTGAAGAGGGTTCCATAATCGAATCCCTTCTTATTGAGAAGACACCACATCACGTTGAGCTCCGTTTGGGAGACACTCCCTCCATCGACCCTAGCAAACATGAATTGGGTCATAGCGCGATGGAGATATCTCAAAACGGGGTTTCGGATCGAAGAAGACTTGGCATAACCCGCGGCGTGCTCTCATTCGTCATCGCACCCCAAACCTCGTCAAAGTCATAGTCATTGTCATCCTCGGGGTTGGGGTCGAAACAATGGAACACTCCACAAAGTTCCTCCATGGTAAGCGAGTGCCAACGGTTTTCTAGGCGGAAATTGATGCTAAGCGGGATGTTTTGACGGCGGTCCTTGGTGACCTTCAACGCCCTTGAATTGGAGGCCGAACCTTCTACTGTAGAAGTCTGGTTTTGGTTGAACTAACGGTACAATGATAGCCAGAATCGAAATCTTGTGAGCTTTAATCATATGCTTGATACTATTCTGAGTGCTTGTATTAGTCACACCCCAAGCATTTCAAATCATAATGTTATAAGTCATGAGATCACAAGAGGGGTTTTTCCCGAGGGTTCAAACCTCCCTTTTTTCTGTTTTCCATCCTCAATCGCAAGCTTCAGATCACATGTTAATGCCTCCCTCTTTTTCCAGAGCTTTTTCCAGCTTGAGCTACTCATCATCCATCTCCTTTTCCCAATCATTCCCATCCTCATATTGTTCATTTTCAAAGTCACCATCTGGTAGCCTCTTAAAATATTTCGGATTAGAAACAATACCTAGTGAATTATCCTCCAAGCTGTACTCACTCTGCCTCGACGAAGGCACGCCTGCATTGCATAAGTTCTTGCTAAGTACCCTTCCACCTGCCTCCCTTGAAACGACCTCCTCCCCCTCGCCCCAAATCAAAAGGGTATGACCTCCCAAATCCTCTGCCTCCCCCTCTCCCCTGATCAAAAGAGTGTGACCTCCCAAACCCTCAACCTCTGCCTCTCCCCTGCCTGCCTTTCCTGTTCCAAGGAGTTTGAAACCCATCTGCCTCATCCTCTCTCACCTCCATACTCCCACCCTCTAATTGTATATTTTGAGGGATAGCCCCTCCGAAGAACCCTCTACATCAGCCTTTTCATTCACCATATCCCTTTTGTCCATCTTAGAGCTTTCTCCTTCCCTTCTTGATTTGTTGCTCAGACTATTACTTTCTTCTCCTTTAGGATTCGGTCGTTGCCGTCTTGGTGGAGGGGTATTATAATCTTTCTTCATCGGTTTTTCTTTATTTCCATTCACATAACAAGCATCTGTAGTGTGTCCCCACATGTATACAATCTTGACAATATTTTGGGATCCTATCCCATTTCACCTTTTGCCGGACCTCCCTCCCTTGAATGTCAATCACTATTTCCTCTGTTGGTGAACTTGAGATATCAATCTCAATACAAATCCTTGCAAAGGATAACCGTTTCTATGTGATGGTAGCATGATCAACTTGGATGGGTGTCCCTAGAAGGCTTCCTATTGCAAACAAGGCGGTTTTCTCAAACAAATGGATAGGAAGTCCAACAAGATTGCACCAGATTGCTGCTATTGGGGATTCAAAAAACGGGTCAAAATCTGGGGTCCACTTGAACACTCTAATCGGATGACGGTCTATGAACTAGACAGGCATACCATTCGGACCACTAAGCAATTTTGCATAATGTAACTCCAAGTATATTCCCCAATAAACTTCACACCTTTGAGGGCCTTCTGTATGTGTTGTGAAGTTGGAACGAATGAGAAAATTTCCCTACTAGCGCAAATCCCAGCCTCTCCGCAAGGAATGAAGTATCTGATCCTGAGAAGTATATAGATGGAAGTCCAGAGTTCACCCATGTAGTTCCAATTTTCTTGATCTTTTCTAGTTCAAAAGTGACTAGATCATTTACATTCTCTCTCAGGATATCAGCCCAGATGGCGTTTTTGCTCCACCCTTAGATTTCCTTTTGATGTCTCTGCAAATCCAACATTTGAAAGGCTTTCTGTTTTAAACATGCCTCCTGTATTAATCGCCCCACCCTTCTCCTGTTGCATACCAAACTGTACCACCTTATTTCTCCCTGCCTTGTAGCTTTCTGATAGGAGGGAAATCCTCAATCAGTTCCTAGGGAGATTCCTTCTGGAGGTTAGCCTCCCCAATGTCAGCCCATTTGGAGCCCCTACTTCCTGCCCCTGGCTCCAAAAGTGATTTCTGCACCCCATTCATTTCCACAGCTTTCAGGAACTCTATGTTTTGCAGGGGTTGTGCTTCAATAAGATCCAAGGCATTATCTATTTCTGCAACAATCAGCTGCGACTCCTCCTCCCCATCAGCTCTTACACATCTAGAACTATTCTCCCTAGTAACCCCCAATCTATCTCCCTCCAGCATCCCATCCACCAACATTCCGTCCTCTAGATTATCCCTTGCAGACAAAACATCAAACACCTTCTCTACAGCACCATCAACCACGCAATCCTCCCCCAGCCGCTCTCCCCTCTTCCCCGCTACCACCTTCCCGGGAACTCATCCCCCATCCCCTCTATCTCCCATACACCCAGAACCTCCAGAACCACCAGCCCTTCCCCATTTTCGCCCTGTCCAAAGCTGAATATCGCACCCTACATATCAGAGCCTGGGGAAGGATTAAACCTCGATTTATTCCTGTTAGAAATCCTCCTCAGAATCTAAGAGCTCGAGACTCCTACAGCTCCCTTATACTCCGAGGTCCGATTATGCCTTCTCCGACCGCTCCTCTTCATATCCGTCAATCAAAGCCGAGGCGACATCAATTTGGCACGATTGACCCTAGAGGATCTCCTCATCCCTCCAATTTTACGAGCAATTGCAACCTGGCTCCGAACCTCCAGAGAAACCTCCTCACCCACCGGCCGATCCTGTACTGATGGCTCTGTAAGGATTGGTATACTGAAAAGCATATTTCGAGCATGTTGCACGGATAAAATTGCTTGTATTCAATATATTCTACAATCCACTTTTAACCCAAGGCGAGAAGAAGTAATTTTATCGCATTGATGTTTGCTTGTACATTTATAAGATGTTTCTCAAACATTTAAATGTATAAGAAGCAAATAAGTCTGATTCTTCTGCATAGTAGACTGGTCGTGAACGATGTTCAAAGAAGGTGTCACAGTCGGTTCTTTATAGAAGAGAAATAGAATTTCACAACCTAGATAGGCTTTGGCTACCTATCGTGAAAGGTTGCAGTTGATGCACTTTTTATTAGCACTAAATAAACCTGCAAGTATACAGAGTATACATAGTATAGCTAAAGGTTAGTACCGGATATCGAACACGGGGAAGACGAACACAAAGTGTCTATCCTCTACTAAGACTCAAATACTATCTCGAAAAATAAGTGGGTTTTGAAAACTTTTGGAAAACTAAAAACAATAGAAAGCATAGACCAACTAAAAGCGAATAAAACACGGAGCAAGACGATAGAGATAAGGGAATCCCAGGGATGTGTGTTCACATTTATGGTTAGACAAAATTCCAACTACAATACCCTAGCACAATTATTACTTTGATAGAACGAGTCACCTAGCTTATGCTCATGCGATATAAACGTTGATTACAAGATTAGGGTTGTCAATCCTAACACGTAACTCCAAAAAGCTCCTAAGACAGTTGAAAAGTCCTCACTCTCAATTAACAGTGTCATTTTAAGGGAAGCTAACTGTAGCGTCT
This sequence comes from Salvia hispanica, assembly GCF_029641045.1. NCBI lineage: Eukaryota > Viridiplantae > Streptophyta > Magnoliopsida > Lamiales > Lamiaceae > Salvia > Salvia hispanica. The sequence continues at coordinate 24,759,720 of NC_142695.1, forward strand.
ACTAAGTGAATCTAACTCGCTAGAACTCTCTCACAGTTATGAAGCAAGCTCTATTAAATCATACAAGATTGTGTCACTCAATCATGCAACATCAAAACTACTTAGAGAAGAAACATAGTAAAAACAAAACGGATATTAAATAGAAAAATGAATTTGTATTACCAAAGTCGTTACTAACACATCCCTAGAATTCTATGAGTTTAGTTACACATAATTGAATAAGCTAAAAACATAGATTGAAGGGAAGACAATTTGAACATAAAACTAAAGCAGATAAAACCCGTATGTTGAATCCTTGTCGTTCTTGATGTTCTTGAAATCCTTCTCCAACTCCTTGCACCAATGAAGTACTCTAGGTCTTGATCTCTATGAAGTATTTTGCAAGTAGAAGTTCTCTTTTTGATGAAGCTTGAGGTCTTATTTATAGGGGAAAGCCACTCCTTGTTGTAAAAGGAAAAGATCTCCAAAATATGGTAAATCTGGGCGCAAATCTAGGGCTTCCCGAATTCGCCGCCTTTCTCCGGTGGGCCGCTGCACCTTGGCCGGCGGTCGCCGCGTTGGAGTCCAGAGAGTCTGTTCCCTCGGCGGCGGATCGCCGCACGTCTTCCGGCGGTCGCCGGATGAGACTTCTCTTCCAAGCACATTTTTCCGAGGCGGACCGCTGCATTGATCTGCCCGCCGGGCGCCGGCGGTCGCCGCACACATCCGCGGCGGTCGCCGGTCGTCGTCTGACTCCAGATTTCCAAACTTGGCGTTTTGGCTCCCTTTTTCGGCTCAATTATGCACATTTCTCACAAAACACGTCAAAATACCAAAATAGACAAAATATGCAAATAATGGACGTGTAGAGTGACTTTGACATTAAAAACGGACCAAATAATGGCCTTAAAACAGTTCAAAATCCGAGCGTATCAGCAGTGTAGTCTGCATGTTTCCTTACCTTAGGAAATAAACGACACTGGTGTGGTATAGCACCGAAGGATCTAACAGTTGAGATAAGTCTTTCTTGCTATTTACCGAAAGACGAGGTATTGTTATTTCTTAATCATTGTTGATATAACATTGAGCATACGGTATTGATCATACACTACTTTGATTTATCAATGGTGTGGATTTTTCGCAATCCAAGAATCCTGATATCTTGGGTAGTGGTGATCAATGTCTAGAGGTGCTAGATTGTTATTACAATGAATCGTGTGCTGGGTGAGTCCAGTTTGATAATATCCTCAAGAGGTGTTCGAAAAAGGTTTTATTATTCAGAAACCCGGCCGGTTGAAATTTATTCCAGATAATATTGATTTTGAACTAGACAACTCTTGGAAAAAGATATCAATTAATTAAAGTCAAATAGTAGACTTAAATTAATTAATGGATATTTATATCTTAAACACGAGAAATAATAAATTAAAGAGGTAAAGCCCGGATTACTCGTAATTTGGGATTGGATGGGCAACCAATATTATTATACTATAGTGGATGATAATAATATTCTGTTTGGATTTGTATTAAATTGGGACTCAATTTAATTAGTAAAAGTCCAACAGGTTTGGCCCAAATCCAACCTCCATGGATCCCTAATCTGGCTCATAATAACTCTATATAAAAGGAGATTAGAGAGAAGATTATTTGTGATTTTAATCATTAATTTCGTTCCCCTCCTCTGTGAGTGGATGGTTTCTTCAGTTCTTCACAAATCTGAAGTTCTGTCTTCTTTCTAATCAAGCCTTTTTTTTCGATTCTGACAAGCTTTGCCCACCCAAAGGTCATTATCTGAGTTCGGGATACAGATTAGAAGATTCGTGGTTGAGTACGAAGATCATCACGTGGAGAAGGCGCAAGCAATCGATGATTCTTTGGAGAATCAAATCGGTAATTCTAAACCGTAGGAAATTCATGTTTTAGGTTTTAATTCCTTTTACATGAATTATTTGTGTTGTTGAATGCAATTTGATTGTTTAACATGTAGTTTATTAATCTCATAATCAGTCAAATAGATCTGTAGATCTGATTTATTTGTGTATGCATGACTCCTGCTGTGCAAGGGGCACCAATCCCCAGCAATTGGTATCAGAGCCAAGAGCCAATTTTTGGCTCTGATTATGTGGATTAATTTCATGTTGTGTGAATTGCATAATTTTTTCGTAGCTTGTTCGTTGTTTATATCTCATATATATATGTAAACAAATGTTGAACATCGAAGAACTAGAAGGTAGCGCATGGGAGGAGAATTGCGCGCTGCTGTTTTGGTGAATCAATTCTCTGAACACAATCAAAAGTTACGTGAACAAATTTCTTTAGTTTGTAATCATTACATTGAATTGTGTTTGCGTGGGCTCTGTGATTGAATTCATCCGTGTCTTTGACTATTTCATGTTCGTGAATTACCTCTGATATGATTAATGAATTCTCAAACATGAATCTTTGGGATGATTTGTTCATGTACGGTGATTTAATAATTATATACACGGACTGTAAATTCGAAATCATTCATCGCCGCGAGTTTGTTGGAGAATCTGTTCGCGCCGGCGGCAGAAACGATGTTGCAGCAGCGGCAACAACACAGCAGCAGAGGCGATCTCGGACAGGAACGCAGCAGAGAGGTGACGCGTCGGTGGGGAAACGATGTAGCGGCGCTGGCGGCTGTAGAGTCGACAACGTCGCTGCAGCATCGCAGGCATCCAGCAGCTGCCGCTGTCATTTAGATGAGAGACGACGCAGTGGCGGCTGGCTAAGTGGGAGTCCAGCAGCGCCAAGTTAGGGTTTCCCTATGTGACGTCGCATCACCTCGTTTCGTGACTTCGCCTTCCAAAATTAGTTAGGGTTTCCTAAACCATAAGAACTAATTTTGGAGAAATTTCCTAAATTTGTTAGGATTTCCTAATCCTTAGTAACTAATTTTGGAAATTTATTCAAGATATATTTTAGAATAATATTTGAATATATCGGAGTGGATTATCTAAAATTTATTTTTTTAATTAAATTATGGATTAATGGTATTTTTATCCTTATTTTAGGGATTTAGATAGTTTAAATTCTATCTAGATAAATCCTAGATAAATTAGGATAATAATAATTAATTTTATTTGTCTTATAGATTTATATAGGTTTGATTCTATGTGAATAAATCCTAGATAGACTAGATAAATTAATTAATTATATTTGGATTTTATCGTTATTTTATAGATTTAGATATATTTAATTATACCTAGATAAATCTTAGATAAATTTGGATAATGATTATTTTTATTGTCTTATGGATTTATAATGGGAACAATTCCTTGGGTTAGTTAGTTTTTGCTATCATATTTTGTAAATGAATTGGAGAGATAAGGAAGAAAGTATAAAAAGTAGTGTGCTTAATATAAAGAAGAGTACAAGTTGTGAAATAGAAGAATTCGAAATATGTGTGCTTGATCTTAGAAAGGATGCCTATGAAAAAAAAAGAAAGAAAAAAAAAAGAGAGAAAAAGTGTGAAAGGTTGTGAAAAGAAGAAAAGAGAATAAAAGGATTGAAAAGTGAGTTGAAGAAGAAAATGAAGTGTTAAAAGTGTCTTTGGATTTAGAAAAGTGGAGTCAATTTAACTCTACTTGGGATATTTTTATTTTTGAGTCACTTTTTAGCCAAATATTCCTCACCTACCAAAGAGCCTACATTACAATCAAAGATAAAGACCTTTCGGACTTTTGATGCTTAATCACATCTAGTAGAGGAGGGATTAGACTTTGAGCAAGCCTATGGTAAACTTTGCATGATGCATGATTTGAGTGCTATATATATACACATTAGCTCTATACACTTTTAGAGTGAGAGAACACTTCCCATCTTTGGAAGTTTGCCACATGCGAGTGCTTGAATTCAAGGTGTTTCACGAGTTAGTAATGAAAGTGCACTAATAAGCCTTGCCTGATTTGATTGCGTTAATACATGCTTAATCTGCTCTTTCATCTTTTGAGGCAATTATGACGTCTAATCCTTGTGCATTCCGTGCGTCTACTTTTGTGTCTTTATTGTTTTGTTCGAGGACAAACAAAAATGTAAGTTTGGGGGAGTTGATACGTTCGGATTTTGAACTATTTTAAGGCCATTATTTGGTCCGTTTTCGATGTCAAAGTCACTATACACATCCATTATTTGCATATTTTGTCTATTTTGGTATTTTGACGTGTTTTGTGAGAAATGTGCATAATTGAGCCGAAAAAGGTAGCCAAAACGCAAAGTCTGGAAATCTGGAGTCAGACGGCGACCGGTGCGAAGTTGTGCGGCGACCGCCGGTGCCCGGCGGGCAGTGCAGTGCAGTGCAGCGGTCCGCCTCAGAAAAATACACTTGGAAGAGAAGTCTCGCCCGGCGACCGCTGGAAGTCATGCGGCGGTCCGCCGCCGGAGAAACAGACTCTCTGGACTCCAACCCTCGTTACTCAAGTCGGGATGCTGGAATTTAACCTTGGGGTCCTAGCCACAACCATAGGAAGCAGGCACACTCCAGGAACGCTCCCAGCCTGCCAGAGGTAAACCCGAAAGGAAAGTGTCATGCCATGCAGTTGCGTAGCGGAACTACATATCAACCTCTGGAGGAGGAGACCTAGGCAGGGGAAGAAGGAAGGCAGAGAGGTCGCCCAGCAACACGTCTGCCGAAGACGTGCGGCGGCCCGCCGCACCCCAACACAGCGACCCACCGTCTACATCTTAGCAGGTCGAGATAGATTCTGGAACTGTCACTGATGAAAACCCGGCGGCCGCCACACCCTACCGCGGCGGCCCGCCGGCTGGGAAACAGCAAGTAGACGCGCCACCACACGGCGCTGTTACCATCCCATATCCTCAACGATTGAAGAGCAAGAAACTTGACGCCCAGTTTGCCAAATTCTTGGAAGCAATGAGCAAAGTCCACATCAACATTCCACTGGTAGAGGCCCTGCAACAAATGTCCAATTACACTAAATTTTTGAAAGATGTGGTGGCCAAGAAAAGAAAGTGGGGGAAATACGAGACAGTGGGCTTAACAGAGAGCTGCAGCGCTGTCATCCAAAAGGGACTACCCACTAAACACATAGATCCAGGGAGTTTTACTTTATCTTGTGTTTTAGAGAATGATGTGAAAGGTAAGGCGTTCTGTGATCTAGGATCTAGTATTAACTTGATGCCTTTATCTTTTACAGGAAACTTGATGTTGATAACATCCGCCCCACCTCAATCACGTTGCAAATGGCAGATCGGAGCACAATATCACCAATGGGGATAGTAGAAGATGTTTTGGTAAAGGGTTGGAGAATTTATTTTCCCAGCTGATTTTGTTGTGTTAGACATGCAGGAGGACAAGAAGGTGCCCTTAATTCTTGGAAGCCCATTTTTAGTTACTGGGGGAACCATGATAGATGTACAGAAAGGAGAGCTTACATTGAAGCTACACGATGAAAGCATTGCATTCAACATCTACGACGCCCTGAAATTCCATGAAAAGGAGGGGGCAGAAGGCTATCAAGAATGTAGTGTCATCCAAGTCGTCACCGATTGTGTGGGAGAAGTGGAAGTCACTTATCATCAAACCCAGGATCCTCTCGAATCTTGTCTAATAAATTCTTTCACACCTAATGCTGACTTATCTTCTTGTGATGCTAATGTGTGTGCCATAATTGCAGAATTGAAAGTGCTACCGGAAAGAATCCCTCGAAAAGGGAACGCATCTTGCCATTACGCACTCCCGAAGAAGAGGCAGAAAGGAAGAAAGCAGTGGGGAAGCCATGGGGACCGCCGAAGGTAGAGCTCAAACCTCTCCCCGAACATCTCAAGTACTCATTCTTAGGGCCACATAACACCTACCTGGTTGTTGTGTCCGCTACTTTGAGAGAAAGAATGTGAGAAGCTCTTGTGTGTTTTGAACAAGTATAGGTCTGCCATATGATGGTCTATTAGTGATTTGAAAGGGATTAGCACAACCACGTGCATGCATAGAATTTTACTTGAGGAAGAGCATAAACCTCGTGTGCGAAACCAACGTAGACTTAACCCTATCAAACAAGATGTAGTGAGGAAAGAGATGATAAAGTTACTAGATGCAGGGATTATCTATGCAATATCTGATAGTGAATGGGTAAGTCCTACGCAAGTAGTAGCTAAGAAAGGGGGGATGACGGTAGTGCCCGGCCAGGATGGAGAGATGATATCCACTAGAGTAGCTATGGGTTGGAGAGTATGCATTTATTATAGGATGTTAAATGCGGCCACTAGGAAAGATCATTTCCCTTTGCCTTTTATTGATCAGATGCTTGATAGACTGGGGGGTTATGATTATTACTGTTTTCTTGAATGTTATTCTAGATATAATCAAATTGCAATTTCTCCCGAAGACCAACATAAGTCTGCTTTCACATGTCCTTATGGTATTTATGCTTATAGGAAGATGTCATTTGGCTTATGTAATGCTCCTGCTACTTTCCAGAGATGTATGATGGCTATATTTCATGATTTGATTGAAAAAGTGATGGAGGTTTTTATGGATGATTTTTCTGTGTTTGTTAAATCTTATGATCATTGTCTTGACAATCTAGCTAAGGTTTTGCAGAGATGCGTAGAAACTAACCTTGTTCTCAATTGGGAAAAATGTCACTTTATGGTGAAAGAAGGTATAGTTCTAGGGCATAAAGTGTCTTCTGCAGGGATAGAAGTCGACGGGGCAAAGATTGCAACCATTGAGAAAGTCCCACCTCCATCCAACGAAAAGGGAGTAAGAAGTTTTCTAGGACACGCAGGCTTCTACCGGAGATTCATCAAGGATTTTTCTAAAATCTCTAAACCTCTTTGTAAATTGCTTGAGAAGGATGTGAAGTTTAACTTTACTCCCGATTGCTTGTAGGCTTTTAAGACCTTGAAGAAAGCCTTAGTGAGCGCTCCTGTCCTCATCACACCCGATTGGAGTCAACCATTCGAGATTATGTGCGACGCAAGTGATATTGCAGTTGGCTCAGCTTTGGGGTAGAAGAGGGACAAGATTTTTAGAGTCATTTATTATGCTAGTAGAACTTTAGATTCTACTCAAGCTAATTATACGACTACTGAAAGGGAGATGCTTGCTATCGTATATTCTTTTGATAAATTTAGAGCCTATCTTGTTGGAACTAAAACTATTGTTTATACTGACCATGCAGCTACTAGGCACTTGTTTGCAAAGACGGATGCGAAGCCTAGGCTTATCCGATGGATCTTGCTACTCCAAGAGTTTGATGTGGAAATAAGGGACAGAAAGGGGTGTGAGAATGTGGTAGCGGACCATTTATCACGGCTGGAACACCCGGTGGAAGGAGAAGATTTATCACAAGAAATCAACGAGGACTTCCCCGATGAGCATTTGTTCTTCACTCAAGCCACTTTTCCATGGTACGCTAATATTTTTAATTAGCTAGCGGCTAAGGTACATCCTCCGGATCTTACTCCTTATCAAAAAAAGAAATTTTATGGAGATGTACGATCTTATTTTTGGGATGAGCCCTACTTGTTCAAAAGATGTGCAGATACTATACTTAGGAGGTGTGTACCTCAAGAGGATTGGGAAGCTATAGTTGAAAAGTGCCATTCGTCCCCAACTGGAGGGCATTTTGGTGTGCAAAGAAACGCGATAAAGATTTTGCAGAGTGGTTTCTATTTGCCTACCATTTTTCGCGACTCTTCTAGCTTTGTTCTCCAATGCAATGAATGCCAACGGACGGGAGGAATTTCTAAGAAGAAGGATGTAACATCCCGCTTTTTCGAACCCTAATTTTTGTGACGTGGAAATTTTTGCATTAAATGCTTTTAATGCTATGATTATGTGGAATTAAATGATGAGTGATTTATTGCAATATTCCTTGTGACCTAATTGCGATATGGAGTTGAGTTTGAGTTGAATAGTCAAACTTATTGAATATGTGACGTGGCTATTGAATAGTCAATATTGTGGAAAATATGACGTGGCCGTGGAATGGTCAAAGTCATTGGAAAATGTGAAGTGGAGGTAAAATTCGAATATGTGGATATTTTAATGTGGGGTGAAATAATATTGTGGTGAATTATTTTCCTAAGGGATGAATGAGAATTAAATAGGAGTATTATATAATTATATGGAATTTTCGACCCCTCCTATCTATTGGAGGAGAAATCCTATTTTTCTTGGATTTAATTATTGCTTGGGATAATTATCCAAATTAAATCCAAAGTCCGTATATTCCTATTTATTCCATGAAATTTTCGAAACCCCTACTAGTTCATGGAGATTTTCGAAAATCTCTTATTATGGGGAATGAATTATTTTTATTATATTATTTGATCCCTTGTTTATTCTCTTCCATAAATAAATTCAAATATCCTAGCATATCTTGCCAAATCTAAGAAGATCTTACCATATCCTAATTTAAATAGGATTTTTATTAAATCCCTTTTGAGGAATTGAAACTACACGCCTATTCCTATTTAATGGGGAAGGATTATTATTTTTATTCTTGCTCCGTGATATTTTATCCTACTCCGTAAAATATCAAATTAAATCATATGCTAACAAATAGCATAGAAATTCGAAATTCCCTATTTTTCCTCTTCAAATTTTCGGCCACTTCAACAAACAAATCTACTCCAAATCTTTTATTATTTAATTGTTGGATTATATCTTAACTCTATAAATAGGAGAGAAATCCTAAACCCTAGCACTACAGAAAAATCGCCCCCCCTCTACTTCACGTCACTCTCTCTTTCTCCCCACTCTCTCAAATTTTTCTTCTACCTTTCTCCATTTATTCTTCATCTTTGGTGAAGAATCGAAGCTGAAATTCAAGAATTCGTTGAAGAATTCGTTGAAATTTATTATTTTGGATATTGTGTGTGCCTGATGCCTAGATTGTGAGTGCGCTCCATTAGGCTATAGGGCAATAAAAACGAATTCGGGTCTGAGTAGGGCCGCAAACCCTATCAGGGTATTGTACACGGGAGACCGGGAGCCGTCCTTGCTAGTCGGCCGGTCTCGTGGGCGAAAGTGTGGACACACTTCGTCGCAACATATGAATTGTTGATTGATGAGAAAATGGGAGGTATTGTTTGATTGGACAGTCCATGAAATATTTTGTGATAATCGATGCTGTTCTTTTAAATAAATGCAAAACTCGAGTTCACTATGGTAAGGGTGGCATAACTATAAAATGTTTTGGCATGAGTCCACTGAGTATGCTTAAAATACTCAGCCCTGCATGTGTTTTCCCTATGTGCAGGTTGAGCGGCGATGGGCGGTCGGTGGTGTTGAGACAGTTGAATCGAATAATATGGACGGTTGGGATTTTGAGTGTAGTCGTGTCCTCATACATGGCTTCGCTTTCTCTTTGAATGCTTCCGCTGAATATTTTGAAACTTATTATCTTTGGTTGGTTTGTACTTATTTCTTTGATTTGGAATATTGGGAAATATTGCGTTTTGTTGGAGCTACAATAAACCTTTGACTTTTGAGCTTAGCCTATGTTAGCTATTAAATCTTGTTTTTCGTATTTAGAGCCGTTGACTTATTGCCTTGATCTTCATTAAACACTTGGTCAAATCTCTTTAAATGAAACCCTAGTCTACATTCTTGTCGTCTTAAGTTCGCCAAGTTAACAGTCGCCGTATTTATTATACCCTAGAAATGCCGGGCTGTTACAAAGGAGATGCCTATGGACACCATCATTGAGGTAGAGTTGTTTGATGTATGGGGGATAGATTTTATGGGACCATATATACTAAATTTTTTTTTTCGAGTTTATTTTAAATTTGATAAATTGCTTGTATATTGTAAACACTCTTCATTTAATGAGAATAATAAATGTTTTCTTCATACTGTGTATTTTACTTTAATGGGTATTGACCATATTTAATTATATATTAAATTATATAATTAAAGCGCCGGAAAGTAAAATCAGTCTAAGTCTTCTACATTGAAGGTTGGGTCGTGGAACAGGTCATCACAGTAGGTGGCCCAACCGGTACCTTGTAGAAGTAAAACTTTTTCACAACGTAGATAGGCTTTGGCTACCTATCGTGAAAGGTTGCAGTGTCCATCCGAAAGTCGTCTTTACCTTGAGAATGACTAGTGACACTGGTGTGGTATAGCATTGAATGGATCTAAAGTATAGACACGTCTTTGTTGCTATCTACTGTAAGACGGTGTCTTGGAGATTTAATATTTCCTAATCTTTGTAATAATATAGGACACACGTTATTTAATCATACGCTGCTTTGACTTATCAATAGGTGCGGGTTTTTCTTAACCCAATATTCCTGATATCTTGGGTAGTAGTAATTAATAACTAGTATGGTGTCAGTTTTATTATTACATTGAATCGTGTGCCTGCGTGGGTTTGACTATATCCCCAAGAGGTGTTCGAGAGAAGTTCTATTATTCGGAAACCCGACCGGTTTGGATTTAATCCAAGAATAAATAGAAAAGGAAAAGTATATTTTGATATACATCTCGTACTAGACAAACTCTTGGAAATAAAAAGATATTAATTAATTTAAAGTCTATAGCAGACTACAAATTAATTAATGGATATAGAAAGTCTTAGACACGGGAAATAATATATTAAAGAGGTTAACCCGGATTGCTTGTAATCACGGATTGGATGGGCGGTCAGTATTTCTTCGATAGTGGCACAAGAAATATTCCATTGGCCTTATATTGAATTATGGGTTATAATTTTATTAGTAAAGAAGGTCCAATTGGGGAGGCCCAATCCAAGCCCCATAGATCCCTAACCTAGCCCATCATAAACTCTATAAATAAGGATGTAAGGAGAGAAGACAATACACATTACACAAAACCTAAACCTAGCCTCCAAGCTTGCAATTTTCGAGCTCCTCACTAATAGGAGATTTCGAAATTTGCATAGTGTGTGCAATTGGTTTTTCTTGTCTTCTCCTTCAAGTTCCTTATAATTTCTAAGAGATTCCTCCCTCAAGGAATTTAAATCTATAGAGTTAAGGGTCATAGGCTAGAAGATCTTTGGTCTTGCATTCACAATCAAGCTTCAAGATCTACACGTGGAGAAGTAGCAAGCCACTTCGATTCTTTGGAGAATCATTGTTGTAAGTATTCAACATCATAATTTAATTTAAATTATGTGATTAATTGCGCAATAATATGTATCTACATGTTCAAGCATGAAATTGAATCGACCCACATAATCACCTAAATAGATTCTTATGTGGATTTATTTAATTTGCATTTTCTGCTGCGATTATCCCCAACAATTGGTATCAGTTTTAGGCTCTGATTATGTGGATTTAATCTAGTTTTTTCAAATGTTTATGGATCCGTGAAGAATATTTTAGATCCGTAAGTGAATATTCTAGATCTGCATTAGAATATTCTAGATCTATGAATTTTATTCTAGATCAGTAAAGAATATCTTGATCTACGAAAAGAATATTCCAAGATCTATAGAATATATTCTAGATCTTTTTTTTTAATATAGTTGGAAGAAAGAATATTCTAGATCTATAAGAATATTCTAAATCTGAGAGAATATTCTAGATCTTTGAAATTTTATTCTAGATCCAAGAGAGAATATTCTAGATCAAGAATATTGTAGATCTATGATAGTATATTCTAGATCTATATTGTTATGTTCTACATATGTGTTTTAATTATGTAGATCTATGTTTGAAAAATGTGATGGATGATTGTTTTCATGCTTGTAATATTGCGTGATTGTTGAATCTTGTTGTTCTTCGTTTTATTGTAAACCCACGGGGGTTGACCGTGGTAGATTAGGTTTTGTTTTTCCTTGTACTTTTCTTTTGTAAACAAATGTAATAGTTAGAATACAAAGAAATGTAATACAATGGAGCAAACAAGACGAAGAACGAGGCCGACGAGAGAGACCTAGGCGGCGGCCGAAACCCTAGCGGGCTCGGCCGCACGCAGATCTGGTCAGCGGCAAACGGCGGCGGCGGCAGGAGGCCATGCGGCGGCAGCGGCTGCTTCATGAAGCAGCGGCAGCAGCGCTGCGACGGCGGCTCCAGGCTGGCGGCGTTGGCGGCGGCTGGGCAAGGCGGCGGCACGGGCTGACGGCGGCAGCAGGTCAGCAACGAGCGCAGCTTTGGCGACGGCCGAAACCTTAGCGGGTTCGGCCGCACGCGGGTCAAGGCAGCTGGGCTGCTGGCGGCGGTGTAGCTGGCGGCGGTGGCTGGCAACGCTCGGCGGCGGGAGGGCAGTCCCGAATCAGACGGCGGTGGCACGGATCCCTAGAAGGCAGCAGCGGCTAGTTGTTTTTATCTTAGGGCCAAACCCTAATTAGGGTTTTAGGTGGCCCGATTAATAGGCAAGGCCCAATGTGTGGTCTTGACCTAATTTTTATACCGTAGATATTTGATTTATTCAAATGGGGTATATATTTTAGTTAATCCTTTTTATCCGGAGTACCATGGTTCATGGAAAGGATAAATTGTGATTTATTTTAATTATTTGGTTTTATACACTTAGTGGTTTAAAATCAAATGATCTATTTGATTATGTGTGATGTGACAAAGTGTGCAAAATTATTTGCCTATGTGATTTACATCTTATGTGAGTTAAATAATTATTTGCTTGCATGATAATCAAATGAAAACCATTTTATCTAAAATTGACTAAGCGATAATTACGAACAATCATGTTGTATATGGTCTCCATAAATGGTATTCAAATGTGAAGTAAATTAGATAACATTTCGACCTTTCTTTAGAGGAGTTATGTTATTAGTAATATTTACAGCTTTCATAAGATTTGAATAACTAAAATGGTTCTTTTAAATGAAAGGCATATTTCTGAAGAAATATTGTATCCAGTGGGAGCGATATTATCATGAAGTGAGCATTGTTTAAAAGATGTTAACCATGGTCTTAGAATCTCATTGAGTGGCGTGCGACCTTTCTTTAGAGGAGTATTCAAAGCAAGATAAGATTCTTGAGGACTAGAATTATGGTACTAGCTTATGCAATATTAGGCAGCCATGCCATTCTTATGGTCTCTGGACTATTTGTCGGTATTGTGACCAAGAATTTTTTTTTAAAATCTAAATAATCCATGACATCTTTTGGTGCTTGTTTATTTAGCGTTTTAATAGCATATGTGATTCTCGAATATTTTATGGTTTTTACATTCTTTTATCATGTATGGTTGTATGAGGAATACCTTTTATTTTTTCTCAGTCAATATCAATTATGTCGCGTTATCCATTATCTGTGATCTTGAAAGAAAACTCGAAGGCCAAAATTTAGTAGACTGGAAATGTAAATGGATACGATTATCATTACTAAAAGCTTGAAATTTGTATTCACCAAATTTATGTCCTCCATTTCCTCGACAACGCTTCACAAAGAAAGTTTGAGAATGCATTTTATGCATGTACTCAACAAGTTCTTTAAGGAAGAATGTCAAGCTACTTTCTTGGAAGTAGTAGGACAAGTCTTGGTTCATACCGATGTTAAAGGGATATCCAATGAGGACGTTGTCCAGATTTTATTGGAAATCCAACAGAGATAGAATGTTTTGAAGAATCATATGATTCGGTTACTCAAATAGTTCTATACTCAGTTCATCGACAATCGTAATAAGATGTGACTATAAGAAGGTTGTTACTAAAAAGTTGGAAACCTTCAGCATTATATTCACTTTATTACTGTTGGAGGAAGATAACATGATGGTTGACGAATTCATTAAAGCAACATCTTTTCTATGTCTTAGTTTTATCAAACAGAAGACTAGCAATGAAAAGAGAGAATAGTTGAATTGTCATCGATGTCTGCTAGAAAGCAAGAAAGACAAGAAAATTTTTTGGTGAAGAAGCTAAGAGGAGATGCATTATAAGTCGGATTGACCTCTTCATTAGAAGGACAATGACTTAGTTAGCAATGCAACTTCTAAAAGAGAGTTCCAAATCCAGTTGGGCAGTTGTTGCAGTGGGAGCTATTTATTTATGCTCACTTTATTATTTTGATTTGATAAGTAATATTTTGTTGGTACAATTCTGTTTAGAAAGAATTCAGTTTCAGTTTCGAAACTTGTATATGGTTGAGCAATGTTCGATGTCATTTTATAATGCGTGCATTATTGAAAAATGTGATTCGAACATTTATCATAGTATCATAGAAAAACATTATAGTATCTAATCTAAACAATATAAATGCAACAAAATTGAGCTTTACACAACCGTTCAACTTCTTAAACTATGAACGATAAAGTATTTGTGGCACTTAGACATAAGGCCAAGAAAGTACTTAGAGATTGTTCAAACTGATTTTATCTAACTCAAGTGATTTTAGTAGCTTGTTTGTTAAATTGCTTGAAAGTCAAGAAAGTCTAGTTGATGCACTTTAAGTTAGAATCATTTGATTCAGAATACTTATAGAGATGCAACATAGAAAGACTAACAAGTCTAATTGGTTTATACCATAAGAGACGAGCAATGAGTTAAGATCAGTAGTGGGAGTTAAATCCTAGTTGACTACTTCGAGCATTCTTCTAAAGAATGGGATTGTCATATAAGAAGATATCGAAGTCTCTCTATGATAAGTTCGATATATGAACAGTTTTACTCAATAACACCTTATCATTGACGGGATATACATTGGAAACGAGTTATACCTTAAAGAAACTACCATGACACCAGTACCTTCTACAACACACGAGTTGTGGACTAGAGGTAAGTCTAGTCCAACACATCTCAAGGTGTGGAGTTATTCCAACACATGTCTTGGAAAAGGTATCCAAGTAATTGGAGTTATGTACTGAGGTGTGTTTTAAGGTTATCTCAAATGATAGAAATGGTATAAGTTCTAAATTCTTCAGAACTAAAAGGTATTTGTTTATACGAATACTAGATTTGGATGAAGATTATGAGAAGAACTACAAGCCTAATAGACTTGATGATTCTCAAGATAATGAGAATATCTATTTTCCATCTTAACCAAGAAGTCATGTCATTAGAAACTTGTGCACTAAAAACAATGTTTGTACTTATGATTGTAAGAGTCATATCGTAGTGGGAACGTTTGCGAACATTATAAGTTCATGGGCCTAAGAGAGTCTTTAGACTCAGTCTTAGATCAACTTGAACCTAATCCCTGTAACTACAAGGATTGACTCATCAGTTGATCATTCTTGATGATAGATTCTGAATAACAATCTTAAATAGACAAGAATGTTTGCAAGACTTGCGATACTACCCATGGGCTATTTAAGCCAGTGGGAGCTAGTGGATCGACAAGTGTAAACATGGATCTTAAAAGGCTAGAATAATGGCTAATGGGTTTTGTGCCCAGAGAGAATCATCTTCTCGTCTGCCATTATGCCTAAGTCAATCTGTATCATATTGTCTATTATAGCCTACATAAATTAGGATGTATGTATTATGATTGTCAAGACTGTTCTCTTTGGTAGAAGTCTTGAGGAAATCATCTGCATAGAACATCTTAATGGTTATGTAATGAAGGGCAAGAAACACGTGATTTGGAAGCTTATGTAGATCATTTGTGGTCTTAGGAAAGGATCTAAATCATAGAACATGTGTTTCATCATCATTGTCAAACCTTTTGATTTTGACAAGGGCCCTTAACATAGCCACAAGTACAAGAAAGTTGAAAGAGCACTATATTTGGTATTTTTTTTGGTACTCTACGATGATGACATCTATAAAAGTTGACAAACAACTAAGAGGGTTGTCTAGCGTAGGAAACTGGTCGTCTACCCAGTTTAATGATGAAGGATTTGAGATAAACTAGTTACATTCTAAGCATCTAAGTCCTTAGATTGCTAGAAAAGAATGTTATGTTATTTTAACAAAATCCTACATCTATACAATACTTAGACTCTTTTGCATTGAAAATTCCAAAGAAAAGTTTTTCTCTAGATGGAATTATCTTGTCTCTAGTCAAGTGTTTTTCGACACTGAATGAGATCAAGAAGAATGAGACAAGTTCCACAAGTGGAAGTCTCATGTATGCTATGATGTGTATTAAGTAAGATATTAGCTTTGCCGTTGGCATAGAAGTTTGATATCATGTTAACCATGGCCAAGGACATTGGATTCGGTAAAGATCATACTATAGTACTTGAAGAAGACTAATCGGTATGCTCTAGTTTACCAGTCATCCATGTTATGTCCTTTAGGTTACATCGATTAGATTTTAATAATTGATCGATGATCGAGCAAGTCATCCTCTGACTATGTGTTCCGTAAGGAGTTGAAAACTGAGTTATGAAGGAGTGTGATTACATCATAGACTCTATCATGAAAATTACAAGTGTGGTTTCATCAGAAACTGCTAAGGTAGTTATTCGACTCGGTAATTTCCTATTAGCTCTGACCGTGATCCGGAGTATGCAAATGAGTATTATATTTTGTTATGATTACTCTAGCCTTGCGTCTAACTCAAGGGAAACACGACCTGATAAAGCTAAACAAACACAAAGAGAGGAAGTATCATATCATTCGGGAGATTGTACAGAGATGAGACATATACGTAGTCAAAATTGCAATAGAAAACAATCTTGGTGATCCTTTCACGAAAGCCCTATCGGGCGAGACGTTTAATCGTCATATGAAAGGCATAGGTGTTAAGTGCATTAAAGACTCAGACCTGCATTCTCTATAAGTGGGAGAAATTGAAGAAAATTGACAGTAGTATACTCGAAAGCATGTTTTGAGTATAAGTGGGAGATTGTTGGAACATATATACTAAAAAGCATTTTTCAAGTTTATTTTGAATTTGATAAATTGCTTGTATATTGTAAACACTCTTCATTTAATGAGAATAATAAATGTTTTCTTCATACTGTGTATTTTACTTTAATGGGTATTGACCGTATTTAATTATATATTAAATTATATAATTAAAGCGCCGGAAAGTAAAATCAGTCTAAGTCTTCTACATTGAAGGTTGGGTCGTGGAACAGGTCATCACAGTAGGTGGCCCAACCGGTACCTTGTAGAAGTAAAACTTTTTCACAACCTAGATAGGCTTTGGCTACCTATCGTGAAAGGTTGCAGTGTCCATCCGAAAGTCGTCTTTACCTTGAGAATGACTAGTGACACTGGTGTGGTATAGCATTGAATGGATCTAAAGTATAGACACGTCTTTGTTGCTATCTACTGTAAGACGGTGTCTTGGAGATTTAATATTTCCTAATCTTTGTAATAATATAGGACACACGTTATTTAATCATACGCTGCTTTGACTTATCAATAGGTGCGGGTTTTTCGTAACCCAATATTCCTGATATCTTGGGTAGTAGTAATTAATAACTAGTATGGTGTCAGTTTTATTATTACATTGAATCGTGTGCCTGCGTGGTTTGACTCTATCCCCAAGAGGTGTTCGAGAGAAGTTCTATTATTCGGAAACCCGGCCGGTTTGGATTTAATCCAAGAATAAATAGAAAAGGAAAAGTATATTTTGATATACATCTCGTACTAGACAAACTCTTGGAAATAAAAAGATATTAATTAATTTAAAGTCTATAGCAGACTACAAATTAATTAATGGATATAGAAAGTCTTAGACACGGGAAATAATATATTAAAGAGGTTAACCCAGATTGCTTGTAATCATGGATTGGATGGGCGGTCAGTATTTCTTTGATAGTGGCACAAGAAATATTCCATTAGCCTTATATTGAATTATGGGTTATAATTTAATTAGTCTAGAAGGTCCAATTGGGGAGGCCCAATCCAAGCCCCATAGATCCCTAACCTAGCCCATCATAAACTCTATAATTAAGGATGTAAGGAGAGAAGACAATACACATTACACAAAACCTAAACCTAGCCTCCAAGCTTGCAATTTTCGAGCTCCTCACTAATAGGAGATTTCGAAATTTGCATAGTGTGTGCAATTGGTTTTTCTTGTCTTCTCCTTCAAGTTCCTTATAATTTCTAAGAGATTCCTCCCACAAGGAATTTAGATCTATAGAGTCAAGGGTCATAGGCTAGAAGATCTTTGGTCTTGCATTCACAATCAAGCTTCAAGATCTACACGTGGAGAAGTAGCAAGCCACTTCGATTCTTTGGAGAATCATTGTTGTAAGTATTCAACATCATAATTTAATTTAAACTATGTGATTAATTGCGCAATAATATGTATCTACATGTTCAAGCATGAAATTGAATCGACCCACATAATCACCTAAATAGATTCTTATGTGGATTTATTTAATTTGCATTTTCCGCTGCGATTATCCCCAATAGGTACACCCCACGCTCTTATTAGTGATGGAGGATCTCACTTCAACAATAGATGGTTGGACAGCGTGTTGGACGGAGTCAAACATAGAGTTACTTCGCCCTACCATCCTCAGGCGAATGGGCAAACAGAGTTAGCAAACAGGGAGATATTGGGAAATATTGCAATTAATGCAACAGATTATTTTTGAAACTTATTATCTTTGGTTGGTTTGAACTTATTTCTTTGATTTGGAATATTGAGAAATATTGCGTTTTGTTGGAGCTACAATAAACCTTTGACTTTTGAGCTTAGCCTATGTTAGAGTTTGTATACTAGAAATCACATTTCGAGTGATTGGATACTGCAAAACTCTATAGTTTATTTTCCAATTAATGCAACAGATTATTTTTGTCGTAATGTTGTTATCTTTTACATTCAAGTAGTCAAGATTGCGTAAGAGAACAACCTTGCAGATCCCTTTACTAAGACTTTGACGGTCAAACCGTTCGAGCGACATGTCGAAGGGATGAGGGTTCGACTCATTCAGGACCTCAACTCGCTTTCGGTATAAGTGGGAGAAATTAGACGTAGTGCACATTTTTTTGTATACTCGAAAGTGTTTTTAGTATAAGTAGGAGATATTTAGAGTTTGTATACTAGAAATCACATTTCGAGTGATTGGATACTGCAAAACTCTATAGTTTATTTTCCAATTAATGCAACAGATTATTTTTGTCGTAATGTTGTTATCTTTTACATTCAAGTAGTCAAGATTGCGTAAGAGAACAACCTTGCAGATCCCTTTACTAAGACTTTGACGGTCAAACCGTTCGAGCGACATGTCGAAGGGATGAGGGTTCGACTCATTCAGGACCTCAACTCGCTTTCGGTATAAGTGGGAGAAATTAGACGTAGTGCACATTTTTTTGTATACTCGAAAGTGTTTTTAGTATAAGTAGGAGATATTTAGAGTTTGTATACTAGAAATCACATTTCGAGTGATTGGATACTGCAAAACTCTATAGTTTATTTTCCAATTAATGCAACAGATTATTTTTGTCGTAATGTTGTTATGTTTTACATTTAATGTATGTTTATTGCATATTTAAATGTGTAATCAACGTAAAAAAGTCTAAGTCTAAATAAAGAAAATAAGAATTTCACAACCTAGATGGGCCTAGACTACCTATCGTGAAAGGTTGCAATGCCAGTCTGATTATTTCTAAGCCTTAATGAAATAAGATGACGTTGGTGTGGTATAGCATTGAATTGGATCTAACAGCAAGACGAGTCTTTATGCTATCTACTGAAAGATGAGGTTTTGATAATTTGTTTCTTAATCAATGTACGTTAGCATCGAGCATACGGTATTGATTGAGCACTACTTTGACTTGCCAATAGGTGCGGGTTTTCCATAACCCAAGAATCCTGGCATATTGGGTAGAGTAGATTAATATCTAGTGGTGCTAGGATTGCTATTATATTGAATCGTGTGCGAGCTGAGTCTCATTTGATAACGTTCACAAGAGGAGCTCGAAACGAGGTCTTTATTATTCGGAACCTAGCTAGTTGGAGTTTGATTACTCTATGAATAATAAATAAGTGTTTCTTGTTGAGTCCACTCTTGGAGTAAATATGTTAATTAATTAAGTTCATAGCCGACACTAATTAATTAATGAACGTTTCTATCTTAATCGCGAGAAATAAATAATAATAAATATTGGAAACACGAATTACTTGTAATCTTGAATTTGGATGGGGAGTGCAATATTACTTCTGTTATGGTTGTTCGTAATATTCCAATACAAGCTTGTATTAAATTGTGGGTTCAATTTAATTAGAGAAAAGATAATTGGGGGAACCCATATCCAAAGCCTTCCATAGAACCCTGACTGGGCCCAATATGTGAATTAATATAAATAGGAGAATATCCCTTCAGTGTGTAGGAGAGGACGAAATTTTCGTCCTTCAGCTCCCTC
This sequence comes from Salvia hispanica, assembly GCF_029641045.1. Classification (NCBI taxonomy): domain Eukaryota; kingdom Viridiplantae; phylum Streptophyta; class Magnoliopsida; order Lamiales; family Lamiaceae; genus Salvia; species Salvia hispanica. The sequence goes on from NC_142695.1 coordinate 24,779,888, forward strand.
TGTGAGCAGTTTTTCTGTCCTCCATTATTCGAGTCCTTGTACTTTGGTGAGATCAGCCCACACTGACATCAACGTACTGTCCTGGAACCAGTCAGAAGATCCATGGTCTAGTAATCAAGATCTTCACGTGGAGAAGGCGCGAGCCATCTTCGATTCTTTGGAGAATCATAAAGGTAAATTGGCTAAATCCGTAGGAACATGTTTTATGATTCCAATTATGCTAAAACGTGTATGAATTCAAGTTATGAGCATGATACTTGTGATAATTGCGCGAATATAATTTATCTAAATAATTTGCTAAATAGATCAAGATAATTATGTAATCGATTTATGTATGCTTCCGCTGCCAACCCCTTCAGATACAACTCAAGAGTGAAGCCAAGTATTATTTTTGGGACGATCCTTACCTTTAGACGATGGGTTTAGATCAACTGATCAGAAGATGTATCCCCGAGTGGGAGAAAAAAGATGTCTTAAATCATTTCCATGCACTAGCATGTGGTGGTCACTTTGGGCCATGAAAGACAGCTCGAAAGGTTTTAGATAACGGGTTTTACTGGCCCATGTTGAATAAGGATTCTTTCGAATTCTGCCAGAGCTGCGCTAGATGCCAACAGACTGGGGGAATTTCTACTCGGGATGAGATGCCGCAAGTCCTGGTAATTTTCTGTGAGATTTTTGATGTTTGGGAAATGGACTTCATGGGCCCCTTTCCATCGTTATATGGGAACACTTATATATACTGATTGCGGTGGACTATGTGTCCAATTGAATAGAGGCCAAAAGAAGTCGCAAAATTTCTGAAGGCCAATATATTCAATCGGTATGGTGTACCCCGAGCGATCATCTCGGATAAAGGGACACATTTCTGCAACCGGACAATCGAAGCTTTAATGAGGAAATATGGCGTTCACTTGGTTATCTACTCCCTACCATCCCCAAGCAAATGGTCAGGTAGAAGTCTCGAACAGAGAAATCAAGGCTCTTCTGGAGAAAACAGTGAACCCATCTAGGAAAGATTGGAGTAAACGGCTCGACAATGCTTTATGGGCTTATCGAACTGCATTCAAAACTCCCATTGGAATGTCTCCCTACAGGCTTATATTTTGGCATGATGTGCCACCTACCTGTCGGCGGTGAACATAAAGCTTATTAGGCAGTAAGGAGATGAACATGAAGCTCCAGGCCTGTGAGGAGGAGAGAAAGCTTCAACTGCAAGAGCTAGAGGAACTTAGACTTGAGTCATTTGACGCTGCGATGTGGTACAAGGAGAAGACCAAATTGTGGCATGACATAAACATCCGGGTCAAGGAATTGCAAGTAGGTCAGAAAGTGCTCTTATTCCAATCAAGGCTCAAGCTGAAGAGATGATGCATGTCAAATTGTGAGATTCTCTCCTTCAATAAACCAGTCAGTTTAGAGGATGTAAGAACGATAGAAATGTTAGGTTTGGTATACTGAAAAGCATGTTTCGAGCAAGTTTTGCGCGAATAGAATCTTGTTTGTATACGTAAAACTCTACAATCCACTTTTAACCCGATTCAGTATTATTCGAGCAGTCTCGCACGAATAGAATCACTATTATTATTACATTGTGTTTGCTTGTGCATTTATAAGATGTTTTACAAACATTTAAATGCATAAGAAGTAAACAAAGTCTAAGTCTTTTGCTTAGTAGACCGGTTGTGAGCGTCGTCCACTTTAAGGTAACACGGTCAGATCTATGCAATGCTTTGCAAAAGAAAAAGAAGAATTTCACAACCTAGATAGGCTTTGGCTACCTATCGTGAAAGGTTGCAATGTCAGTCCGCATATTTCTAAGCCTTACTGAAATAAGATGACATTGGTGTGGTATAGCACTGAACGGATCTAACAGCAAGACGTGTCTTTATGCTATCTACTGAAAGACAAGGTCTTGATAAAATGTTATTTCTTAATCTACATATGTTAGCATTGAGCATACGGTATTGATTATGCACTAGTTTGACTTATCAAATGGTGCGGGTTTTTCGCAACCCAATAATCCTGATATATTGGGTAGTGGTGATTAATCTAGCGATGCTAGGATTGCTATTATGTTGAAACGTGCGCGAGGTGAGTCTCGTTTGATAATGTCCTCAAGAGGAGCTTGAACAAGCTTTTATTATTCGGAAAACTGGTCAGTTGGAGTATTATTACTCTATGAATTATAAATAAGTGTTTCTTGCTAAGTCCACTCTTGGAATTAATAAGATATTAATTAATTAAGTCCATAGCAGATATTAATTAATTAATGGACATTTATATCTTAAGCGCGGGAAATAAATAATAAAAGTGGAATCCCGGATTACTTGTAATTTCGGATTTGGATGGGGAGAGTTCAATATTACTTCTGTAGTGGGTGCTCGTAATATTCCAATATAAGCTTGTATTAAATTGTGGGTTCAATTTAATTAGTAAAAAGCTAATTGGGGGAGCCCATATCCAAAACCTTCCATAGATCCATGTCTGGGCCCAAAAAGGAACTTAATATAAATAGGAGAATAAAGGAGACAAAAATCATTCATTCATTATTACTCATAATTTTCGTCCATCTCTACCTAGAGGAGTTCGAATTTCTCTCCTAATTGGAGAAGAATTTCTTCTGTCTTCTTTATTCGAGTCCTAGTATTTTGATAAGATCAGTCCACCCTGATATCGAGATACAGTTCGGGAACCAGAGAGAAGATCTGTGGTCTAGTATTGAAGATCATTACGTGGAGAAGGCGCGAGCAATCATCGATTCTTTGGAGAATCAAATCGGTAACACTAAACCGTAGAATTCATGTTTTAGGATTTACTTTCTTTGAGCATGAATTATTTGCGTTCTAGCATGCAATTTTCTGTTTAACATGTGAATTGATTAATCGCATAATCGGTCAAATAGATCCTACGTCTGATTTATTTGTTTTGTACAAGTCTTCCGCTGTGCAAGGGGCACAAAACTCCATCAATTGGTATCAGAGCCAGATTTTTGGCTCTGATTATGTGGATTAATTTCATGTTATGTGAAATGCTTGAATGCATGTTTTTATTCGCTGTTTCGCTGTGTTTTTGTGAATTAATTGAAGTATGACTAATTGCGATTTTGTCCACTGCGCCGGCGAGAATCAATTATAAGCTTTGACCTTGTTTATCAATTAATTCATAATACGTGATCATTTATTTGCATGTAATGATTACATGAGTTAAATTTGTGATTACCTGGAGTGCAATTTTCATGCAAATCGTGTGAAAGGATTTATTCATGGCGTGAACATGGTGTCGGCTTCTTTATTTTTATTGTTGCCTTCCGTGTTATTCACTTGAATTGGAGATATGAATTGATGAATCAATTCGAGTCGTGTGGCCGAGGACGGTGGTTTGCACGTGTGCATCGCCGGCGGCTGCAGATACGACAGGAATGGCAGCGGAGACCACCGGTGATCCAGCTCGGAGGCGATGACGCAGCAGCGTTGTCAACATAGAGACGACGCAGCGTCAGGTGCATCCTCGCGAGAAGACGGACAGCAACGCAGCAGCGAGGCGGCGGCGAAGTCGACGTCGCAGCAGCGACGACGACTCAGCGCAGCAGGGCCAGAGATGCAGCTGCACGTTGATAACGGTGACCGGATGCTGGCAGCAGCGACGGCGGAGAGGATGCAGAAGCGCCGGAGTTCCGGGCAGCAGCGGCTGCGATGCCCGGCAGGCTGTCGGAGGTGACGCGGAGCAGCGTCGGAAATGAAGCAGCAGCGTCCCTCCGTGAGCAGCCGCGTGACGTTGCTATGTCTTGTCCCGTGACTTCGGTTTCCAAATTTGATTAGGATTTCCAAATCCTTGGATTCAATTTCGAAAATAATTCAAGATTAATTTAGAATTAAGATTTGAATATATCTTGTGGATTTTATATATTATATAAGATTTGATTTTGTATTAAATCAAGGATTAATTATAGAGTTTATCCTTATTTTATGGATTTGTAGGGATTTAAATCCTAGATGAATCTTAGTTAAATTTGGATAATGACAATCTAATATTTATCTATATCCTATGGATTAATGTGGATTTATCCCTAGACAAATCCTGGTTGGATTTAAATAAATATAATATTATTTTATTCTTATCCTATGAGTTTTTATAAATTTATTCATAGATAAATTCTAGATGGATTTGGATAGTGATAATATAATATTTTATTCGTATCTTATAGATTTATATGGATTTGTTCCTAGATAAATCTTGGATAGATTTGAATAATTATAATATAATATTATTTAATTCTATGGATTTATATGGATTTACTCCAAGTTAAATCCTAGATGGATTAGGATTAATATTTATATTAATTTATTTTACCCTATAGATTTGAATAGATTTAATTCTATTAAGACAAATCTTAGATGGATTAAAATATGTATTAATCCAAGTTATCCTTATCCTTTGGATTTATGTCCTAGATAGATTCGGATGTTAATGATATATAAGAAAATCCCCATTTAATTGGATTTAGATAAATTTATTTATCTAAGAAATCCTAAGTAATGTTTGATATATTCTGGATATCTATTCTAAATAGAATTAAGATTTGTATAAATCCTGGTTGATAGGATTTAATTTTTATCTTATGGATTATGATGGAATTGTTTCTATCTAGTAATATCCTAGTACGATTTAAATAATGATAATCATAGATCAACATTTTCTTGAATTGTAGGATTTGATTTTATCGAAATAAAATCTAGAATAATCCTAAATGGGATTAGATAGTTAATACTATCTTGATAAATCCTATCAGAAATTGAATAATTATGATCCAATGTAAAACTTAATTATTTAATTGATTCTCCCTTGACTAGATTAAATAATTATCGTTAATTATCATGTGTGTTTAAATGCTATGCATTAAATGGATTTATCTGTTTATTTGGTGTTTATCTATTTTAAGTGGATTATCTGCTTTATCTGCTTATGTGATAATTATGCAAAAACCATAAAAAATATCTAAGTGATGATTACAACAAGTGCGTTGTATACGGTCTCCATCGGTTGGTCTGCCAAATTTTGTGAAGCTGATTTTCTAATATTATCGCCACCCACAGAGTAGGGACAATAATCCTACGAAAACAGCAAGTTCATAAGGGCGGACTTCTCACATAATAAATAGAATGAACTAGAAAGTGGTTCCCGATATTATTGCCACCTGCAGAGTGGGGACAATAAGCCTAAGGAACTGCGAGTTTCAGGGTTCAATAATCAGAATTTATGAGATAGCTTGGTTTTGTTGTCAGCACATGAACATTGTTATGGGAGTGTGTTGCAGAAATAAAATTCTGTAATGCTAAATCTGATGGTCGTGCTTAGGCAGCATTAGACGTATCAATCTCCAGAGGAGGAAGCAATTGATGCGTCGGTGTTGTGACCAGTAAAATTGTCAAAATTTTAATGCATATTAACCTCCAGAGGAGGATACAATTTATTAATTTTGCAGTTGTAAGATACATAATTGTTTTGTGGTTATTTGTGATTATGTATTGAGCATGAGTATGTGATAATAAGTTTATTTGTCAAATCTTCATTATGTCATTTAATATTTGTCTGCGATCCTTAAAGAAAGAAAACTTGAATGCCTAAATTATGTAGACCGGAAACGAAAATGGATAAGATTCTCATCGCTGAAAGCTTGGAGTTTATACTCAATGATTCATGTCCTCCATTTCCTCGACATAATTCCACGAAGAATGTTCGAGAATGCATTATGCATGTACTTGACAAGCTCTTTGAGGAATAAGGTCAAACTATTTTCCTTTAAGTAGCTCGACAAGTCTTGGTAAATGACGATGAAAGATGGATATCAATAGAATCTGTCAAGATGATTCGATTGGAATATCCTGGAGTGACAGAATGTTTTGAGTGATCAACAGATCCTCAAATAGTTTCTGACACAAGTCATCGCCTAAAGTAATAAGAAATTACTACAAGAAGGTTTAGCTGAAAAGTAGAAAATCTTCAGAATAATAGTCATTATATTACTGTTAGAGGAAAGTAACATGATAGATGACGAATTCATAAAGGCTGCATTTTTCTTAGGTCCTAGTTCATTTGAACAAAAAACTAGATATGGAAATAGGAGAGCCTGGATTGTCATCGAAGTTTGTTTAAAGCGAGAAAAGATGTTTTGTGAGTTGGATTGACCTATTTTATAGAAGGACAATGAATTACATGACAATGCAACTTCCAAGTAAGAGATCTTGATCCAGTTAGGTTTTTGTTGCAGTGAGAGCTATTAATGCTCAACTATTGTTTTATGGTTGATGCTTAAGGCATCATAGTATTAAAATAATATAAGTGCGACAAGGTTGAGTATTCAACAACACATCAACTTCTTAATCATTGAATGATAAAGTATTTATGGCTAAGGCCTTAAGGCCAAAAAAATACTTAGAAATTGTTCGAACTGATCTAGACTATCAAGATTTTAACATTTCGTTAAATAGCTTGACAGTTGAGAAAGTCTGTTTAATGCACTATGAGTTAGAATCATTTGATTTTTCAAGAGATTCAGAATACTTATAGAAGTGCAACATAGAAAGACTAGCAAGTCTTAATGGTTTACACCATAAGGAGACGAGCAAAGGGTTATGATCAGTAGTGGGAGTCTAATCTCCATTAACGAATCCAAGCATTCATCTAGTGAATGAGATAGTTATGTAAGAAGGAATCTAAGTCTTTCTAAGACAAGTTTGATTAAGTGATGAGTTGTACTCATTAAAATCTTATCATTGATGGGATGAACATTAAAGAAACTACCAACATTAGTACCTTCTACAAAACACGAGTTGTGGACTAGAGCGACTCTGGTCTAGCACATCTCAAGGTGTAATGTTGTTCCAACACGTGTTGGAAAAGTGTCCAATAAATTGGAGTTGAGTACTGAGGCATGTTTTAAGGTTTGTCCCAAATGATGTAAGGTTATAAGTTCTGTAATCTTCAAAGATATAATTCTTGTATGAAGATCAAGAGATGAACTACAAGCCTAACAGCGTGATAACTCTCAAAATAAAGAGAGAGATATCGGATTTTCCACATTACCAAGAAGTCATACCATTAGAAACTATTGCACTAATAAAATCAACTTTAGTACCTAAGATTGTAAGAACCATATCGTAGTGGGAGCGTTCCACTGGAACACAACAAGTTCATGGGTCTAAGAGTGTCGTAAGACTCAGTCTTAGATTAACTTGAACATAATCCCTTTAACTACAAAGTAGTATTGGTTAATTTGGATAATCATCTTTGAAAAGGTGATAGATTCCATATTACAATCTAAGATAGACAACATGTTTTACAAGACTTGCAATACTACCTACAGGTTGTGTAAGTTAGTGGGAGCAAGTATCTTTGCAAGTGTAAATGTGGATCTCAAATGGCTAGACAATGACAATGAGTTATGCCCAAAGAGAATTATCTTCTCGCTATCGTTGTGCCAGGATTTCTTTGATCATATTGTCTATTAGAACTTACATAAATTAGAATGTATGTATTATGATTGTCAAGACAGTCTTCTATAAATAGAAGTCTTGAGGAAATCATCTACTAGAACATTCTAATGGATATGTAATTAAGGGCAAGAAATGCATGATTGGAAGCTTATATAGACCTTCGTGGTCTTAGGCAAGCATCTAAATCAGAGTATATGTGTTTTATCAAAATTGTCAAATATTTGGAATTTGACTTTTGCCCATAGCAGTGCTGTAAGCACAAGGAAGTTGAAAGTGCATTACATATGGTATTATTGGTACTCTACGATGATGAAATCTACAAAAGTTGCAAACAACTAAGATTGACATCTGGCGTAGGAAACTGGTTGTCTACCCAGTTTAAGATAAATGATTTAAGAGAAACTAATTACATTCTTAGCATCTAAGTTCTTTTAAGATCGCTAGTAAGAATGTTGAGATTCTCTTAGGAATCCTATATCTACACATTGCTTGGAACATTTAAGCATTAGAAATTCCATGAAAAGGTTTATACCTCTCAAGATGGAATTGTCTTGTCTCTAGTCAAGTGTCGTTTGACGCTTAGTGAGATCAAGAATTATGAGACCAGTTTTGGAGATAGATGTCTCATGTATGCTATAATGTGTACTAAGTTTGATATTAGTTGTGCTTTTGCATAGCAAGTATATATCATATTAACCATGGCAAATGATTTTGATTGAGGTAATGAATATACCCTAGTGCTTGAGAAAGACTAGTAACTATATTCTAGTTTATCAGTCATTCATGTAATGTCCTTGGGGTTACACTGTCTTAGTTTTATGACTAATCAGTGATCGAGTAAGTCATCCTCTGAATATGTGTTTACCTTAGGAAAATCTTCCTAATAGCTTTAATCGTAAGTTTGAGTATGCCTATGAGTATTATTTTTTGATTACTCTAGTGAAGGCTAACTCAAGGGACACGCGAGTTTATTAAGCTAAGCAATCACATATGAAGATGAAAATAATTAAAGATCAAGTACGCAGCAAATACATTATGATGAAAAAGATATTATCAGAGAACAACCAAGCAGATTTTTCTTTCACTTAGTGAAATGAATAGTAGTTCGATATATCTAGTACAAAGACCTACTTTGAGTATAAGTGGGAGAGTTTTTGGCAGTAGGTATACTCGAAAGCATGTTTTGAGTATAAGTGGGAGATTGTTAGGTTTGGTATACTGAAAAGCATGCTTCGAGCAAGTTTCGCGCGAATAGAATCTTGCTTGTATACGTAAAACTCTACAATCCACTTTTAACCCGATTCAATATTATTCGAGCAGTCTCGCACGAATAGAATCACTATTATTATTACATTGTGTTTGCTTGTGCATTTATAAGATGTTTTACAAACATTTAAATGCATAAGAAGTAAACAAAGTCTAAGTCTTTTGCTTAGTAGACCGGTTGTGGGCGTCGTCCACTTTAAGGTAACACGGTCAGATCTATGCAATGCTTTGCAAAAGAAAAAGAAGAATTTCACAAACTAGATAGGCTTTGGCTACCTATCGTGAAAGGTTGCAATGCCAGTCCGCATATTTCTAAGCCTTACTGAAATAAGATGACATTGGTGTGGTATAGCACTGAACGGATCTAACAGCAAGACGTGTCTTTATGCTATCTACTGAAAGACTAGGTCTTGATAAAATGTTTTTTCTTAATCTACATATGTTAGCATTGAGCATACGGTATTGATTATGCACTACTTTGACTTATCAAATGGTGCGGGTTTTTCGCAACCCAATAATCCTGATATATTGGGTAGTGGTGATTAATATCTAGCGATGCTAGGATTGCTATTATGTTGAAACGTGCGCGAGGTGAGTCTCGTTTGATAATGTCCTCAAGAGGAGCTCGAACAAGCTTTTATTATTCGGAAAACTGGCCAGTTGGAGTTTTATTACTCTATGAATTATAAATAAGTGTTTCTTGCTAAGTCCACTCTTGGAATTAATAAGATATTAATTAATTAAGTCCATAGCAAATATTAATTAATTAATGGACATTTATATCTTAAGCGCGGGAAATAAATAATAAAGTGGAAATCCGGATTACTTGTAATTTCGGATTTGGATGGGGAGAGTTCAATATTACTTCTGTAATGGCTGCTCGTAATATTCCAATATAAGCTTGTATTAAATTGTGGGTTCAATTTAATTAGTAAAAAGCTAATTGGGGGAGCCCATATCCAAAACCTTCCATAGATCCCTGTCTGGGCCCAAAAAGGAACTTAACATAAATAGGAGAATAAAGGAGACAGAAATCATTCATTCATTATTACTCATAATTTTCGTCCATCTCTACCTAGAGGAGTTCGAATTTCTCTCCTAATTGGAGAAGGATTTCTTCTGTCTTCTTTATTCGAGTCCTAGTATTTTGATAAGATCAGTCCACCCTGATATCGAGATATAGTTCGGGAACCAGAGAGAAGATCCGTGGTCTAGTATTGAAGATCATCACGTGGAGAAGGCGCGAGCAATCGTCGATTCTTTGGAGAATCAAATCGGTAACACTAAACCGTAGAATTCATGTTTTAGGATTTACTTTCTTTGAGCATGAATTATTTGCGTTCTAGCATGCAATTTTCTGTTTAACATGTGAATTGATTAATCGCATAATCGGTCAAATAGATCCTACGTCTGATTTATTTATTTTGTACAAGTCTTCCGCTGTGCAAGGGGCACAAAACCCCATCAAGAAATGCTTTAATCTAATCCCTCTGTGAAGCCCTCTAAATGTGAGTTAGAAGTTAGAGTAGAACACTTGGTACCGAAATTAAAACAAATAGAGATACCACCATTGATGCTTAGAAGAAAATGACATAGGCTAGTAAGGACTAAAGGTAATAGGTATAACCATTTGGTCCTAATTTTTTTGAACTACTGGACCTACCTCATTGGAAAGGCACCCCTAGTTAATACTTTTTGAGCCTGAACTGTAATTGTCCCTTTTTTTGAAACCATAAGCTTTCGTGCCATGTGAACGAGGGGGCAGGAATGGGGGCAACTCACCAATTGGGGTAGGAGAAAGGTTGTGAAATAGGGGAATATAAGGTCAAAATTTAGAAAAGAAAACGGGCAGAAAATGTTTGTAACCTGACCCGGTAGAAAAAGAGATAGAAAATTAGAAAATGGGCAGGAAAAATTTGTGCAACCTGACCTAGGGGGGAATCATAAAAAGTTTTAATAAAGAAAGTTTAGAAAATAAAACAGGCAGGAAAGGTTTGTAACCTGACCTGGTAGAAAATAAAATAAAAAGATAGGGCAGAAAAATTTATAAAAACTTGACCCAGCAGAAGAGGCTAGGAAACAAGGCCAAAATGGCCAGGGAAGTCTCCAAGTGGGAAATTAGATTTGTAAATAGGGAGGTTGTCTGTAATTTTTGTCCCTAAGTTCACATGTCCTCACATATTTTACTTATATTTCTTGAACTTAGAACCCTTAGGACTCTCACCTATACACAATGCAGCCCTCTGTACCCATTACAACCGAATTAAAGACCTTAAGGAACTTTTGTGTGTCAGTAGAACTCAAGGCATTAGTGGTATGACAAAATGAATGAGTGAATGGTTCTGACATCTCTGGTAAAGAATGAGTCACTAAGAGAATTCAACAGTTGGAATGATGAAAGCTATCTTGACAAACGGACAAGCAGATTAGGTAGAAGGGGGAGGGAAAGGAATATGAGACTGTAGACAATTGGATTGACCTTAAGCTTGTGGGGACAATTGCCAATAACGTAAACCAGTTCCATCCTTTCTTTCATGAGACGATGTGTTACAATTACCTATGTTTTTCTTTTCATGAACTTTTACATATTACAACATCTTTGAATAAGAACCATGCCTTGTGAAGTGCAGGATTTAGAAAGAGTGTATCGTGTACTGGATATATCACAACTCTTAGGTCCAGAGGATTCGCTAGATCACTAGGTCTAGTATAGAGAAGTAAAGAGATCGATCCCACGAGGAAAGATGTGCTAGCATGCATTTAGAGGGTTTTGGGAAAATTGGATGCTGCCACGCAACAAGTGGGTTGAGTAATTTCAACTACTGGGGTACGAGAAATTAAAAATACTTCAAATGCTAGACCTAAGAATAGGGAAACTTAAACATACCCATGGTTCGAAAACTTAAAATTAACTCCAAACGGTTTATCAAACTACTAGGTCAAGTAAAGGAGTTTCCTAAAACAGACAGACAAAAGAACACGAAAAAGCATTGGGACAGATTCCCGATTTAGCTACTATGGCAGATAAAGTTGCAAAAGTAAACAAATAACGGATCTGGACTCTAACTACCAACGATCTTCATCCTCTTCAGAAAATAAACATGAACTTGAACGAAATAGAGCATTAAAACAAAGCAAATTCAGATCGGACATTAAACACTACGATTAAGCACATTAAAACAGAGCAAATTCAGATCTAAAACTACTGGGTCGAGTAAACCGAAAGCAACAACAGAACATCCGTAACCATGCAGAATTGAAAATAACACCAATCAGATCCACAACTCCTTTCAACAATGCGTCTCTAATTAAACAAAATCTAACTTCAATCTGTCAAACCCTTACTCCTCATCTCCGATTCACACGATTCAACAGTAATTCAACTCCGATCAACCCGATCTCAACTCCAACAAACAACAATTGCGAAAAGCACCCAAAACACTAAATACCAACAATCAAACAGTATAATCAGCTGGAACGTAAACATAGAACTCCATAGCAACGATATTCAAAGTTTAACACCAAAATCAAAAGACGCCGAGCTTCTAAAATCCGTAGTCTCAGCTAGAACGACAGAAATCAAAAGTGAAAAATAGTAAATTGCTTCTAAACTCCGTAGTCTCGGCTAGAACGACGAAAATCAAAAGCGAAAAATAGTAAATTGTATTTTCGCCCTTCACAAGGACGGTGTTACACCGCTGAATCAAGACTAGACTATCACCCAATTCTCAGAAATTACCCCATAGTGTCTAAATGTGCAGAGTAATGTAGTGTGTGTGAGCTAAGAGTGAGCCGAGAGAGATATCTTGCTGATGATTGTTGCCTCTATTTAGAGTTTCAGCATTCGATTTTGCTTTATTCATGTTTGGATATGTTTGATTTTCTTTTGATTACTTAGATCTAGGTTCAAAATGTTCTGATTGTTGTTTGATATGTTAGATTTAGCTGTATGTAGTTAGATTTACGTCAGATCTAAGCTTACATATGTCAGTTTTCATGAAACTAGGGTAGTTACTGTCGATCTGCTTTTAATTCGTTTAAATTGCATGGATCTAGTGCTAATTGGTTAATATCCCGTTTTTCACTACATTCTATGTTTCAGATCTGTCGTAGTTGATTAGCGAGTCTATTTTGGTTTGTTTGAGGACGAAGATGATACACTCGAATTTTGCACTGTTTTAAGGCCATTATTTGGTCCGTTTTTTATGTCAAAGTCACTCTACACGTCCATTATTTGCATATTTTGTCGATCTTGGTATTTTGACGTGTTTTGTGAGAAATGTGCATAATTGAGCTGAAAAAGGGAACCAAAAGGAAAAGTCTGGAAATTTGGAGTGAGACGGCGACCGGCGACCGCCGGCGCCTGGTGGGCAGAGCAGTGCAGCGGTACGCCTTGAAAAATTACACTTGGAAGAGAAGTCTCGCCCGACGACCGCCGGAAGTCATGTGGCGGTCCGCCGCCGGAGAAACAGACTCTCTGGACTCCAACGCGGCGACCGCCGGCCAATGTGCAGTGGCCCGCCGGAGAATGGCGGTGAATCCGAGATGCCCTAGATTTGCTCCAAGATTTACTATATTTTGAAGATCTTTTCTTTCTACAACAAGGATTGGCTTTCCCCTATAAATAAGACCTCAAGCTTCATCAAATTAGAGAGCTTCTACTTGCAAAATAATTCATAGAGATTAAAAGCTAGAGTACTTCACTTGTGCAAGGAGTTGGAGAAGGATTTCAAGAACATCAAGTACGAAAAGGATTCAACCTACGGATTTTATTTGCTTTAGTTTTATGTTCAAATTGTTTTCCCTTCAATCTATGTGTTTAGCTTATTTCATTATGTGTAACTAAACTCATAGGATTCTAGGGATGTGTTAGTAACGACTTTGGTTATACAAATTCATTTTTCTATTTAATATCCGTTTTGTTTTTACTCTATTTCTTCCCTAAGTAGTTCTGATGCTGTAAGATTGAGTGGCACAGTCTTGTTTGATTTAATATAGCTTGCTTCATAACTGTGAGAGAGTTCTAGCGAATTAGATTCACTTAGTAGACGCTACAGTTAGCTTCCCTTAAAACGGCACTGTTAATATAGCTTGCTTCATAACTGTGAGAGAGTGAGGACTTTTCAAGGGTCTTAGGGGCTTTATGCAGTTACGTGTTAGGATTGACAACCCTAATTTTGTAATCAACGTTTGCATCGCATGAGCATAAGCTAGGTGACTCGTCCTATCAAAGTAATAATTGTGCTAGGGTATTGTAGTTTGGAATTTGTATAACCATAACTGTGAACGCACATCCCTGGAATTCCCTTATCTCTATATTTTATCTTGTGAGTTATTTGCATCTAGTTGTTATTTGCTTTCGAATATTTTCTGTTTTCAAAATTTTTCAAAATCTCTTGTTTCTCTAGATAGTAATTGAGTTCTAGTAGAGGATAGGCACTTTGTGTTTGCCTTCCCCGTGTTCAATATACCAGTACCGACCTTTAGCTATACTATATATACTCTGTATACTTGCAGATTAATTTAGTGCTAATAAAAAGTGCATCAAGTTTTTGGCGCCGTTGCCGGGGAAGACAATTCACTTTGGAGTGATATCTTCAAACGGATAATTTACTACTTTGGATTTTAATTGCTTTTAGTTTTTATTTTTAGTTTAATTTGTTTTTGCTTTTGATTCTTATAGGTTTTGTATGCGAACGCGCTCTAGGTAGGACAACCTAGAAACGTTCGATTTAGAACTTGAACGAAATCGTAGGAAAATAAGGAGTGAAAAAGGATCAGGATCGATGGGTGTCAAAACGGACCTCACAAAATTGCAGGAGATGGTCAAGGTGTTAATGGACGAGAAAGATGCAGAAAGGGCAGCCCGAGAGAAGTTAGAGAAAAAGAACAAGGAAATTCTACCCGTAATGAACATGTTCAATCATGGGAATACAATTACTTTTCCCGAAGGCCCTCGTATTGACGCTAATAACTTCGAGTTACGCATGACCCTTATACAAAGGGTCGAGAAAACTCCTTTTGCAGGTAGGGCCACCAAGGACGCCAACCGCCATCCCTCCAAATTTGTGGAAATCGCGAACACGCTCAAGTTAAATGGTGTCGACGACGATACCATAAGGGTAAGACTCTTTCCATTCTCATTGACTGATTATGCTAAAGAGTGGTTTGAGTGTATGCCCCTAGAGAAGGTCTCCACATGGAAGGACATCGTTGCAGCCTTCCTCGACAAGTACTATCCGCCAGGCACAATCTTGAAGCTGAAAAGCGAAATCTTTCAGTTCATCCAAGGCCATGATGAGCCCCTCTATGAGGCGTTTGCTCATTTCAAAGATCTTCTCCGAAAGTTCCCTAACCACGGTTTCACCATGGACCACCAGGTAGGAATGCTTTATAATGGATTTAATGAAAAAATTTATGCTATGTTGGATTCAGGGGCAAACAGAGGCCTCTTGAGAAGGTCAGGTGAAGATGCCATGGCAGGGATCAAGGAATTCGCCACCAATAGCAGGGGGTGGTCGAAAGAAAGGCACAACTTGAAGATGATAGCTGCAATTGAAGAGGCCGAGGAAAGCTCTTTTGCGAAGGAATTGGCCGAACTCAGGGTTAGGATAGACCAAATGGACACCTCGAGGAAGGAGGATCCGATTCCACCAACCTCCATCATAGAGGTCTCTAACCCGAAACCCCTGCCCCGATAGTGAAGGAAATAAACTACATGCAAGGAGACGGTTCCAACAAAAACTACAACAATAATTATCGCCCTAATCAGGGGGGCGATAATTTCAATAATTATAATGAAAACCGACCTCATCCAAACCTTTCTTATTCTAACAATAATTTCTTGCAACCCCCTGTAGGATTTAGTGTTGTCAAAGGAGGAGTAGTTGAAACAACCAAAAAGGAGGAGAAGTATGATCAATGAATCACGAGGATCTTGGAAATAATTACGCAAGACAGAAAATTTAATGATACCAAGATTGAAGTGGTTGAAGCTAGGATAAACAACCTCGAGCAAGGAACGAACACGATCTCAACTGTCATAGCAAACATCAACACTCAAATGGAGCAGATCCAAAAGAAGTTAGATGAGGACATGGCAAAGGCATCCTCACAAGTGGATGACATTAACAAAAAGTGGGTAGCGAGACAGAAATCTGGAGACTGCCAGACCGCCGGCGGACCGCCACACACCCCGCGGCGGGCCGCCACTGAGACGGCAGAACCACTTACTCAGCAGGGACTCGTGCGGCATAATGGGATTGTGCTACCTTTCCAACCAAAGAGGAAGTTTAAACTCGAAGAGCAGTTCAAACATTTTTTGAACATGTTTTGCAAAGTTCATAATAACATTCCTCTAGTTGAATCGTTGCAGGAAATACCTAAGTATGCAAAGCTACTAAGGGAGACGGTGATGAGGAAGAAAAAGCCAACGAAAGCCGACCTTAAGCTACCGCATCATTGCAGCGAGATCATCCAAAAAGAAAGGGCAGTGAAGCAGAGAGATCCGGGCCAATTCATTATCATATGCCGGATTGGAGAAGGGAAAGTTGACAAAGCCCTATGCGATATAGGATCTTCCATCAATCTCATGCCACTGAAGTACTACGAAAAGCTCAACATCGGGCCGCTCAAAACTTTAGACATGACACTAAGGTTGGCCGATAACTCGTCCATAAAAACTGTAGGTATGATTGAGGATGTCTTAGTTAAAGTCGATGATTTTATTTTCCCCGCAGACTTTATTGTGCTTGACATGAAAGTAGACAAGAAAGTTCCTCTAATCTTAGGGAGAGATTTTCTTGCCACTTGCAAAGCTTTGATTAATGTAGATCGTGGCGAGATTACAATCAGTGACAACTATAGCCACTCCACCTATAAGATCGAGAGCGAGATGCTCAAGTTTAAGTAGGCGAAGCGGGTGAAGATGGAACGGCAATGCAGGGCAATCATGGTCACGGATTTGACAAATCCCCAAGACCCATTTGAAATGGAGGATCCTTCTACCTCTACTATCTACATTGTCAATGAGGTAAGACGTTCTCCCAAAATGGACAATCCTAACTCCTCTACCTCTGTTCTGCAGAAGAAAAGGAAAAAGAAGAAGAAAGCACCCAAGGAGGACCCCGAGATTTATGTTATTAAAACCAATAAGGGGAAATACAAGTGGTGGAAGAAGCTGGGGACCAAGTTGCTCCCTATGCCAATTTTCAACACTCGTCGCTGATCCGCCCAAATAGTGGGCCACTTCAAGTTGAGCTAACGACTAAAAACAAAAGCACTGGTTGGGAGGCAACCCAATCTCCTTTATTTATCAGTTTTTTACTCTTCTCATTTTTATTTTTTTTTTTCATTTTTCTTTTCTAAAAAAAAAAAATTACGGGTGGCAGTCGCCGAGCACAACACGGCGGTTTCCACACGTTTGTTCACATGTGCAGGATAGGTCGGGTCTAGGGCAAGCTTAGGGCGGGCCGAGGAAACCGTTGGATGGGCCGCGGCGGCCCGCCGAGACGTGCCATTTACGAAGGCCCGTGCGGCGGCCCGCCACGCAGCATGCGGCGACCGCCTTACGCAGTCCAGAAACAAGAATGGCCTATTTAAGGTATGTTTTCTATTCCTTCTCCCATTCCTTCTCAAATTTCTTTCCTTGTACATAATCCCCACCTTTATAAATAACCAAATTCACACACCCACACTCTCATTCTCTCAATTCTCTCCAAGTTAAGAGTTCTTCTCCTCCAATTCTCATCAACACAAGGTATGAATCCTAACTCAATTTCTGAGCTTTGTTTCAATTCATTCATGGATTTTGGCATGTTTCGGATGAATTGTTCGGTAGAAACTCTTATGATATGATGGGGGATGATTGTGTATGCGTATTTTTGAATTTCCATGGTTGATTTGTGTATGGGTGATGATTGAAGCTTGGTGAATAGTGGCTCCCTCTTGTTTATACTTGTTAATATGTTGTAATCATGTTCATAGCATTGTGAGGCTATTATTACTTCCATGAATTGCAATACTTGAGAATTTCAAAGAGATTGTTGATTTGTATTGATTTATTGTTGATACGTCTCTGCATGGGGGATAAATTCACGTTGGGGGGATGGATTTTTGTGTCCTAGTTTGGATGATTATGCTCTACATGTTTACATGCTACCATCTAGGATGATATAAAACACAAACTTGCAATTGATTGTTAATTCTTTGTTCATGCTTATAAGATTGCAAGTTTGGGGGAACCTTTGATTGCCCATTGGTTGATATACTTTTTTAAAAAAAAGATATATTCTTCTTTTGTAGGAAAATGGGATCAAATGGAAAGCCCGAGAATGCAAAGAACTATGGCATTAGCCTTGCCTCGTATGAGCAAAAGGCTATGTGGAAGAAGTTGTCGGCGAGAGAGACGGCGCCCTCGAGGTACCCCCACGATTTCCCTCTCCAAACTTTGGGGATCACGGAGGACTTTTGGGCGTTGTGTGATGTGGGAAACGGGAACGGCCTTCGCTACATGTTCGAGGGGAAGTTTGGTTGTTTGCGGTGTATGATATTGAGGTGGATCAGTGGGACATATCGGAGCATGTACTCCATGCTAGAGTCTCCACACAAGTTCTACCCCTTCCATTTCATATCTCGGTGGTATATGAGAAATGTACCAGGGTTGGTAGGCATCCTCTTTGGGATAAACTTAGGGAGGTTGCTGTTCGCACAGAGGGCCTTCCGTGACTGGTGGGGAGGGGGGAATTTTAATATTTTTCTTTCTGAGGATGAGCGGCAGGGAAGCAATAAAAATAGAACAAGAGAAATGGTTGAGTTTGCGGATACCCTAAATGATTGCCAGTTACTGCACCTTGGAGCAGATGGGGCAAAATTTTCATGGGAAAGGGGGGAAACATTTGAAAGGTTGGATAGAGCTTTGATCGGGGAAGGTTGGCCGGACCTGTTCTCATCAACTAGAGTCACAAATCTTCCAAGAATCCTTTCGGATCATAGTCCGTAACTCATTTAATGCCAGTTGCCAGGACACCCTGATTGGGCTCGTTACATGCATGGTTTTATAGGGTTTATTACACTAACATGGCTAACAATGTGCAAGAAGAATGGCGAATTCGAGTGTGCAGGAGCTGTAAAACAAAGAAACCGGCAATTGCAAGAATGACCGGATCAACTCAGAAAAGGAGTTAAAACAACATGGAATAGAGCCAAGTTGATCTGCTGCGCGGCCGAACTGATCAAGTGGAGTCGTGCAGCTGCAATGCTGAGTCACATGAGAGAGAAAGAACAAATGCTACCATAGAAGGACAGAGTTGTCAAAGAACAAGATGGGCTTACCGTAGGGATTTAGGCCCACATTCGCTCTATTATTATAGCGAGAGTGCACAGACTCATTATCACGCATCATCTTCATTTACCTCAAATTCAACTTACTTTTCTTAGCATGGAGTAGAGTCATCTTCATTCATCTCTTCTTCCTCATCTAGGGAGACGAGATCGGATCTACGTAGAAGTCATCTTAGCTCAACGCTTTTGTAATACCTGAGGGATTAAACAATTTACAATCTGTTTTTTTTCGCTCATCGCTTTCATAGTTTAGCTGTTTTGTCATGTTTGCTTTCAGCTGTTACTCTAGTTTTCTTTTCACTGTTGCTTTATTTTTGCATTTGTGCTAGAATTCTGTTTCCGTCACTTTTCATTGGAGATCCTTTATTTACAGATCGACTTGCACGAGAATTGTCCAGATAGCTTAGATCTGCTTATATTTACGTGATTTTCTTATGGATCTACGTTCATTCTATTTGATTTCATGCTTACGTTTGTGCTCTGTTCAGATCTGTTTTCCCCTGTTTAATCTAGTTGCTTCGTGTAGAAGTACATTGGAATATGTTATAACTGCAGTCTCTGTCACCTTTTCGGTGTTTACAGCTTTTGTGTAATGCGCGCGTCTGTGTCAGTGGTCCTGCGTACCTTTTGTCTTTCCATTTTTAGCTTAGTTGATCCAGTCAATTTCCACAGTCCAAGATGTCTTAGTTTAACTTGATCCGTTCAGTTATTTAGCCGATCAATTTTTCCCCTTAGTTAACTTAACCCAAACTTAAGCGTGGCCGCAACCAACCTTCCAGATGTCTCATTCCTGACTCCAACCACATCCATCTCTGAGGGATTCGACCCTTACTTCCCTTTATTAGTTTAATAGTATTGTGGGTTAAGGTCTTGAATTGCTCTCTGCATCTCTTGTTCACTGCCCAACGACCAGTAGTAGTTATCCAACCTGAACCGGTTATCTTTTGACTTGATCAGGTTGTGCATGCTCTACGTGTTTTTAATTTACTTGTGAATTGTTGAGTACGAAGAAAAGCAGTTTCAAATGGCGCCGTTGCCGGGGATGGATTGCGTTATGAATGTTTGTGTTTGAGATATTTGGCGTACATAGTTTTGTTTTTTTTTTCCTTTTTCTTTTGCAGTTTATGAACAAGGCCTGAACTTTAGGCACTGGAATAATCCCACTTACTGGAGAGATACAAAATCTAACTGGAGGATCCGAGAAACAGGCAACCCGGACACTACGACACAGGGGGACCATCGTATACCAGCTCAAAAGGAGAATAAGATCAGAATCCATTCGCGGACAGTAAGGAGAACCCTGTTACAGAGGCAGTACCAATCAGAATGGCTGGAGGTGTGAATGGTGATCTGGAGATCGGGACTCTCAACGCCCACCTCCCTGAAGAACTAGCTCGGGCAATAGTGGTTACTCCAAGGAAGGCGAACATCAATGTGAAGAACAACATATTTTCCGCTCTACCTCAATATGCTGGAGACCAACTGTGAACCCATATAACTTTTTGAAAGAGTTATGCAAGATTTGTGGGATCCAAAAACGTCCTGCTGGGTCAACTGAAGAGGATTACAGACTTAGGGTGATAACTTTCGCCCTACGATCGGAAGCTGATACTTGGTTCATGAGGTTAGCTCCAAACTCCATCAGAACATGGGCTGACTTCAGGTCTCAATTACTGGATTATTTCTTTCCGTCCACCAAGACAAATGCACTGAAGAAGGAAATCCAGCGAGCCCACCAAGATTGAGATGAACCGTTGACTCAGTATTGGATGATTGCCTGAATAATCATATGGAGGAGGTGGAAATTTTCAACAACTTCTATGAAGGAATGACTCCGGAGAGCAAAGATCTGACGAATTCCTCCAATGGAGGAGATTTCTCAAAGTTGAAAGTAAGTGAAGCCAAAAGAGTACTAGAAAGGCTGGTGAATGCCAAAAGAGCATATGATTTGCCCCAAGCTCTAATGATGAGGCGGGTGGCGGCAAATACCACGGTGGAAGCAATTGAAGACAGGATTGATGCCCGAATGGATAAGTTCAAGAAGGCCATACTAGCTGCTTTGGAAAAGAATGCACAAATCCATTCTATTGAGAAGGTGAAGGCGGTAACAAATCAAGAGGAAACCTATCCTAATTTTTTACCTTCCGGAGATCAAGAGTTCCAGGCACAAGCGAATGCAGCGGGGAACTGGAACCAGAGTCCCAGCTGGAACCAGTGGAAGATCAAGGATACCCCATGGAGAGATAATCATGCTTTCTGGTGGTCAGATCCCAATACAGCTCAACAACCACCGATGGCAGTCTCATATCAGCAACCACCAGCTATTGGGTATCAACAACAGTTAGAAGGATAGCCTCATTGGAAAAATCATAACCAACAAGGTGTGGAACAACAACAAGGGAACCAATCAAACTGGCAGAACATGAATCAGAATAATCAAATGGTTTCCTATGTCCCGCCACACCAGAGAGGTTATCAGAACAACAACCAACACCCTCAACCGCAGCAACATGGGAACTTTCACCAGGGGCGGGGGTCTTCATCAAATCCCCCACCAGGAGTGAACACAGGAAGAGGGTCCAGACATATTGATGATGCAGCAGGGGATTTGTTGAATGCTCAACAACACATTCGAGGGAACATCCAAGCCAATAATGACTTGGTGCATAAAATACAAGATGCTCAGCAAGAGCGGAGAGTCGCCGTGGATATGCTTACCAAACAGCTATCACAAATGGGCAAAACACCGAATGAGATGCGGGGGCATGATGGCCTACTCCCTGCAACGCTTAAAATTCCAGATAAAGCGAACATAAGCAAGATCACCTTGAGATTTGGAAAAGACTATGATGAACCCCTGGGCGGAACATGGAAGGAAAGTAGAGAAGAGAACAGTGAGGGAACTCCCCTTTGGGAGGTGATAGAGGAAAGAGAACCATGTCCACAGATTGCTGAACCACAACCGCTAAACCCCAAACCTGAGGAAGTAAGAAAGCATGAGCGAGAAGATTCAGGTGAAGGAACCAGCAACGCTGTTGCTGTGAAGCGCACGAAACCTTACCCATACAGGGAAGAGCTAAAGAGGCAGAAGGAAGACCCAACTAACTTCATGGAGATTTTCGGAAACCTTACCCATACAGGGTACATGATTTCTTATACTGTGCAGATTTTCATGTAATTAAAATGAATGAGTCTGAAGCCGGAGAGGCCAGTGGAGTGTTGTTGGGGAGGTCATTTCTGCGGACAACAAAGACCATCATTGATGTAAGTGATGGTACCATTTGTTTGGACTATCATGGGGAAAAGTTCACATTCAACATTGATGAGGCTATGAAGAAACCTATGAACACCGAAAATTTGCACTCCACGGATGTGATCTATCCGTTGATCCAACAATATTTGGAGGCTGAACTAATCCAAGGACAGCTGGCAGCTGCGGAGATGACGGACTCGATTGAGGAAGAAGTGTCGGAATGGTGTGAGACTCTATTAACGCAAAACATTAATGATGGGGAAATAAATGAGACAATTATGGGGTTCTGTAAAAAATCCTCATCAATTGGACCGATTGAATTTGCTCAATTAAGCAGTGTGGAAAGAGTGTCAGATTTTGGAGAATTAACGGCAAGACAATTGGAGAAAAACCCTTTGCCCTAAGAGGGAGTTACACCTAAGAAGGAACTGAAAACATTACCTCATGTTCTAAAATACGCTTACCTGGGGGACATTATCGGATTTAGTCGGGATCAGGCCCAACCTCTCTATGCACCATACAAGACTAGAGAAAGGAGCCAAGGCACATCGGGACCCGCAAAGGAAAATAAATCGAAACATTCGTGAAGAAGCCATTTAGGGACAACTCGGAGGTGCGTACGGTGGAAGAAATTCCACTGCGCACAGCCGATGTTCTCGCCTAAGTTGACTTGAGTGTAAATGTCTTAGGTGATTCACTTGATCAATTGAACGAAGAATGCCGAATGATGCATGGATCAAGTGAATTCATAGGGCATTGACAGAGCTTGTATATAGTTGTACATAGAGTCTTCTTAAGCTTTAAAAAATGAAAATCCAAACAAAGTGAATTTCCAAAAGTGAAAAAATATTTTTGGGACCCAATTTGGGGAGTCAAGTGTTAAAAGTGATAATTATCTAGCTTGATCCACCTAGTTTGAGGTCCCAAGTTTTTTTAGGTAAAATTTTCTTTTTTTCCGCTAAGTGTTAAAAGAGGTGATGACCGGCATGTGTAAGGAAAAAAGGGGGGAAAACAGAGGTTTTAGGAGGGATATCGAAGAGTCGAATAGAATAGTAGTAATTAAAAACCTCCGTACTCCATTCCCCCACTTTCCCCTAATTTTCTCATCACACTTTCTCTCTGCAGATTCAGGCGAAAACAAACCCTAGTTTCCCAACTCCACCACAATAACCAGAAGAGATGAAAGGCAATTTGCAGAACGCCTCAGGGAGTGCAGCCACACCTAGAACCGCTGAAGCAACGGCCAGGCAAAAGTCACAATGTTAGTGGAGGCATTGAGAATGTTAATCCAGTCGATGAAGCCCGACTCTGACGCTGATCTCCTAATGGCTAAGATGGGAATTGTGCCTACCCCGCCGTCAACAGTTGATACGAGAATGAGCAAAGCGGTAGAAGGGGACGCAGAAGGGCCCACTAATGAGCAAGAAAAACTACCAGAAGTCGCTAGGGAAGAAGCCGAACAACCATTACTCACGCCTGAAGAGGTTGTAGCGAATTTGGCAGCGGGAGATACTGAGATTCCTGAGGAGACAATGGAGATGTGAGTTGAAAACCCTACTGAGAGGGTAAATGAAGCCACAAATGGAACAATGGAGGAAAGAAAGGTGCCGACCGTGGCAAATGAAGAGGGGAGAATCAGGCGAGCAACTCCCAAAGAAGAGGCTGCTAGGTCTAGGGTAGCAACAATGCATATCTACCAGAGGAGGCCAGCAAGAGAAGAAGCCTCAAGGAAGAAATCTAGTGAGGAGCAACAAAAAGGAACCCCAACGAAGAAAGCAGATGGGGCTAGTGAAGGGCCAGAAGGAAGAGCTGTGGAACCACCACGTCACAGGAGGAGACTCCTTCTTGATGAAGAACCAAACGAAGAGGAGGATGAAGTTTTCTTCACACTGATTGAAGCACTTCCAAGCTCTGGGCACCCTACCCCACATGCTAAAGTAGAGGATACTGCGAGAGAACAGAGTGAAATGAAAGGATGGGGAAAGCCGTCGCCGGCCCAGTGAGAAAGAAGCCGCGACAGGCTTCGTCTACCTTAGTAATCCATGAAGGACGACAGAGAGCGGAGGACAATGATGAGGAGGAAGAAGAGGCGTTGAGAAGGGAGCGCTAATCAAAGCGAAGGAATGACGTGGCGAGGGAAACGACAGAGCAGAGGCCAGAGATGGCTGAAGTGCAATTTGAAAAACCGCAGGTTGACTTGACTGACGACCTACTCAGGCGTATGATCACCTTCGACGACCCCAAATTCACAAAGGAGTGCAAGGCCAGGGTGGAGCGAGACAGGAAAGGAAGATCAGGAAGACGACTGAAGGAAGAGACTTTAAAGGAACTAGAAGTAGAAACAGAGTCTTCGGAGTACATCACAGGGATTTGATTTGATTGGTGATGGTCAAGCTGAGAGTACAGTACATATTCTATATCACACAACCTTCAGGTCAAGAGAATTCACTAGATCACTAGGTCTAGGAGATCTCAAACCAGAGAAGATTCGGGTCTTTGGACCCACTCTCAACCAACTGTCAAAATCTCAACCCTCTACACTATTAACTAGTATAGGGAAGCAAAGGATTGATCCCACAGGGAAGGATAGAACGCGAGCTTGAATCTAGAGCACTTTAGGAAGAACATGGGGTTGGCTGCTGCCACACAATTTTGGGTTGAGTAATTTAACTACTGATGCATTATATATTAACATTAAATAAACATGCAAGTTGAAAATCTTGGTTCAACTTCTTTATTGCCCAATATGACCTGTACTCCATCTCAAGAGGCAAATGACATGACTTTCCAAACAAAAGTTGATAAGGAGACATACCTATTGGACCATTGGAGGCAGTGTGGTATGCCCACAATGCATCATCAAACCGAAGGGCCCAATCCTTACTATTAACACTTATTGTCTTTTATAGAACTGACTTGATCTCCCTATATGCTAGCTCAGTTTGCCCATTCGCTTGAGGATGGTAAGGCGAGGTGACTCTATGCTTGACTCCGTAGTTTTCCAACCACCTATTGTTGAAGTGAGATCCTCCATTACTAATAAGAGCATGGGGTGTACCAAACCTACAAAAAATGTTTTTTCTAACAAAAGCAGTGACAACTTTAGAATCGTTAGTTCGGGTTGGAATTGCTTCTTCCCATCTAGAAACATATTCTACTGCAAATAAGATACATTGGTACTCTCCTGAGTTTGGGAATGGTCCCATAAAATATATCCCCCATACATCAAACAATTCTACTTCAATGATGGTATTCATAGGCATCTCTTTCTTCTTAGAAATTCCTCCCGTGCGTTGGCATTCATTGGATTGGAGAACAAAGCTGGCAGAATCATGGAAGATGGTAGGCCAATAGAAACTGCTCTGCAAAATTTTGATCGCAGTTCTTTGCACGCCAAAATGTCCTCCAGTTGGTGATGAATGACACCTCTCCATTATGGCCGCCCAATCATCTTGAGGTACACATCTCCTGAGTATAGTATCTGCACATCTCTTGAACAAGTAGGGCTCATCCCAAAAATGAGATCATACATCTCTAAAAATTTCTTCCGTTGATAAGGAGTAAGATCAGGAGATGTACCTTAGCTGCTAAATAATTAACAATATCAGCGTACCATGGAAAGGTGGCTTGTGTGAAGAATAAATGTTAATCTAGGAAGTTGTCACGACCACATTTTCTAAGGATAGAAAACACGGTTGATCGTGACTAGGGGAGGATTAAAGAAGCGGGGAAGAAAGGGTAAATAAACGAAACTCGACCATAGCTCGAAATAATAGGGGCAATTCAAATAAAATCAGAGTATTATCTCAACAGCTGACAACTCAAAGGAATACAATATCTCATCAATAAATGAACTCGAAAGAAACAACATTTAACAGAAGCATTCGAGAGAAGAATCATATTATCTATGAAGACATAATATATTCAGAATATTTAAAAGCAAACACAAATCTTCACCAGCTCTGCTCAACACCCACCGCGCTCATCACAGCTCAACCTGCACATTTTTAAAAAGAATGCATGGCTGAGTACTTGATGCACTCAGTGGACTCATGCCGAAAACATTTTATAAAATACATTTATCATGCCACCATTGAGTGTCCTCGGGGTTCTGACTTTAAAAATGCCCGAGACACTAAAATCATTTTCATTGTAAAATTCGACTGATCAGTCATTTTCCCATAGATGTCTACCATATCTGATCCATTGATGACAAGGAATGTGGCCACATTCCAAGTCACTAGACCGACCGACCCAAAAGACGGCTCACGATCCCCATTGTTGTACACTAGCCTGAGTAGGGACTCTCAGACCCGAATTCGATTATCCATAGATGGCAAAAGCCATAGCAGATAGGTTCCATAGATAAAACAAAACACGGCACGGCAAATATCCATTTTCACATAAAAATATACTTAGGGCATTGCCCTTATTTAAAAAGAAAGCCCACCTCCTTCACTTAGCTCCTCAATCACTTTCTGCTCCAACCACAAACAACTTGTAAAGTTCACCCTTTGAAATAATATGATACGCTAAAATTAGACTTTGCAAAATAACTAAATTTACCAATGCATGCATCCTAAGTGTGTGCTCAAAATATTCTTCGTTCTCATATAATAAAAACAGGTTCATCAATTAAATTACCAACATAGTTAATCTCTCGGTTGTCACTGGAAGAAGGCAATATGCAAATTTCCAAAGTCCAAATACTTGATAAACTATACCAAACGTTATTAGTACTAATTAACTAGCTATATGATTTAGTCCAAAAAGAAAAGTCAAATCAACAAATACTTGATACTCCCACATAATTCCCCTATATACTCCCCTAACTAAGACATTTATTAAACCAAGGAAAAGAAAAAGGATTAGTACCTATGCTCCCACAATACTACACGTCCATACTCTCTTCGCAACACATGTGTATACAAAAAGAAAAAAAAGAATAGGTACTGCATACTCCCAGCCGTCACCAACGCGTCTTCCTCACCAATTCCTACCATCAACTCTCTCCCTCTCGACATTCTCTTCACAAAAATTAAGGAAATACCCATCTCTCTTCATCTAAATCTCAACTCAGTAATCGATATCGTCTTCTCTCTCTCTCCATGTCCAAAAAAATTAGAGCAGCCACTCATTCTCCGTCCCTTTTCTCCTTCGGCGACAGGTAAGTCCGCCTCCCTCGTTTCCCTTTTAATTCTTATAACTATCATTATTCAAATTCGATTAGTTCGGGCAGAGGTTCATGTTGAAAATAGTTTCAAACAAAATGGCCAAAGATTATATCTTGGGAGCGGTTACAGATTATTCAAGGAATTATTCAAGAAGTTGCAAGGATGAACTAAATTCTCGTGGCCTACTGTGAGTGTGCTACCATGATTCATGAAAATATGCAGCAGGAATTTCATATGTAATTGGGAGAAATATACCTTTATGTAAGGGAGAAAGATATTGCAATTGCAGGAGGAATGAAACTCACGGCTTTCTCCTCTGGAACCTCTCTCTCAGACTTTTTATTTTTATTTATCTTGGATTTTGAAGAATGCGGAGATATAGAATAATTGTAGGCAGAAACCGATCAGTATCATGGAAGGATATATATATATATATAACTGTGGGTATGTGTATCTGTAAAGATTGGATTTAGTTTGTTGGAGATTTTTCAGGGGGTGGAGATGGGGAGAAACCGTATGGTGATGGGTTAGGAAAATTATAATTGACCAAAATTTGACTGCATGACTAGAATGAATAATTAATATTTTGGGCATCTAAAAGTAAAAAAATTCCATAGACTCTTAAAATAAAACGGAACGACATTTGGCTTAAAAAAAAAATTCGACAGTATCCCAAGGAATAGAAAAAGTTGGGCGTCACAGAAGTTCTCGTTGATTTCTTGTGACAAAACTTCTCCTTTCATCGGGTGTTCCAACCGTGACAAATGATCTGCTACTACATTCTCACACCCTTTTCTGTCTCTTATCTCAACATCAAACTCTTGAAGAAGTAAAATCCATCGAATGAGTCTAGGCTTTGCATCCTTCTTTGCAAAGAGGTGCCTAATAGCTGCATGGTCAGTGTAAACAATAGTTTTTGTCCCAACAAGATAAACTCTAAATTTATCAAAAGAATACACAATAGCAAGCATCTCCCTTTCAGTAGTCGTATAATTAGCTTGATCAGAATCTAAGGTCCTACCAGCATAATAAATGACTCTAAAAATTTTATCCCTCTTTTACCCCAAAGCTGAACCAACCGCAATGTCGTTTGCGTCGCACATGATTTCGAAGGGCTGACTCCAATCTGGGGTAATGAGAATGGGAGCGTTTACTAAAGCTTTCTTCAAGTTTTCAAAGGCCTGCAAGCAATCAGAAGTAAAATTAAATTTCACATCTTTTTCAAGCAACTTACAAAGAGTTTTAGAGATTTTAGAAAAATCCTTGATGAATCTCCGGTAGAATCCTGCATGCCCTAGAAAACTTCTTACTGCCTTCTCATTGGATGGAGGTGGAAGTTTCTCAATAGCTGCAATCTTTGCCCTGTCGACTTCTATCCCTACAGAAGAAACTTTATGCCCTAGAACTATACCTTCTTTTACCATAAAGTGACATTATTCCCAATTGAAAACGAGGTTAGTTTCTACGCATCTATGCAAAACCTTAGCTAGATTCTCAAGACAATGATCATAGGATTTGCCAAATACAGAAAAATCATCCATTAAGACTTCCATCACTTTTTCAATCAAATCATGAAATATAGCCATCATACATCTCTGAAAAGTAGCAGGAGCATTATACAAGCCAAAAGACATCTTCCTATAAGCATAAATACCATAAGGACATGTAAAAGCAGACTTATGTTGATCTTCGGGAGCAATAGCAATTTGATTATAACCAGAATAACCATCAACAAAGCAGTAGTAATCATATCCCCCTAGTCTATCAAGCATATGATCAATGAAACGCAAAGGGAAATGATCTTTCCTAGTGACTGCCTTTAACATCCCATAATCAATGCACACTTTCCAACCTGTAGCTACTCTCATGGCTATCATCTCTCCATCCCGACCAGGAACAACAGTCATCCCCCCTTTCTTAGCTACTACTTGTGTAGGACTCACCCATTCACTATCAGATATCGCATAGATAATCCCTGCATCTAGTAACTTAATCACCTCCTTTCTCACCCATTCACTATCAGATCTGGCCCAGAAACGCGTACCTGAGATGATCGGGGAGTGGTTTCAACTTTACCATAGGTGGTCCTCGAGGTTTTTCCAATGCTTTCTTCCTTTCTTCCTCTTCTTCGGGAGTGCGTAGTGGCAAGAATGCATTCCCCTTTTGAGGGATCCTTTCAGGGAGCACCTCAAGTTCCCCAACTATAGCACAAACATTAGCATCACAAGCAGATAAATCAGTGTTAGGAGTGAAAGAGTTTATGAGACAAGATTCGAGGGATCTTGAGTTTGATGAAAGGTGACTTCCACTTCCCCCACACAGTCTGTGACGACTTGGATGACGCTACATTCTTGGTAGCCCTCTGCCCCTACTTTTCCATTGAACTTAAGAGCGTCGTAGATGTTGAAGGTGATGCTCTCATCATGCAGTTTTAATGTTAATTCCCCCTTCTGTACATCTATCATGGCTCCCCCAGTGGCTAAAAATGGCCTTCCAAGAATCAACGACACCTTCTTGTCTTCTTGGATGTCTAACACAACAAAATCAGCTGGGAAAATAAATTCTCCAACTCTTACCAAGACATCTTCCACTACTCCCATTGGTATTGTTGTGCTTCGATCCGCCATTTGCAAGGTAATCAACGTGGGGCGGATGTTATCGACATCATGTTTCCTGTAAAAAGACAGAGGCATCAAATTAATACTGGATCTGAGATCACACAATTCTCTACCTTTCACATCATTCCCTACAACACAAGAAAAAGTAAAACTCCCAGGATCCTTGTGTTTAGTGGGTAGTCCCTTTTGGATGATAGCACTCCAATTTTCGGTTAAGCCTACTGTCTCATATTTCCCCCATTTCCTCTTCTTAGCAACTACGTCTTTCAAGAACTTGGCATTGTTGGGCATTGGTTGCAGAGCTTCCACTAGTGGAATGTTGTTGTGTACTTTACTCATTACCTCCAAGAATTTGGCGAACTGAGCGTCGAGCTTCTTACTCTTCAACCTTTGAGGATATGGAATGGTGACACTGCTATGCGGTGTAGTGTCTAGCTGCTGCTTTCCGGTCGGTGGACTGCCATGATGGTGTGTGGCGGTCGCCGGGGCCTCGTCAGTGTCTGTTGCAGAATCGAGCTCTCCTGGCTGGGGGCTGTCTGGCGGACCTCTGTGGGAAGGTGCAGCGGAACGCCGCACGTCTTTGGCAGAGGTGTATGTGGGTGAATTTTCGGCCTCCTTTCTTCCCCTGCCTAGATCTCCGCCCTTCGTGGGTTGGTACGTGGTTCCGCTATGTAACTGTACAACATGACACTTCCCTTTTGGATTGATTTCTGGTAAACTAGGAAGCGTCCCTAGGGTTTGTTTGCTCACCATAGCTGTGGCTAGGATCCCAATATTGAATTCAACATCCCGACTTGAGTGACAAGGTTCGCCAACCCTCTCTTCAAAATGCTTGTACTTCTGTCCATGTGTTTCAATCTCCGATTTGTCACCTCTCTATGTTCAAGGACTTTAGCAGTGCAGATTTCTAACAATTCTTCCCAATTGGAGCGGGATTGATCCTCCATACATGCACATATTTCAGAATAACCATCAGAACAGTAATCTTGTGCATCGTATGAGTAATCAGAGCAGTTTGGGTCGTAGTATGATCCCCCATGGTCAGGGCTATATCACTCCTCGTAATAATCCCCTTGTTGCTCATCATAGTAACCATATGGATTCTCCATGCCCGTAGGAAAATCCATTAAAGCAAAAAGACAATAAAAATAAAAATAAAAATAAAATGAAAGCGATTAAAATCCAAAGTAGCAAAATTGTCCGTTTGAAAATATCACTCCAAAGTGAATTGTCTTCCCCGGTAACGGCGCCAAAAACATGATATACTATTTTTTTAGAAACCGCAGGTTGACTTAACTGACAACCTACTCAGGCGTAAGATCACCTTCGACGACCCCAAATTCACAAAGGAGTGCAAGGCCAGGTTGGAGCGGAAAGGAATGTCAGGAAGACGACTGAAGGAAGAGACTTTAAAGGAACTAGAAGAAGAAACAGAGTCTTTGGAGTACATCATAGGGATTGGATTTGATTGGTGATGGTCAAGCTGAGAGTACAATACCAATTCTATATCACACAACCTGCAGGTCAAGAGAATTCACTAGATCACTAGGTCTAGGTGTAACAGCCCGCCCTCCTAGGGTACAATAAATGCGGCGGCTGCTACCCAAAACCGACTCCAAAGAAGTAAACATAGGCTAGGGTTTCATTTAAAGAGTATTGACCAAAAGAATTGATAGAGATATCAGAGTATTAAAAGCAACAACTTAACCTAGAAGATTAAAGGAAGAAAAATATCATAAATGGCAATCAAAATATCTAGTGAGCACGGCTCATTATCCCAGACGAAATCACAAGAAATGACTAAGGCTTCAAACCGAAGGCAAGATGCAGATATTCCAAAAAGACATTCTAAAGTATATCAAAAATTCAGCGGAAAACGACCAAGAGAAAGTATAGCTATGTATGAAGACACAACTACGCTTGAAGTTCAACTTATCCTTTTTAATTCATTAATCTGCTCAACACCCGCCACCACTCGTCGTCATTCAACCTGCACAAAAGGAAAACACATGCAGGGCTGAGTATTTTGAAATACTCAGTGAGCTCGTTGCCAAAACATTTTATATGTTATGCCACCCTTACCAAGTGAACTCGAGTTTTAAACAGTTATAAAAAAAAATATCACGAGTATCACAAAATATATTTTCATAGACTGGCCAGTCAAAATAACCTCCCATTTTCTCATCAAATTAACAATCATTCCATGGTGCGACGAAAGTGTGGCCACACTTTTCGCCCACGAGACCGGCCGACTAGCAAGGACGGCTCTCGATCCCATTGTGTACACAGCCTGGTAGGGCTTGCGGCCCATACTCAGACCCGAATTCGTATAAGCATATCCAACAATCACATTAAAACAAACATAGGCATGGCATAACAGTTAAACCACCCTTATAACACCGAATAACATTTTGACAAAATAAAAGAGAGTTTTAAGAGTAAAGCCCACCTCGATTGCTTAGTTTTCAAGTAGTTTCACTTTTCCGTTATCCGGCTTCGCAACCAAAGTTTCACCTTTTAATCACATAGACACATATCACAAATTAGGTTCAATACTACTCATACTCATGCATGTCTCATTACTTTTCTCTCTTCCCAACGATTTATCTTATCATTACTAATTAATCAAGATCATGTTTATCACACCATATTATTTAACTATCATACACACACCACACCACACAACAACACACACACACACACGGTACACACACACACACGCCACACACACACACGGCACACACACATACACATGTCTCCACATCCCTTTTTATCCCTCTTTCACTCAACCAAGATGCATGAGGGTTCAAGAAGACCGATTAATCGGTTGGAAGAAGAAAAAAGATGAGGTAGAAGAAGAACAAACATATCTCTTAAACAAAAATACCTCTTTAGCGAAAAACAATCGGTAGAAAACAAGTATTAGCCTTGATTCTTCAAAGTTCTTGGATTAAACTTCAATTTCTTCTCAAAGGATGAAGGATTAATGGAGTAATGTAGAAGAAAAATTGAGAGAGTGAATGTGAGTGAGGGGGCCGAAAATTTGGGGTCTAGGGTTGGGGTGTTCTCTTATTTATAGTGCTCAAAAAGATCTTTTGGTAATTAGAATAGAATATTTGGTAAGATCTTTTGCCTTATAAATAAATAGAATAAAATAATATGGTGAAGTAGGGAAGAAGAATTAACAAAAATAGAAGATGGCAATATCTCCTAATTTTCGAAAATTAGGCTAGGTAATTAGCCATGGTTTTGTTTTTGGTATATTTTCCAAATAGAATAAAATATCATGGAGCAAAATAAAAATAAGGAAAATCCTCCATGAAACAAGATAAGGGGCGATTTCTAGCCTTTTAAATAAGGCATGGATTTTTGAATATTGACTAAAATAAAGTAAGGCAAGATCTCTTGAAGTATGGAAAGATTTGGTAGAATAATTAAATTCTAGGTATGGAAGGAAATCAAGTAAGGAATCAAATAAAATAAAACAATTCCTTCCTTCCCAATTATAGTGATTTTCGAAAATCACTAGAAGAATAAGGAGGCTCGATTTTTCCATCTCTAAACAAGGAAATAATTGGCTCTTGGAATTTAATTTGGATAAATATCCCAAGGATTAAATAAATTCCGGAAAAATAGAAATTCTTTCTCCTAGGGGTCTAGGGTTCGAAAATTACAAGAATTAGGGTGATAAGTATTTATGGAAATTTTCTCTAATATTCTCACTCACCCATAAACAATTAAATTGCCACATATTCTCATAACTTAATATATCACATGCCACATCATTAAATCAATTAGTTTGACTTTTCAAACTTTCAACAAAAACCCTAGGCTCGACTTGGCCAAGGCATTCCATGAAATAAATGCATTCACGACTCCATGTCATCAAATAATTAATTCTAGGGCTTTAAATTAGGGTTCTATATTCCGGGATGTTACATCCTACCACACTTACAAGAAATTTCGTCCCGAAATTTAGTACCTTTTATGGAAAAAGTTCCGGGTAAAGCTCTATCATCTTATCCTCACGCTCCCACGTGGCTTCCTCGGGCCCGTGGTTTCTCCATTGAATTTTCACGAAGGCAATGGTTTTATTCCTCAAGGTTTGGATCTTTCGATCTAAGATTAACTGGGGTTGCTCCTCGTAGCTCAGATCCGGGCTTACAGCAATATCCTCGTAACGAATCACATGCTTCGGATCGAACACGTACTTTCGCAATTGCGACACATGAAAAACGTTGTGCACATTCCCAAGGCTGGACGGTAGCGCTAAACGATAAGCTACGGGTCCTACTCCTTCTAGAATTTCGTACGGCCCGATAAAACGCGGTTTTAGTTTGCCCTTGACTCCAAAACGCGCTATCCCTTTCGACGGGGATACTTTGAGGAAAACTTTATCACCAGCGTGGAACTGTAAGTCCGTCCGTCGAACGCCGGCGTACGACTTCTGTCTGTCCTGAGCTTCCTTCATTCGCGCGCGGATTTGTCGAACGATTTCGACCATTTCTTCGACTGCATCGAGTCCAAGTGCTCTTTGTTCGCCAACCTCATCCAAGTAGAGCGAAGATCTACACTTTCTCCCATAGAGTGCTTCGTATGGCACCATGCCGATCGTTGCTTGGAAGCTGTTGTTGTAGGCGAACTCGATCAAAGGGAGTGCGGTCTCCCAACTTCCGCCTCGGTCGAGCACCACGGCTCTTAACATATCCTCGAGAGTTAGTATCGTCCTCTCGGATTGTCCATCGGATTGTGGGTGGAAAGCGGTACTAAAGTTCAAGTGTGTTCCAAGCTCGCGTTGTAGGCTAATCCAAAATTTCGAGGTAAACTTCGGGTCACGATCAGACGTAATCGTCACTGGGACTCCATGTAATCGCGCGATCTCTTGGATGTAGATCCGAGCTAGCCTATCTGATCCATGGGTTACGGGGATTGGTAAGAAATGCGCACTCTTGGTAAGTCGATCGATGATCACCCAAATTGCGGTGTTCCCTTTAAGGGTTTTCGGCAACACAGTCACGAAATCCATAGCGATGTGCTCCCACTTCCACTCGGGTATCTCAAGCGGTTGTAGCTTCCCGTACGGTCGTTGGTGTAAGGCTTTCACCTGTTGGCAGGCTAAGCAACGTTCCATGAAAGCTGCGACATCCCTCTTCATGCCGTTCCACCAAAAGGACTTTTTCAGATCCTGGTACATCTTCGTGCTCCCGGGGTGAGCAGTGTATGGGGTTTCGTGCGCTTCGCTCAAGATTTCATTCCTAAGACTCTCGTTGTTCGGCACGCACAGTCTCCCGTTTAAGGTGAGAGCGTTATCGGAAGCCTCGCTAAACTGTCCGGACTCACCGGTCCTTACTTCGACTTGAATCTCCTCCAATTTCTCATCTAGCCGTTGAGCTGCAACGAT
Organism: Salvia hispanica; assembly: GCF_029641045.1. Lineage (NCBI taxonomy): Eukaryota > Viridiplantae > Streptophyta > Magnoliopsida > Lamiales > Lamiaceae > Salvia > Salvia hispanica. The sequence continues at coordinate 24,815,437 of NC_142695.1, forward strand.
CCTCGTCCTTAGATCAGGTTCTACTACTAACGCGGCGATTCGGCCTTTCACGCTATCGGGTGTTCTAACTACTTCTATCCGCAACTTACTCAACTCTCGCACTAAACTTTCCTCTTCTGTTAGAAAAACAGCGAGTTGCGAATGGTCTCTACGGCTTAAAGCGTCTGCTACTACGTTTGCCTTGCCGGGGTGGTAGTTGATACCACAATCGTAGTCCTTCACTAGCTCGAGCCATCTCCGTTGTCGCATGTTCAGATCCTTCTGCTCGAAGAAGTACTTTAAACTCTTATGGTCCGTAAAGATTTCACACCTAACTCCGTAGAGATGGTGCCTCCAAATCTTTAGGGCATGCACTACTGCGGCTAACTCATAAATCGTGGGTAGGGTAGTTCAACTCGTGCAGTTTCAACTGTCGCGACGCGTAAGCGATCACCTTGTTGTTCTGCATCAACACGCATCCTAATCCGACTTTCGAAGCGTCGGTGTAAACTACGTAGTTGACTCCAAGCTCTGGCACAGCTAACACTGGTGCGGTGGTCAATTTCTCCTTCAAAAGCTGGAAGCTTGCTTCACACTCCGGCGTCCAGTTCACCTTGATTCCTTTCTTGAGCTGCTGGGTCATCGGTCTCGCTATCTTGGAGAATCCTTCTATGAACCTTCGGTAGTATCCTGCCAAACCTAGGAATCTCCGAATCTCGTTCTGCGTTGATGGCGACTTCCACTGTTGTACCGCCTCGACCTTAGCGGGGTCCACTCGGATTCCCTCTGCTGACACAATGTGCCCTAAGAAGTTGACTCCCTTCAGCCAGAATTCACACTTGCTGAATTTGGCGTACAGCTTCTCCTTCCTCAACGTCTCCAGCGCGATCCGTAGGTGTTCCGCGTGCTCCTTTTCGTCCTTCGAGTAGACTAAGATGTCATCTATGAACACTAAGACGAACGTATCTAGGTACGGGTGGAAAACACGGTTCATCAAATCCATAAACACGGCTGGGGCGTTCGTCAGACCGAATGGCATCACCACGAACTCATAGTGACCATATCTGGTACGGAATGCGGTTTTAGGGATATCCTCCTTTCGTACTTTCAGCTGGTGGTATCCGGACTTCAAATCCATCTTAGAGAACACTCCGGCTCCTCGGAGTTGGTCGAATAGGTCATCTATCCTCGGCAAAAGGTATTTGTTCTTGAGGGTCAATTTGTTCAACTCTCTATAGTCGATACACATTCTCATTGACCCATCTTTCTTCTTAACGAAGAGCACCGGTGCGCCCCATGGCGAAACACTGGGCCTAACGAAACCTAAGTCCATGAGCTCTTGCAGCTGAATCTTTAACTCCTCTAACTCCTTAGGTGCCATGCGGTACGGCGCCTTCGATATGGGGGCGGCTCCAGGTTCGAGATCGATCGTAAATTCTAACTGCCTATCTGGCGGCGGTCCAGGTAACTCCTCGGGAAAAACATCAGGAAAATCTCGTACGACAGCAACGTCTTCAAGCCTTGCTTTCTCTTTCTCTTCTCCGTGGAGATAGACAAGGTAGGTCGGGCGTCCTTTCCTCAACATGGCGGTGGCTTGTAACGCAGAGACTACAGCGATTCGTCGGTTCATTGAGATTCCGTGGTACACGGCGGGTTCCATACCCGGGGTTTGTACGGTTATTAGCCTCTCTTTACAACGGATCGTTGCAAAGTTCGCAGTTAACCAATCCATTCCTAGGATCACGTCAACGTCTCTCATCGTCATAACTCGCAGGTCGTGAGCAACTAACTGAAGTTCTCCTAGTACGATTTCTACGTTCAAGCAAAAACGAGAGATCTCAACCAGTCCTCCTACTGGTGAGGACACCATCATCCTATGTTCAGACTTCCTAGTAGGTAAGCTTAAGGTATGCACACACAACTCAGAGATGAACGAATGAGATGCGCCCGTGTCAAACAAAACAACAATAGGGGTATCAAGGATTTCACCTATACCTGCTAGGTTCCCACTCTCGGGCTTTCCTTGCTCGGTCTTGGGCTGCTTCTGCTCTATAGCGTACGCTCTAGCCGGGGCTGGAAGTCTTGGGCGGACAGGCTGCTGCAGTCGCAGTTGCTGATTCGGGTTTGCTCCCGAGCTCGTAGGTGGCGCTCTCGGCTGCTGACGGAAACCCTGATGGTTCTGCCTTGGTCCGTTTCCCTTGCTCGGACACTCCCTCGAGAAGTGCCTGTTTCCTCCACAGTTGAAGCATCTATTCGAGTTCGGTCCTCTACACTGCCCGAAATGGTACTTGGTGCAAACGTTACACTGAGGTGGTCTGGCACGGGGGTCGCTCCTTGGATTGAACAAAGTCTGTCCTCCTCCGTTGGGGCGGTATCGCTTATTGTCATGGTGGATCCTACTCTCCTCCCATCTCCTCTTGTCATAGTTAGGACGTGGCGGGGAAAATGTCATTGCGGTGTTCCCCGCACTCTTCTCCTTTGGCATTGCTGCCTCTACATCCAGTGCGAGGGCTAGCGCCTCGGCGTACGTAAGGGTTCCGCGGACTGCCAATGCCATCCTAATCTCGTGCCTAAGGCCCTCACGAAACTTATCAGCCAGCTTCTCATCGGTATCGGTCTGTTCCGGCGCATAGCGGGTCATGTCACAAAGTGCACGGTCATACTCGGTTACAGACAGACATCCTTGGGTGAGGTTGTGAAACTCGGCTGCTTTCGCCTTGCGGTAGCTCTTGGGTACGTACTTATCGTAAACTTCTGTCTTGAACTCCTCCCAAGTCATCCCGTCTATGCGATCCTGGGATATGGTTTTTAACTTAGTATCCCACCAGAAATCAGCAGATCCGGTCAGCTGATGCGTCACACAGATCATCTTCTCCGCTTCGTTGCACACCAACGTCTTGAAAATGCGTTCCAAGGCACGTATCCAAGTTTCGGCTTTCGCAGGTTCGCCCATTCCGTCGAAGGTAGGAGGCTTTTGGTCAAGGAAAAGCTTCACGACTTCCCTATCTACTCGTGGAGGTGGTGGTGGTGGTGACGGCGGTCTTGGTTGCGTCACGCTTTGTTCTTCCGAAGCACGGGAAGATGGTTCCTCGTTCCTCACGTTGCGTCTAGGCGGCATTCTGATTTATCACACTCGAACGGTTAGCGCACTCACTTAACATTTCAAGGTAGCGATAGGGTACTTTGAAAGAAAGATTTTAAACTCATTCACAAGCAGGGTCCAAAGAAAGACCACACAATAGCAGTTGTTAGGAAAACAGAGAACATAATAAGGTTGCACCATAAGGTGGAAAACACTCGGAAGATAATAGAAAGAGCAAGTATATTCATGCAATAAGGATAAAAAGAGTGAAGACGGCTTCATTGCCATGTAATAGAATGAAAGGTGCGGATTCCCCATATAATTTCAAAAATGATCCCAAAAGGTCTTGGTACAATGAATGGAAAAGAGCGATTCAATCACGGAAGGAAAATAACAACATAAAAAGAAGTTCTTATCGATTCAAAACGTGGGGAAAAGAAAACAAAGTCGCTATTCGAGCACTAGCCACTTCTGCCCTCATCCTCTTCGGGTTCTCCCGACTCTCCGACACTTTCAGCGCTCGAACTCTCTCCTTTCTCAAACGATCCTAACTCTTCGTCCTTCTTCTCGCTGCTTAGGGGCGAATGAATCGAAGTAAGCATCTCTTCAGCCTCTCTTATGATCCTTCGAGGTGCCGAAACACGCATCCTAAGGGTCCTTCTATGGGGAACGCGAGCAACGTGCGGTTCCTCGTCATCGCGATACTTCATCTGGCGTGCTGCTCCTGGCGAGTACCTTTGCGTTGACGGATGGAGTGGTGGTCCGTCAACGGTGGCAGACATGGCCGGAAGTAAGACTCCTATTAGGCCGACGAAGTCTCCTCGAGGCGTGTACTTGGGCGGGCTAAACCAAGTGTAGGATACTGAGGCTTGAGCGGTCCACTCGCTCCAAGGGGAAGGCAGTATATGGATAAGTCACATGATTCCCTCGTGATGGGTAGTCCCGTACGCGTAGGCATCAAGCCAATGACCATAGAAGTCGGTGATGAAGTTCAGAAGGAACTGCTCTCCGTCCCATTCCATCTCTCTATAGCGCTCCACCGGAAAGTTCCTATTCTTAGCGTAACGGCGACGCATAAGGGCGTGATAGGGTTGGACTATCTACAAAAGGGGAAAAGGAACAAGTCAGCACCATCACAAAGGTGGAAAAGAATAGATAGTGCGTGATCTCAAATGGTGCTGCGAAAGTGTATAAGAGTCAAAAGATGGTGGTTCAAAACGTCGCGTCCAAAGTTCTCGTTCCTAAGACGACTATTCGTGCGTTCTCTATTCGCGTTTCGTCGAATCTCCACATACACTAACAGCCTTATACTAGTTCTTTCACGTTTCTACTGTTGGTACAAGCGCTGTGATCGTAGCTAAACATGCTAGGTCCAAAAGTCCAAATCTAAGCATAGCAACATTTCAACATAGTCTCACGTGATCACATTCGCATTTCACAAATTTTCACAAGTTCTCATGTGTCATTCAGCAAATCATTTAAGAAGCATCGCTTCGCATTCATAATATTTCTAGCACATAGAGCATGCTTTTCACAAGTTCTCATATTCAACAAATCATTATTCAGAAAGCGTCACTTCTCATTCACAATATTTCCAAAAGCATCAAGTTTCAAGCACAAGTCACAAAATATCTAGTACCTCTTTCTTTGCGGTTGAACGAGACGAGCCCGCCCTCGTAGGGTACAATAAATGCGGCGGCTGCTACCCAAAACCGACTCCAAAGAAGTAAACATAGGCTAGGGTTTCATTTAAAGAGTATTGACCAAAAGAATTGATAGAGATATCAGAGTATTAAAAGCAACAACTTAACCTAGAAGATTAAAGGAAGAAAAATATCATAAATGGCAATCAAAATATCTAGTGAGCACGGCTCATTATCCCAGACGAAATCACAAGAAATGACTAAGGCTTCAAACCGAAGGAAAGATGCAGATATTCCAAAAAGACATTCTAAAGTATATCAAAAATTCAGCGGAAAACGACCAAGAGAAAGTATAGCTATGTATGAAGACACAACTACGCTTGAAGTTCAACTTATCCTTTTTAATTCATTAATCTGCTCAACACCCGCCACCACTCGTCGTCATTCAACCTGCACAAAAGGAAAACACATGCAGGGCTGAGTATTTTGAAATACTCAGTGAGCTCGTTGCCAAAACATTTTATAAGTTATGCCACCCTTACCAAGTGAACTCGAGTTTTAAACAGTTATAAAAAAAATATCACGAGTATCACAAAATATATTTTCATAGACTGGCCAGTCAAAATAACCTCCCATTTTCTCATCAAATTAACAATCATTCCATGGTGCGACGAAAGTGTGGCGACACTTTTCGCCCACGAGACCGGCCGACTAGCAAGGACGGCTCTCGATCCCATTGTGTACACAGCCTGGTAGGGCTTGCGGCCCATACTCAGACCCGAATTCTTATAAGCATATCCAACAATCACATTAAAACAAACATAGGCATGGCATAACGGTTAAACCACCCTTATAACACCGAATAACATTTTGACAAAATAAAAGAGAGTTTTAAGAGTAAAGCCCACCTCGATTGCTTAGTTTTCAAGTAGTTTCGCTTTTCCGTTATCCGGCTTCGCAACCAAAGTTTCACCTTTTAATCACATAGACACATATCACAAATTAGGTTCAATACTACTCATACTCATGCATGTCTCATTACTTTTCCCTCTTCCCAACGATTTATCTTATCATTACTAATTAATCAAGATCATGTTTATCACACCATATTATTTAACTATCATACACACACCACACCACACAACAACACACACACACACACGGTACACACACACACACGCCACACACACACACGGCACACACATACACATGTCCCCACATCCCTTTTTATCCCTCTTTCACTCAACCAAGATGCATGAGGGTTCAAGAAGACCGATTAATCGGTTGGAAGAAGAAAAAGAAAAGGTAGAAGAAGAACAAACATAACTCTTAAACAAAAATACCTCTTTAGCGAAAACAATCGGTAGAAAACAAGTATTATCCTTGATTCTTCAAAGTTCTTGGATTAAACTTCAATTTCTTCTCAAAGGATGAAGGATTAATGGAGTAATGTAGAAGAAAAATTGAGAGAGTGAATGTGAGTGAGGGGGCCGAAAATTTGGGGTCTAGGGTTGGGGTGTTCTCTTATTTATAGTGCTCAAAAAGATCCTTTGGTAATTAGAATAGAATATTTGGTAAGATCTTTTGCCTTATAAATAAATAGAATAAAATAATATGGTGAAGTAGGGAAGAAGAATTAACAAAAATAGAAGATGGCAATATCTCCTAATTTTCGAAAATTAGGCTAGGTAATTAGCCATGGTTTTGTTTTTGGTATATTTTCCAAGTAGAATAAAATATCATGGAGCAAAATAAAAATAAGGAAAATCCTCCATGAAACAAGATAAGGGGCGATTTCTAGCCTTTTACATAAGGCATGGATTTTTAAATATTGACTAAAATAAAGTAAGGCAAGATCTCTTGAAGTATGGAAAGATTTGGTAGAATAACTAAATTCTAGGTATGGAAGGAAATTAAGTAAGGAATCAAATAAAATAAAACAATTCCTTCCTTCCCAATTATAGTGTTTTTCGAAAATCACTAGAAGAATAAGGAGGCTCGATTTTTCCATCTCTAAACAAGGAAATAATTGGCTCTTGGAATTTAATTTGGATAAATATCCCAAGGATTAAATAAATTCCGGAAAAATAGAAATTCTTTCTCCAAGGGGTCTAGGGTTCGAAAATTACAAGAATTAGGGTGATAAGTATTTATGGAAATTTTCTCTAATATTCTCACTCACCCATAAACAATTAAATTGCCACATAATCTCATAACTTAATATATCACATGCGACATCATTAAATCAATTAGTTTGACTTTTCAAACTTTCAACAAAAACCCTAGGCTCGACTTGGCCAAGGCATCCCATGAAATAAATGCATTCACGACTCCATGTCATCAAATAATTAATTCTAGGGCTTTAAATTAGGGTTCTAAATTCCGGGATGTTACACTAGGAGATCTCAAACCAGAGAAGATTCAGGTCTTTGGACTCACTGTCAACCAACTATCAAAATCTCAACCCTCTACACTGTTAACTAGTATAGGGAAGCAAAGGATCGATCCCACAGGGAAGGATAAAATGCGAGCGTGAATCTAGAGCACTTTGGGAAGAAAAGGGGGTTAGCTTCTGTCAAACAATTTAGGGTTGAGTAATTTAACTACTGACGCATTATTTATTAGCACTAAATAAACATGCAAGTATACATAATATATATAGTATAGCTAAAGGTCAGTACAAGATATCGAACAAGGGGAAAACAAACACAGACTGTCTATCTTCTACTAAGACTCAATTACTATTTAGAGAAACGAAAGGTTTTGAAAACTTTTTGAAACTAAAAGCAATAGAAATCAAATAAAAAAATTATTGCAATAAAATACGGAGATAAAATATAGAGATAAGGGAATTCCAGGATTGTTCGTTCACAGTTATGGTTATAAAAATTCCAAACTACAATACCATAGCACATTTATTACTTTGATAGAACGAGCCACCTAGATTATGCTCATGCGATGCAAACGTTGATTACAAGATTAGGGTTATCAATTCTAACACGTAACTCCATAAAGCTCATAAGACCCTTGAAAAGTCCTCACTCTCAATTAGCAGTGTCGTTTTAAGGGAAGCTAACTGTAGCGTCTACTAAGTGGATCTAACTCGCTAGAACTCTCTCACAGTTATGAAGCAAGTTATATTAAATCATGCAAGATTGTGTCACTCAATCATGCAGCATCAGAATTACTTAGGGAAGAAACAATGAAAAAACAAAATAGATATTAAATAGAAAAATGGAATTGTATAACCAAAGTCGTTACTAACACATCCTTAGAATCCTATGAGTTTAGTTACACATAATGGAATAAGCTAAAACAATTAGAATCCTTGTCGTTCTTGATGTTCTTGAAATCCTTATTCAACTCCTTGCACAATGACGTACTCCTGCTTTTAATCTCTGGGAATTTATGTTGCATAAAGAAGCTCTCATTTGATGAAGCTTGAGGTTCTATTTATAGGTGAAAGTCAATCCTCATTGTAGAAGGAAAAGATCTTCAAAATATGGTAAATCTTGGAGCAGATCTAGGGCAATTCGGATTTGCCGCCTTTCTCGGGCGGGCCGCCGCACATTTTGTGGCGGTCGCCGCGTTGTAGTCCAGAGTCTCTGTTCTTCGGCGGCGGACCGCCGCATGTTTTTCCGGCGGTCGCCGGGCGAGACTCGTTTCCTAGCGTAAATGACTACATGAAATAAAGGTGCTTAATATATCTCAACTACATGAAATAAAGGTGCTTAATTTAAAAATAGAAATGAAAGAAATGTAAAATAAAATAAAATACTTATTTAATCAATTATGACGATCATACGTTATACACAAATGAAACAATTATGAAAAATTAAATTTCACGATTTAATATTATGTTTTAAAACTTTACCGCTCTATAAAAAATTTAACTAAAGTATCGTAAGTCGAGTATATAAATTTGGATGATTAATTATAACCCGTGAATCAAAATTTGGATATGATCTATTCGTAGCAGGGACAGACACGACATCAGGCACGGTAGAGTGGATAATGACCGAGCTAATGCGCAATCCAAGCATACTCTTGAAGTCAAAGTCAGAGCTCCAAACCATCCTCGGACAAAACAAAGCACTACTCGAAGAATCTGACATCTCCAAGATCCATAGCTCTGACCGCCGGGCGCCGGTCGCCGTCTGAACTCCAGAATTCCAGACTTTTTGTTTTGACTCCCTTTTTCGGCTCAAATATGCACATTTCTCACAAAACACGTTAAAATACTAAAATAATTATAATATGCAAATAATAGACATGTAGAGTGACTTTAACATAAAAAACGGACTAAATAATGGCCTTAAAACCGTGCAAAATCCGAGCGTATCAACTACTAGACTGGGGAAAATATAAAATTATCTAATCAAACAGCAAGACCTAGGAAACGGAAAAGACAACATGCGCATTCATCATAAAATATAGATCGAGCAGTATATAAAACTTAGCACTAGAATTTACTAGACTTGGCAAACAGACTTCCTATAAACAGCTAAGCAAACGAAAACATTCAGTGGGGACCATTTTCCTAAAATAGAAAGTACGAACGAAAAGCTGCGACTATGAAATTCCAATTCTAACTAATGGCGATCTTCAACGAAATAAGTAATAACTTGTAGAAAAGCAGAGCAGAAAACAAAACGAAACAAAGCATGCTTAGCCGGACGTTGAAAATTACGATTAACCAGAAATCGAACAGATCTACAACTACTAGACGAAGTAAAAAAAAGAACAGAAACTAAACAACCATAACCATGCAAAATTCCATCATCTTGTTCCAGATCCAAACTACAAACGCTCAATCCACTCCGGTTCCAAGCAATCCAAACTCAGAAACAATAAAACCCATCTCCGTTAACTCCGATTCAACAGATTTATTCCGATCAACAACAATTAAACCACGATTGAACTCCGATCCAAAAAATCAAGTGCGAAAAGCATCCAAAGCAAGTAAAATGCATAGATCAACATAAATCGGAAACCAAAATGAAATATAAACATCCACAGCTAAATATCCAGAGATTCAACACAAATTTAACAGTCGTCGAGCTTCAAACAACGAAGTCTCGGCACAAAACCAACAAGAACAGAATTAAAAAGGACAATTGTATCTTCGCCCTCCGTGAGGACGGTGTTACATAGTAATCAGACGATAAACAAGATGAAACCCCCTCGAATTACCCCATATTTGTGAAGTGCGTAGAGAATTGTATGTGAAAAGGTGTCAGCTACGAGCAGGAGCATGTGTGTGATGATCCATGTTGTGATACGTGCTCCATTATTTATAGACAGGGATTCCCTTGAATTCTCTATTTTGCCCCTCTTCTAGTAATCTCCCCCGTCCAGTAAAATGTTGCTCTTTTGCTCCTCTTTCTGCTTGATTCCTCCGCCCGGCATATGTCTTCCTTTATTTCCTAGCCCGAGCAAATTCCTCTACACACCTGACTTAAAACACGGGTCAGACTTTGCAAATCACTGAATTTACCCCCATAACCGATGCATGAAATTGGCCTTATCAATTGGCTTCTAGCTCCAAGCTCGGCAATGATGCTAATAGAGCTGGCCCAAGAATTCTTCACGTGTTTCGACTTCACATACGCCACTGAGATAGGGAAGGCAATTTTTGATACGACACAATAACACGACACAGATCAAAAGTAGTAAAATTGTCCGATTGAAGATATCACTCCAAAGTGAGTTGTCTTCCCCGACAACGGCGCCAAAAACTTGATGCACTATTGTTTAGTACTAAATAAACCTGCAAGTATACATAGTATATATAGTATAGCTAAAGGTCAGTACCGAATATCGAACACGGGCAAAACAAACACAAACTGTCTATCTTCTACTAAGACTCGATTACTTTCTGGAGAACCGAAAGTTTTTTGGGAAATTTTGAAAACATAAAATAATAGAAAGCAATAAACAACTAGATGCAAATTCCAGGGATGTTTGTTCATAGTTATGGTTATACAAATTCCAATACCCTAGCACAATTATTACTTTGAAAGAACGAGTCACCTAGCTTATGCTCATGCGATACAAACGTTGATTACAATATTAGGGTTGTCAATCCAATCCTAACACTTAACTCCAAAAAGCTCCTAAGACCCTTGAAAAGTCCTCACTCTCAATTAACAGTGTCGTTTTAAGGGAAGCTAACTGTAGCGTCTACTAAGTGGACCTAACTCGCTAAAACTCTCTCACAGTATGAAGCAAGTTATATTAAATCATACATAATTGTGTCACTCAATCATGTAGCATTGAGATTAACTTAGGGGAGAAACAACGTAAAAACAAAATGGATATTAAATAGAAAACTAGAATTGTATAACCAAAGTCGTTACCAACACATCCCTAGAATCCTATGTGGTTAGTTACATATAATGGAATAAGCTAAACACATAGATTGAAGGGAGGACAATTTGAACGTAAAACTAAAGCAAATAAAACCTATAGGTTGAAATCCTTCTTCAACTGCTTGGACAATAACGTACTCTAGCTTTCGATCTCTGGGTATTATTTTGCAAAAAAGAAGCTCTAATTTGATGAAGCTTGAGGTCATATATATAGGGGAGAGTCAATCCTAATTATAGAAGGAAAATATCTTTAAAATATGGTAAATCTTGGAGCAGATCTAGGGCAATTCGGATTCACCGCCTTTCTCCGGAGGGCCGCCGCACATTCTGTGGCGGTCGCTGCGTTGCAGTCCAGAGTCTCTGTTCCTTCGGCGGCGGGCTGCCGCATGACCTCCGGCGGTCGCCCGGCGAGACTCATTTCCAAGCATGGATTTTCCGAGGCGGGCCGCTATCAATCACTGATCGCCATGCACCGGTTGTCGCAGTACACTTTGCGGCAGTCGCTGGTCGCCGTTTGAACTACAAATTTCCAGACTTTGCGTTTTGACTCCTTTTTTCAGTTCAAATATGAACATTTCTCACAAAACACGTCAAAATACCAAAATGTATAAAATATGCAATTATTAGACATGTAGAGTGACTTTGACATTAAAAACGGACTAAATAACGACCTTAAAATAACGCAAAATCCGAGCATATCAACTCCCCCAAACTTACATTTTTGTTTGTCTTTGAACAAAACAATAAAGACAGAAGAATAGACACACGGAATGCACAAGGACTAGACGTCGTAATTGCCTCAAAAGATGAAAGAATAGATTAAGCATGAATTAACACAATCAAAAGATTAGTGCACTATCATTACTAACTCGTGGAACACCTTGAATTAAAGCAATCACATGTGGCAAACTTTCAAAGATGGGAAGTGTTCTCTCAATCTCAAAGTGTATAAAGGTAATGTGTATAAGCACTCAAATCATGCATCATGAAAAGTTAACCAAAGGCTTGCTCAAAGTCTAATCCCTCCTCTACTAGATGTGATTAAACATCAAAAGTCCGAAAGGTCTTTATCTTAGGTTGTAATGTAGGCTCTTTGGTAGGTGAGGAATATTTGGCTAAAAAGTGACTCAAAATAAAATAGCCCAAGTAAAGTTAAGGTGACCCCACTTTTCTAAAACCCAAGACACTGTTAACACTTTATTTTTCTCCTTCAACCCACTTTCCAATCCTTTGATTATTCTTTTCTTTTTTTTTTCTTTCACAACCTTTCACACTTTTTCTTTTTTTCTTTTTCTTTTTCTTTTATTTTTCTTTTCTTTTCTTTTCATAAGCATCCTTTCTAAGATCAAGCACACACTTTGAATTTTTCTATTTCACAACTAGTACTTTCTTACATTTAAGCACACTACTTTTATACTTTCCTTCCTATCTCTCCAATTCCTTTTACAAAATAAGATAACAAAAACTTACTAACTGATGAGTCTCGTTCTAAGCCTTGGTTACTGGTCAGTATAACGTGCTTTATTGGATAATATCTACAATATAGTTGCTAAAGTGTGCAGGTTGAGGTACTAAATCAGATGAAAAGGATTAGAAGGAATTCGGGTGAAAAAGCAGCAAAAGTGTGCAAACTGGTCAGTATGAGCAGTGCAAACTAGCTAGGATGGATGCCACGGAACTGGACAAGAGAAAGAAGGACTTGCTTGGAACAATCAACTACTAAAGAGGGGCAAAATTGTCATTTCGCATGAAGAGGCAGCCCTAGAAATTAGGGCAAGCCACCCTATAAATAGGAGTTGAACATAAGGAGGAATAACTTTTGACTTTTATCATCACTTTGAGAACACTTTTTGGGAGAATAACTCCATTAGCTCTAAGTTCCACTCCCTAAATCCGGCAGCCTGCCATGAAGATTCCGGCCACCAGCCGGCAGGGAGTCATCATGCCTGAATTATTCCAGCTGCCGTAGGCCAGTTCCAGTCTCAGAAGAAGCCATCGGCCATTTACATGCTTTCTTTAAATGCTTTCTTAGTTTAAGAACTTGTTTTACTTACATTTGTCTCGGATTTCAGTAGTTAATCTGTTTAAAGCATCTTTTGGTTTGAAAGTTTGAATGAAGTTAAGTTTTTATGGTTTTATTTGAGTTTCAGCTTTGTTATTGCTTTAAATCTCTCTAGTTAGCTAGATCTGATAGTTTTATGTTGTTTAAGTGCTTGAATCTGCCTAGCTTAGTTAGATATAGTATTTCCAAAAGTGTTTACAAGTTTTAATATGGTTAAGTTTCTCAAAAATGCATGGAATTCGTTTCTGCTTGTTTCTGTCACCCTGTCCTGTTGACCAGTATGCGTAAATTTCAGTTTTTCTTGCTTTCGTTCTTAATTTCAAGTTAAATATTGCATTTACGAATTTTTGAGCTCGAGCATTCATCAATGGAGTTTGTTAGATCTGGTTAGTTTAGCTTGGTGAAGACGAAAATGTCACAGTCAAAGATATGTTGCTTTTGTTACTTTTTGCTTTTGTACTTGCACTTTTTTCAGCTTTTCTGCAAACCCAGCAGCCAGTCTGCCAGCATGTCCTTTGATTCCCTTTACCTTTTGTCTAGTCATTTTTAGTAAGTTTCGTCTAGTAGCTTCTCATATGCATAACTAGGTGTCCAACTTTCACATTCACGTACACATCCAACAGCATTAAGCATTTAGTTACTTACTGGTCAGTATAGGTAGAGTCTCATTTTAATTTTACGCCTAGGTAGAACTCAACCCCAAAAGCGTGGTAGCTAACCAACCCTTCCAAAATGTCTTTGCAATTTCACTTCGCCTACATCCATCTCTGTGGGATCGACCCTTACTCCACTATACTAGCCAGTAGAAGTGGGTTGAGGTATTTTTGTTGACAAGAGGTTTTAGGCACAGACCCAACGACACGGCTAGGTCTAGGCACCCTCCTGGCCAGTTGACACGCACACACTCAGAGTCGCCGCCCTAATATAAAACCTCGCCCTGTCCCTAACCCAAGGAATTGTCCCCATTTATTTTGGCTTCCAAAGAATAGGCTTAAAGGCTCAAAATTGGCTCCAAAGGGAAAATTTTTGAAATTTTGAGAGGATCGAAAAATTTTAAATAAAATTAAGCTAGAAATGATGGCCAATCATCCTCCTAAATCAACTGAAACACTATGTAAACTTAGGTAAGACTAGGAGCAAGTTATAGAAACATATACACGAATACAGATAAATCACACAAGAAAGAAATTAAAGCTTAAATCCTCACAAGGTATAAGCATGAATCAAGGCGAACAAGCAATTCACTAATTATGTACCTTTTCACCAAACCATCAAATCAAGACGTCAAGCCATACTTAAAACATAGATAGAATGTAATATCATCGGCAACTCTGTCTAAAGTGTGTCACTAAGCATGCGTGTTTCTAAGTTCTTCACGTTAAGTTCATGACATGGATTCAAGAAATTTTTAGAAATAAAATTCTCCTACGGGGTTGAAAAAAAAAAGCAAAAACTTAAATCCAAATGAAAACCCTAATACAAAAACCTAAACTCACGGTCCACCACTTCATCCCCCCAAACTTATTTATTCCCAAATACAAAATGAAAACCCTAATACAAAATTTTTGGGAATCAAAATGTAAATAAATTGGTAGAGTTGGTTGGGATGTGAGTAAACTACTAAAAAGAAAATATACCTTGAAAAATTTAGCGTAGAGGTTGGACGGTGTGAAAATTCGAAAAATTTTGAAAAATCGCGCTGGAGACTCTGCTCAGGTGGCGGTCCGCCGCGGCCATTGGCATGAAACAATGTCCATCCGGGGCTAGCAATTCAACTGTTCCACTGTCATAGATTTTCTTGATCATGTAAGGCCCAGTCCATTTAGACTTCAACTTCCCGAGGAACAGAGAAAGTCTCGAATTGTGCAACAAAACTACATCCCCCAAAGTGAGCTCTCGTGGACTGATCATCCTATCATGGTAAGCCTTCATTCGTTCCTTGTGTGTGGATGAGCTGTCATAGGATTCCATTCGAAATTCATCCATTTCATTGAGAAAAAGACGCTTCTCATCACCGGCCTTTTGAAAATCTTGGTTAGCTTCTTGATCGCCCAATACAACCTGTACTCCGTCTCAAGAGGCAAATGAATGATTTTCCAAACACAAGTTGATAAGGAGACATACCTATAAGACCTTTGTAGGCGGTGCGGTACGCCCACAATGCATCATCTAACCGAAGGGCCCAATCTTTTCTGTTCACACTCGTTGTCTTTTGACGAACTGACTTGATCTCTTTGTTTGCTAGCTCAGTTTGCCCATTTGCTTGAGGATGGTAGCGCGAGGTGACCCTATGCTTGACTCCGTACTTGTCCAACACGTTGTCTAACCATCTATTGTTGAAGTGAGATCCTCCATAACTAATGAGAGCACGGGGTGTTCCTAACCTACAAAAAATGTTTTTTCTAACAAAAGCAGTGACAACTTTATAATCGTTAGTCCTGGTTGGAATTGCTCCCACCCATCTAGATACCTATTCAACTGCAAGTAAGATATATTGGTACTCTCCTGATTTTGGGAATGTTCCCATAAAGTCTATCCCCCATACATCAAACAGTTCTACCTCAATGATGGTGTTCATAGGCATTTCCTTCTTCTTAGATATTCATCCCTTGCGTTGGCATTCATTGCATTGAAGAACAAAGCTGGCACAGTCATGGAAGATGGTAGGCCAATAGAAACCGCTTTGCAAGATCTCAATCGTGGTTCTTTGCACACCAAAGTGTCCTCAAGTTGGTGACGAATGACACCTCTCAACTATGGCCACCCAATCCTCTTGAGGTAGCAAAATTCATCGGATGAGTCTAGGCTTTGCATCCTACTTTGCAAACAAGTGCCTAATAGCTGGATGGTCAGTGTAAATAATAGTTTTGGTTCCAACAAGATAAGCTCTAAATATATCAAAAGAATATACTATATCAAGCATCTCCCTTTCAGTAGTCGTATAATTAGCTTAAGCAGAGTCTAAAGTTCTACTAGAATAATATGACTCTAAAAATTTTGTCCCTCTTCTGCCCCAAAGCTGAGCCAACTGCAATGTCACTTGCGTCGCACATAATTTCGAATGGTTGACTCCAATCTGGGGTGATGAGAATGGGAGCGCTTACTAAAGCTTTCTTCAAGTTCTCAAAAGTCTACAAGCAATCAGAACTAAAATTAAATTTCACATTGGATGAATCTTAGAGATCTTAGAGAAATCCTTGATGAATCTCCGGTAGAATCCTGCGTGCCCTAGAAAACTTCTTCCTGCCTTCTCATTGGATGGAGGTGGGAGTTTTTCAATGGCTGCAATCTTTGCCCTGTCAACTTCTATCCCTGCAGAAGATACTTTATGCCCTAGAACTATACCTTCTTTCACCATAAAGTGACAATTTTCCCAATTGAGAACGATGTTAGTTTCTACACATCTTTGCAAAACTTTAGCTAGATTTTTAAGACAATGATCATAAGATATGTCAAACACAGAAAAATCATCCATAAGACCTCCATCCCTTTTTCAATCAAATACTGAAATATAGCCATCATATATCTTTGAAAAGTAACATGAGCATTACATAAGACAAAAGACATTTTCCTATAGGCATAAATACCATAAGGACAAATAAAAGCAGACTTATGTTGATCTTCGGGAGCAATTGCAATTTGATTATAACAAGAATAACCATCAAGGAAGCAGTAGTAATCATATCCCCTAGTCTATCAAGCATTTGATCAATGAAAGGTAAATGGAAGTGATCTTTCCTAGTGGCTGCATTTAACATCCTATAATCAATGCAAACTCTCCAACGTGCGGCTACTCTAGTGGCTATCATCTCTCCATCTTGACCGGGCACTACAATCATCACCCCTTTCTTAGCTACTACTTGTGTAGGACTTACCCATGAGCTTTATGCCCTTCCTCAAGTAGAATTCTATGCATGCATGTGGTTGGGATAATCCCTTTCAAGTCACTAATGGACCATCCTATTGCAGACCTATACTTATTTAGCACACACAACAACTTTTCACACTCTTTTTTACTCAAAGCAGCAGATACAACAACTGGAAAGGTGTTATCTGGCCCTAGAAATGCGTACCTGAGATGCTCGGGGAGTGGTTTCAACTCTACCTTAGGTGGTCCTCGTGGCTTCCCCAACGCCTTCTTTCGCTCCTCTTCCTCTTCGGGAGTACGCAGTGGTAAGAATGCATTCCCTTTTTTAGGGATTCTTTCCGGTAGCAATTCAAGTTCTGCAACCATAGCACAGACATTAGCATCACAAGTAGATAAGTCAACATTAGGTGTGAAAGAATTGATGAGACAAGATGCGAGGGGATCCTGAGTTTGGTGAAAAGTGACTTCCACTTCCCCCACACAGTCTGGGACGACTTGGATGACACTATATTCTTGATACCCTTCTTTTTCCATGAAATTTTAGGGCGTCGTAGATGTTGA
This sequence comes from Salvia hispanica, assembly GCF_029641045.1. NCBI lineage: Eukaryota > Viridiplantae > Streptophyta > Magnoliopsida > Lamiales > Lamiaceae > Salvia > Salvia hispanica. The sequence continues at coordinate 24,833,003 of NC_142695.1, forward strand.
AGGTGATGCTCTCATTATGTAGTTTCAATGTTAACTCCCCCTTCTATACATCTATCATGGCTCCTCCGGTAGCTAAAAATGGCCTTCCAAGAATCAACGACACATTCTTGTCTTCCTGCATGTCTAACACAACAAAATCAGCTCGAAAAATAAATTCTCCAACTCTTACCAGAACATCTTCCACTATTCCCATTGGTGCTGTCGTGCTCCGATCCGCCATTTGCAAGGTAATTGAGGTGGGACAGATGTTGTCAACATTGAGTTTCCTGTAAAAAGACAAAGGTATCGAATTAATGCTAGATTCAAGATCACACAATACTCTACCCTCTACATTATTCCCTAAAACACAAGATAAAGTAAAACTCCCTGGATCTTTATGTTTCTTGGGTAATCCTTTCTGAATGATAGCACTGCAGTTTTCAGTTAAGCCCACTGTCTCATACTTTCCCCACTTCCTCTTCTTAGCGACAACATCTTTCAAGAACTTGGCATAGTTGGGCATTTGTTGCAGAGCCTCCACCAGTGGGATAATGATGTGGACTTTGAGGATATGGAATGGCGACACTAGGCATCAAGCTTCTTACTTTTCAACCTTTGAGGATATGGAATGGCGACACTGCCGTGTAGCTGATCGTCTGGCTGCTGCCTCTTGTCCGGCGGACCACCGCGCTGAGGTGTGGCGACCGCCGGCGGCTTCGTTAGTGACTGTTCCAGAATCGAGCTCAACTGGTTGTGAGTTAACTGGCGGACCACCGTGGGGTTTTGCAGCGGACCGCCACACGTCATCGGCAACTTCTTTCCTACTTCCGGGGATTGGTACGTGGTCCCACTGCGTAGCTGCACAGCATGACACTTTCCCTTTGGATTGATTTCTGGCAAAGCATCCCCGTGGTGTGCTTGCTCCCTATAGCTGTAGCTAGAATACCAATATTGAATTCCAGCATCCCTACTTGAGTGACAAGGTTTGCCAATCCTCTCTCCAAGATGTTTGTACTCCTTTCCACGTTATCCAACCACCGATTTATCACCTTTCTGTGTTCAAGAACTTCAGCAATGTAGATTTCTAACAGTTCTTCCCAATCAGAGTGGGGTTGATCCTCCATACCAGCACATATTTAAGAATAATCATCAGAATAGTACTCTTGTGCATCGTAGGAGTAATCAGAGCTATCTGGGTTATAGTATGATCCCCCATGGTCGGGGCTATAGCACTCTTCGTAGTATCCCTCTTGTTGCTCGTCATAGTAACCGTATGGATTCTCCATGCCTGTGGGGAAATCCATTAAAACAAAAAGAAACTAAAAATAAAAATAAAAATAAAAATAAAATGAGAGCAATATTTTTAGCACTAAATAAACCTGCAAGTATACATAGTATATATAGTATAGCTAAAGATCAGTACCGGATATCGAACACGGGGAAAACAAACACAGACTGTCTATCTGTGATTTTTGGGAAATTTTGAAAACAGAAAACAAAAGAAAGCAATAAACGACTAGATGCAAATAAATCACGGAGATGAAAGTATAGAGATAGGGGGAATTCCAGGGATGTGTGTTCACAATTATGATTATACATATTCCAAACTACAATAGCCTAACACAGTTATTACTTTGATAGAACGAGTCACCTAGCCTATGCTCATGCGATACAAACGTTGATTACAATATTAGGGTTGTCATTCCTAACATGTAACTCCAAAAAGCTCCTAAGACCATTGAAAAGTCCTCACTCTCAATTAACAATGTCGTTTTAAGGGAAGCTAACTGTAGCGTCTACTAAGTGGACATAACTCACAAGAACTCTCTCACAGTTATGAAACAAGTTATATTAAATCATACATAATTGTGTCACTCAATCATGCAACATCGATATTAACTTAGGGAAGAAACAAAGTAAAAGCAAAACGGATAATAAATAGAAAACTGGAATTGTCTAACCAAAGTCGCTACCAACACATCCCTTGAATCCTATGTGTTTAGTTACATATAATGGAATAAGCTAAACACATAGATTGAGGGAAGACAATTTGAACATAAAACTAAAGCAAATAAAACCCACATGTTGAATCCTTGTCGTTCTGGATGTTCTTGAAATCCTTCTTCAACTACTTGGACAATGACGTACTCTAGTTTTTGATCTCTGGGAATTATTTTGCAAAAATAAGCTCTAATTTGATGAAGCTTGAGGTCATATATATAGGGGAGAGTCAATCCTCATTGTAGAAGGAAAATGTCTTTAAAATATGGTAAATCTTGGAGTAGATATAGGGCAATACAGATTCGCCGCCTTTCTCCGACGGGCCCCCGCACATTCTGTGGCGGTCGCCGGGTTGCAGTCCAGAGTCTCTATTCTTCGGCGGCGGGCCGCCGCATGATCTACAGCGGTCACCGGGCGAGACTCGTTTCCAAGCGTGGATTTTCCAAGGCGGGCCGCTACAGATCACTGACCGCCGGGCGCCAGTGATCGCCGTAGACTTTGCGGTGGTCGCTGGTCGCCGTCTGAACTCCAGATTTCCAGACTTTGCGTTTTGATTCCTTTTTTCAGCTCAATTATGCACATTTCTCACAAAACACGTCAAAATACCAAAATGTATAAAATATGCAATTATTGGACATGTAGAGTGACTTTGACATTAAAAACGAACCAAATAATGGCCTTAAAATATTGCAAAGTCCGAGCGTATCACCTTATCAAACCGCTCACACTTAAACCATAGTTGTCCTCAAGTATGAAAGATAAAATAAAGAAATAAGGCAAATTTTGGTCATGGTTATCATTTTTATTAAACACACGAAAACATAAAAAGTCCTAAACCTAGACACAAAAAGACTTAAACACATAGACACACATAAAAGAAATCAAACACAGAAAAACACATATGTATAAACTGGTTTAATATTTTAACAGTCATCCCCACAAGCTTAAGGTCTCTCCAATTGTCTACAGTCTCAGATTCCTCCCCTTCCCTTCATCTACCTAGTCAGTTTGTCAGTTTGTCTAGATGGCCTCAATTTCCAAAACTATTGGGTCTGAGAGACTTAGACTACTTTACTCTACCAACTGGGTCTAAGAAATGAGAACGTACGACACATGCATGACTTTGAGAATCAAAATATTTTAAAGTTCTAAGACAATTGGAGTTAACTTAACTTGATGGACTTTACTAATTTGGACAAACAAAGACAAAGCAAACAGTGGGGACAAGTTTCCTTAAACTACCAGGGTCTGGAAAAGCAAGCAGAAAAGTAAAAAGACATGCAGAAAGTATTGACAGGGTCTGGAGAACATGCAGAAAAGCAAGGTACATGCAGAAAGTACTGACAAAAGCAGATCTGGTTCTAACCATCAACAAACTTCATCTTCTTCGGGAATCAAACAAGAATAGCAGATAAAATAGAGCATTAAACACCATGAAAACTGAGCAACCTTCAGATCTAAGCTTAAAACGAGAAATTAAAGCCTAAACTAACAGATCTACGCTACTGGACCTAGAGGATGTAGAAACAGAAAATAAATAGCCATAATCATGCAAAACGTAAACAACAAACACCAGATCTACGAAACTCCAACTCAAATCCACCACGATTCAGCATATCTAAACATCTGCATACGTAAATCCACAACCTCCAACAACAAACCAACAGATCTCAGCTCCAAACATCCTACAATCAACAATTACGAAAGCTAAAAAGCAAGAAATAAGCGTCAACTCAACGAGATCCAATAAAAACCAACATAAAAAAAACTTCCATAATAAAGAGAAATAGTTCAGATCCAGGAAATCCAAGTCAGAAACCAAAGTACGAAACTAAAACAACGAGTACTTGGAACGAAAGCAAACTAAACAAAGCAAGATAAATATTGTTTCTTTGCCTTCACAAGGCGGTGTTACACGACAGAAAAATGATGAGAACCACTACGGCGGCCTGAAATCACCCCATCTCCAAGTGCGCAGCAAGTGAAACGAGTTTGAAGTGTGAAAAACAGGGAGCTAAGTATGATGTGTTGAAGCTGATCGAGAGATGATATATCCAGTTGTCTATGTAAAAGATGATAAGTGCCGCCTTCTTCCTTAATGTTGATCTCTTTATATAGGAGAGGCTCTGATCCCTAGGGCATCCTTTTGGTGATTTGACGCTTGTGCCCTTGATTAAGACGCTCTAAAATATCTGCTCTCTACTTCTTTCCGCTCCTGTCGCCAACTTCTAATTCTCCCAGGTCCGAACGATGACATGTGATTTTCGCTCAATTTCATCTCTTTTGCATCTGCCAGGTCAGGTAACAACAACTCCTAGGTCCGGCAGATTTACTACGCACCTGAACTCAGAAACACAGATTAGCGCCCCAAATGCACATAATTTTAACCCAAAACCAATGCATGGAAAGAGCCTTATCAGGGGCCTAAGTTCATAGCGTATATGTAAAACAATAATGCAAAGGACATGTGAACTTAGGGTCAAAAGTCGGAACAACCTCCCTATTTACAATGTTGTATTACCAAAATTGAAGCTGCTCCTTGGCCATTTTGGCCCTTATTTCCTTACTGTCATCTACTGGGTCAGGTAACAATTTTTTTCCTACCCACCTTTTCTGACTTTCCTTTTTCTATTTTTTTCTGGGTTAGGCTATACACTTCCTTGCCCGTTTTCTAAACATATATATTTTTTTTTTCTCTTTTTTTTTACTGGGTCAGATTACAATATTTCCTGCCCGTTATCTTTCCCCCTATTCTTTTCCTGGGCTAAGTTATAATTTCTTTTCTTTTTCTTCATGTCCATTTTCTAACTAACATTTCTATGGGGTCAAGTTAAAGAATCTCCTATTCTATCAACCTATTTTCTACCCCAATTGGTGTGTTGCCCCAACTCCGCCCCCTTGTTCACATGAAATGAAGGCTGAGGTGACAAAAGAAGGAACAACTTTCATTAGGCTCAACTTGGTCAACTACTGGGTGTCCTTACAATGATGCGGGTCTATCAGATTCGAAAGAATTTAAGCTCATTCGTTTCGCCTATTGCCTTTAGTCCTTACTCCCTATGTCATTTTCACCTAAGCATCAAGTGGCAGGTCTCTCCCTCTATTTAATCAGTAGAAAGTGTTCTACTTTTAAGCTTTTAACTCGCTTTTTAGAGGGCTTCACAACTAGTTCGAACTAAGGCCTTTCTATCTTCCTTACTTCGTCCAAATAAATTTCGATTAATTAAGGAAAGAGGTTTCAAAATTGACATGCATCGTCTCTTTGATCGCACTTACTAAGGAAATCTTGCTTTTATTTTTTACCAGTTTATACTTAACACAGAATCCTAAAAAAAAAGAGATCTAAAACAACACTGTCACGACCGCCCTGCTGGGGTTTGGTGCCCCTTGCACAACGGAAGACTTGTACAAAACAAATAAATCAGATACAGATCTATTTGGCCGATTATGCGATTAATCAATTCACATGTTAAACAGATAATTGCATGCTAGAATGCAAATAATTCATGCTTAGAAAATATAAATCCTAACCATGATTTCTACGGTTTAGAGTTACCGATTTGATTCTCCAAAGAATCGGCGATTGCTCGCGCCTTCTCCACGATGATCTTCAATACTAGACCACGGATCTTCTGACTGGTTCCCGAACTGTATCTCAATATCAGGGTGGGCTGATCTTATCAAAATACTAGGACTCGAATAAAGAAGACAGAAAAATCTCACGGAGGAGAGCTGAGAGAATTTTCGATCTCCTCTAAAACAGAGGGGGGCGAAAATTTCTAAAACTAATTAATTGTGTTTCTGTCTCTCCTTTATTCTCCTATTTATATTAAGTTCGTATTGGGCCTAGTCAGGGATCTATGGAAGGTTTTGGATATGGGCTCCCCCAATTAGCTTTTTTACTAATTAAATTGAACCCACAATTTAATACAAGCTTATATTGGAATATTACGAGCAGCCACTACAGAAGTAATCCGGGTTTCCATTTTTTACATTATTTATTTCCCGCGCTTAAGATATAAATGTCCATTAATTAATTAATGTCTGCTATGGACATAATTAATTAACATCTTATTAATTCCAAGAGTGGACTTAGCAAGAAACACTTAATTATTATTCATAGAGCGATAAAACTCCAACTGGCCAGTTTTCTGAATAATAAAACCTTGTTCAAGCTCCTCTTAAGGACATTATCAAACAAGACTCACCTCGCGCACGATTCAACATAATAGCAATCCTAGCACCGCTAGATATTAATCACCACTACCTAATATATCAGGATTATTGGGTGGCGAAAAACCCGCACCATTTGATATGTCAAAGTAGTGCATAATCAATACGGTATGCTCAATGCTAATGTATGTAGATTAAGAAATAGTTATTTATCAAGACCTAGTCTTTCAGTAGATAGCATAAAGACACGTCTTGCTGTTAGATCCATTCAGTGCTATACCACACCAACGTCATCTTATTTCAGTAAGGCTTAGAAATAATCGGACTGACATTGCAACCTTTCACGATAGGTAGTCTAAGCCTATCTGGGTTGTGAAATTCTTCTTTGCCTTTTGCAAAGCATTGCATAGAACCGACTGTGTTACCTTAAAGTGGACGACGCCCACAACCAGTCTACTAAGCAAAAGACTTAGACTTTGTTTGCTTCTTATACATTTAAATGTTTATAAAACATCTTATAAATGTACAAGCAAACACAATGTAATAATATACTGATTCTATTCATGCGTAACTGCTCGAATAATATTGAATCGGGTTAAAAGTGGATTATAGAGTTTTACGTATACAAGCAAGATTCTATTCGAGAGAAACTTGCTCGAAACATGCTTTTCAGTATACCAAACCTAACATGCCCTTCTAGGGCTAATAAATTCGAACGATCACGACTTAAAGGATCTTAAAGAGACGAAGAAAAAGACTAGGGTTTAATCAAAAAATTTGACCATCAATAAATGTGATAAATAACAAAGCCATAATTTAGTATTTTCCAACAAGAAAGCCTTAAATTCAAATAAAAACTCTAGAAAGATTCAAATTCAATAATAGTGCAAGATAAGAACTATAGACTCTAGCGGAAACGTTCAAGAGGAGTGACGTCATGTATGGAGACACGACAACACCAAAAATCTAACTATCATCAAAAGATTTCATAATTCATCTAAATAACCAGTGGACTCATGCCAAAACATTTTATTAATTATGCCACCCTTACCATAGTGAACTCGAGTTTTTGCAGTTATCAAAGGAAATATCATCGAGTATCACAAAAATAATTTCATAGACTGACCAGTCAAACAAACTCCCCACTTTCTCAACAATCCATCAATCACAACATTTCCATAGTGCGACGAAAGTGTGGCAACACTTTTCGCCCACGGGACCGGCCGACTAGCAAGGACGGCTCCCGATCCCACCGTGTACACTAGCCTGGTAGGGTTTGCGGCCCTACTCAGACCCGAATTCGTTTATACATATCCATAGCCCTATAGCCCAATGGAGCGAACTCTCAAACTAGACATCAGGCGCACAACATCATCAAAACAATCACAGGCATAGCATAACAGTTTAAACCACACTTATAACACCATAATCAATATTTTTTTGGAAATAAGGAGTTTAGTGAGTAAAGCCCACCTTAACTGCTTAGATCTCAAGTATGTTCTTTCCTTTGTTATTTTGCTTCGCAACCAAGATTTCACCTTTTGATCACATATGCACATATCATGTATTAGTTTCAATTATCAACTCCTAAATCATGCATGTCCCAACGCTTCCCCTTTTTCCCATCGATCCGGTTTATATTATCATTCCAAACCAAGACACGCTCATCATATAAATTTATACACTCAACAATCTTAGATCTATCATCAACTTATGTCACACATGAGCGTTATTCACACGTCACATACACACACGCATGCACACACGCACACACACGCACATGCACTTTCTATATACCAATTATCCCACTTTCACTCAATCCAGATGCATGAGGATCCAAGAACACCGATTAATCGGTTAGATAAGAAAATATGGATCAAGATACCTTTTCTTGAGAAAAACAATCGGTAGAAACAAAGTATGGTCTTGATTCTTCAACAATCCTTGAGGCTTCAATTTGAATTCTTCTCAAAGATGAAGAATTATTGGAGAAAACTAGAAGAAAAATTGAGGGAGAGAAAAAGATAGGAGGCGTGATTTTTGAGGCTAGGAATAGAGTTTTTTTTTCTCTCTCATTTATGGAGTTCAATAATTAAATCCTAAGTAAATAAACAGAAGATTTGGGAAGATTTGTTTCTCCACAATTAAATAAAATAAATATTGTGAAGTAGAGAGAAAGAAAAAAGTGGCATGAAATAGGGAAAAAAGATAAGGAATTTTCGAGTTCTAGGCTATTTAATTAGCCTAGGATTTAATTTGGTATTTTCACGGAGTAGAATAAAATATCACGGAGCAAAATAAATAAAAGAAAATCTCCCATGTAGAAAGAAAAAGTGGCGTGAATTATGGGGAGAAATAAAGAGTAGGCGATTTTTGCCTATAATTTATGTGTAGGATTTATTTAAATATTCACGGAGGAGAAAGATATCACGGAGCAGAATAAAAATAATAATTCCCTCAATAAAATAGGGAACTAGGCGTTTTCTTTATGCTTCTCCCACAAGGAATCTATTTGAAATATTATTTTAAATAGGATAAGGCCAGATCTCCTTAGATATGGTAAGATTTGCTAGGATATTTATATTTATTCATGGAAGGAAGGAAATATGGAATCAATTAACCAATAATAATAATTCCTTCTTCCCAAAATTAGGATAAACATGGGTGTCGATTTTCTCATGGAGAAATAGAGAATAATTGGGTTTTGGATTTAATTTGGATAAATATCCCAAGAATTAAATTAAATCCAGAAAAAAAGGATTTCTCTCCAATAATATAAAGGGGTCGAAAATTCCATAAGAATGTGGTTATGGTATCTATGGAAATATTCTAAGAATTCTCGCTCACCCTTAAACAAATAATTCACCACATAATTTCACCTTTAATTCAAATATTCATAAGCCACGTCATATACTCAACGAGTTTGACTTTTCAACCCAAACCTCAACCCTAGACGCAACTTGGTCATAAGAACTCATGCAATAAATTCATTTATCATTTAATTCAGGTCTCCCACATCAACAATAGTATTAAAATATTTAATGCAAAATATTTTATGTCTCGAAAATTAGGTTTCAAAAAAGTGGAGTGTTACAAACATGAACTCCTAGACCTGGCAAAAATATATTCATGCTTGTCCCCAAGCAGTTGTCATGAAGTGGAACATGGCAGTTAGGTGAAACAAAACAAATGTTGGGCTAAGTGGGAGAAAAAACAACAAAACCAACTATAAACATAAATAAACTTCTCACACTTAGACCACACACTGGGCTAAGTGGGAGAAAAAACAATCACAGAAATATCTACAACAAAAACGAACTATGGCAAGGAAACTTCTCACACTTAGACCAAGCATTGGGCTAAGTGGGAGAAAACACACAACACAAACACATAACAAAACATGCTCAAAACAGGCTAACATGCTCAAAACAGAAAGCGTAAAAGAAAGAAAGCTAAAAGTAAAATTACTTGTCACACGAGGTTAATTCTGAGTCTGGCCCTCTCGGGAGCCAGACTTTGGTGGTACGTTGGGGCGGTTCGTCTTGACCTTCTTCCTAACCAGCGATGCCGGTTCCTCCTCCTCTATCACAGCTTGTTTCGTCACATGTTTCCTTACTGACAGGGTTGCCACAGGCTTAGGCACGGATGGGGGCCGCCGGAGAGATGAACTTCCTTGACCGGGCGGTTTGGTCACGCTGCTGGGTCGAGGGGGCAATTTCTGCAGGGTCTGGGGAAATTTTGTATTCAACCAGTCAGCTAGCCTCATCATAATTTGTACCGCCTCAGTAATCCGTTCATTTTGCTTGGCCACATACTCCTTCAGGCCAGTAATACTCCCTTTCAGCTCCTGAATCTCCATCCGGACTTCGCCTATATCCTGTCGGATCTCCTTCATCTCTCTCTTCAAGTCCTCTTTGTCCACATCAGCTGGCACTTTTACTCCATCCAACTCTTTCTTCACCGTAGCCTCTGCCTACCCGATCTCATAGAAGCAGGTTTCCTGTCCATCCATATAAAGGAGCACTTTGTTAAGAAGTACTCCACGCTGAATAGCTCTGGAGCTTCACACATGGGCACGAAAGGTGTAGCCTTGGCTATTTTCATCACTATGTTGCGCTGGATGCAGGCACCGAGGATGTGGCAGGTGTATAGGTGGCATGAAGGGTTGGGTGTCATCAGATGGCATGCTTGAGCCAACCAATAGCCCAGGTGGACTTTAATCTTCTTTGCCATACACCATGTGAAGTAGAGTTCCGGAGTAGTGAGGCCAGAGTTGGTTGTTCCCATGAGGTTGTATCCGATGGATACCTGTGCAACCCGGAGTAAACGATTGGTGATGTGGAAGCCTCTGGAAGTGCTTGTCTTGAAGAATCCACTTCTCTTGTGCGTGATCAGCTCCAAGCAGATTGTGTCTTAAATCAAAGAGTGTTCTTTGGCGCACTAATCATTCGCTCATTCCAGATTCATTCCTCATCCTCCTCATTGGTAAACAGCCCCATCCAAAGGGACAATTCTCTGATGCTCAACATGTAATCTTCATTAAACAGCATGAAGAATATGGAGTCTGCATCATGATCAACAGTGGCCTTGAATCGGAAAGTGGCAAAGAACTCCCTGGCTGCAGCAATAGGCACCTCCTTGGTGCTATGGTTCAGTAGCCATTCAAACCCTATGCCCCAAATGTAAGACAAGAACTCTTCCTCTGACTCTATATCCTGGAGTCACTCCGGGTCATAACGTTTCCCAGACTTTGCCATCTTTCTGCTTGCTCCCCTATCCTTGTAGGTCTGTGCCCTCTTCGGGTCATCAAACACCGCCATCGCCTCCAGTAGCTTCTTGGTTATCCATACCTCGGTCCTCTCGTAGTTGGGTTCCTCTTGCTGCTCATCCTCCTCGTATTCCTATGTCTCACTATTTCTGCTTGTACCTTCCAATCCCTAAGCGAAGGGTACTTTGATGGCATCCAACATCAGTTTCTCCGTAGGTTCGGTGGCAGTAGTTTTTTTAGGCTTCTTGGGCAGGATTTGAACATTCTTGTTTCCCTTTGCGCTTTCGCTCTGCGGCTAAGCGCCTCTCCTGTGCCTCAGTGAGCTCGGGGACATCTTCTCCTGCCCCTTGGGGACCGAAATTCAACCTCCTAGGCTAGGTGGTGTCATCCACCTCGTCCAGCTTACTGCGCTGCCTAGTTCTCCGCCTGGCTACCCATCCCCTCACCGGGGTATCCTCATTCGATGGTTCGTCAACCAGATCGATAATCCTTACCCTTAATAACGTCATCCTCCTCAGCAATATCTGTATCACCATCGACATTCTCCTCGGCTATGACATCCTCCCCCACATCCTGTTCTGCCCTACCTCCTTTCCCTGCTCTCTCCACCTCTTCCATGACCTCTTCCACCGTGTATTCGACTTCCTCTGCATGTGGCGGATTTGTAATGGTGGTTGAAGTAGAGGGCACGTTTTCTTCACGCGTGGTCGCAGGTAGTGGTTTTCTGGCCTGAGGCTGGGTGGCAGATGATATTTCGCGGGCGATGATCGTCTCTTGCAGGGTAGACAGTCGGGGTGGAATACATAGTGGAGCAAGTCACGATGCCTCTTCCTTAAGGTTGATCTCTTTATATAGGAGAGGCTCTAATCCCTAGGACATCCTTTTGGTGATTTGACGCTTGTTCCCTTGATTAAGACGCTCTAAAATATCTTCTCTCTGCTTCTTTCCGCTCCTGTCGCCAACTTCTAATTCTCCCAGGTCCGAACGATGACATCTGATTTTTGCTTCAATTTCATCTTTTTTGCATCTGCCAGTTCAGGTAACAACAACTCCTTGATCCGGCAGATTTACTACGCACCTGAACTCAGAAACAAAGATTAGCGCCCCAAATGCATAGAATTTTAACCCAAAACCAATGCATGAAACGAGCCTTATCAAACTGCTCACACTGAAACCATACTTGTCCTCAAGTATAAAGACAAGAAAAAGAAATAAGGAAAGTTTCAATGCATGGTTTCCCCTTAACTGACTCTACTAAAAGGAAAAAGACTCAACTTACTAGACCTAGACGCTAAAGGACTTAGACAAACAAAACAGACACATACACACATACGAAAACACATTAACACATAAATGCATAAACTGGTTCATTTTCTAGCAGCCATCCCCACAAGATTAAGGTCAATCCAAGAACCTACAATCTCCGAATCTTCCCCTTCCCTTCGTCTATCTAATCAGCTTGTCAGTTTGTCAAGATAGCCTCTAACTTTACTAATTGTTGGATTCGCTCTACCACTCATCCCTCACAGGGATGTTAGGATCGTTCGCTCTTATATTGCCATACCATTGATGCCTCGGGTCAGAGAGTTTCCCTGACTTTACTCTTATTTTTTCCCTTCCACTCTAGACTTCGTCCAACTTATACCTCCTTTTCCCTGGATTTCGTCCAGCTTATACCTCCAGTACCCTTCCCCTAGGCCCGAGAGATTATTTCTATCACCAAAATTTTTCTCCTTCTGAGTTCTCTGCCTAAGCATCAAGTGGCAACCCTCTCATTTTGTGTTAGTATAAAGTGTTTAAGGCTTATAACTCACTTTTATGGAAGGCTTCAAAACTAGATCGGTTGAGGCATATTCTATCGTCCTTACTTCGTCCAAACCGATTTGATATATTAAGGAAAAGGGAATCAAAGTTGACATGCATTCCCTCTTTAATTACTCTCACTAAGGGGCTTTTGCTTTCTATTTACCAGTTATGCCTAAACACAGAATTAACTACTTAGCAAATTACTACTAACTCCTAGACCTAGCTAACTGACACACATGCTTGACACTAACTTGCACTAACTCCCTCCCCCTTCCCACTTCACCATGCTTGTCCCCAAGCAGTGTTGGTGAAGTGGAAAACATGACTAAGTTAGTGCAGCAACCAACAGACTCACAAAACATATATTTACAAACACAAACTTCTCCCACTTAGACCGAGCATCGGGCTAAGTGGGAGAAGATACACAAATTAACAGATACCAAAGCATGCTATATCAACACAAACTTCTCACACTTAGACCGAGCATCGGGCATAAAAAAAGACATAAAAAAAAATAGAAACTTAAAATTACTTGGTTTATGGGGGGAGGGAGGGGTTAATTCTGGCTCTGGTCCCCCGTGGGACCAGACTTCTTGGACACCGTCTTCACTTTCTTTTGGCTCGGTTTGGGTTCATCATCCTTCTTGGCCTTCTGTCCCCCTGGCCTAGGGGTATTGTTCTTCACTGGTAGACTGGCCTTCCTCTTCCTGGATGTTGGCTGCTCTAAGGTGACTCCTGGGGTGTGTTGCCTAGACTCTGTGGGCAACTTCGGAGGCATGCGCTGGTGTTGGACTCAGAGGATCTTCTGGTCTACCACAATGACCATTCTCATCATTGTCTCCACAGCCTGGGTCATCTTCTCAGCTTGCGCGGCCATCATCTCCCTCTGAGTTACCGCCTCCTCGTGCAGCTTCAGCAAGATCTCCTGTTGCTGCACCGTATTTGCGCCCAGCCTCAACATCGTCTCTTCCATCCTGGTCTGCCATCCTTCATTGGCCACTCTTTCGCTGCCATCTCCTTCTACCTTCTCGGTTTTTATCTTGTTCTATCGAATCTCCCCACTTTGTAGAATTTGAGTACATCATCTTTAATTATCGTCAGCCCTTTGTTGAAAAAGAACGCGAGATCGAAGTACCCTGGGGCGCTGCACATTGTCAGGTTTTTGACCGAGTCGGCTATCTTCATTGACACGTTCCTCTAGAGGAAGGCTCCTAGCAAGTTGCAAGTGTAGAGATGGCGGTCGGAATGGGTTCTAACTCTTTGACATGCATAGGCAGTCCAATACCCGAGGTGGACCTTCACGTTGTTCAGCATACACCACATAAAGTATAGTTCTGGAGTAGTGAGGGTTGCACCTACTTGACCCAGGAGATTGTACCCAATGTACACTTGTTCCAGGCGGAGCACTGGATCAGTGATGTGTACTCCCTTCGATGAGCTTGTCTTGAATTTGGCCACCTTCTTGTGGGCAATCATCCTCCAGGCCTCCTCTATTGGGGATAATCGCAGCGGAAATTGCAAAACAAATAAATCCACATAAGAATCTATTTAGGTGATTATGTGGGTCGATTCAATTTCATGCTTGAACATGTAGAAACATATAATTGCGCAATTAATCACATAATTTAAATTAAATTATGTTATTGAATACTTACAACAATGATTCTCCAAAGAATCGAAGTGGCTTGCTACTTCTCCACGTGTAGATCTTGAAGCTTGATTATAAATGCAAGACCAAAGATCTTCTAACCTATGACCCTTAACTCTATAGATCTAAATTCCTTGTGGGAGGAATCTCTTAGAAATTATAAGAATCTTGAAGGAGAAGACAAGAAAGCCAAGTGTGGAGGCTAGGGTTTGTGATAACATTTGTCTCATCTCCTTACATTCTTATTTATAGAGTTTATGATGAGCTAGGTTAGGGATCTATGGGGCTTGGATTGGGCCTCCCCCATTGGACATTCTTTACTAATTAAATTATAACCCATAATTTAATATAAGGCCAATGGAATATTTCTTGTGCCACTATAGAAGAAATATTGACCGCCCATCCAATCCGTGATTACAAGCAATCCGGGTTAACCTCTTTAATATATTATTTCCCGTGTCTAAGACTTTCTATATCCATTAATTAATTTGTAGTCTGCTATAGACTTTAAATTAATCAATATCTTTATTTCCAAGAGTTTGTCTAGTACGAGATGTATATTAAAAATATACTTTTTCCTTTTCTATTTATTCTTGGATTAAATCCAAACCGACCGGGTTTCTGAATAATAGAACTTCTCTCGAACACCTCTTGGGGATATAGTCAAACCACACGGGCACACGATTCAATGTAATAATAAAACTGACACCATTCTAGTTATTAATTACTACTACCCAAGATATCAGGAATATTGGGTTACGAAAAACCCGCACCTATTGATAAGTCAAAGCAGCATATGATTAAATAACGTGTGTCCTATATTATTACAAAGATTAGGAAATATTATATCTCCAAGACATCGTCTTAGAGTAGATAGCAACAAAGACGTGTCTATACTTTAGATCCATTCAATGCTATACCACACCAGTGTCACTAGTCATTCTCAAGGTAAAGACGACTTTTCGGATGGACACTGCAACCTTTCACGATAGGTAGCCAAAGCCTATCTAGGTTGTGAAAAAGTTTTACTTCTACAAGGTACCGGTTGGGCCACCTACTGTGATGACCTGTTCCACGACCCAACCTTCAATGTAGAAGACTTAGACTGATTTTACTTTCCGGCGTTCTAATTATATAATTTAATATATAATTAAATACGGTCAATACCTATTAAAGTAAAATACACAGTGTGAAGAAAACATTTATTGTTCTCATTAAATGAAGAGTGTTTACAATATACAAGCAATTTATCAAATTCAAAAATAAACTCGAAAAATGTTTTTTAGTATATATGTTCCAACAATCTCCCACTTATACTCAAAACATGCTTTCGAGTATACTACTGTCAATTTTCTTCAATTTCTCCCACTTATAGAGAAAGCAGGTCTGAGTCTTTAATGCATCTAACATCTATCCCTTCCATATGAGGATCGAACGTCCCACCCGAGAGGGCTTTCGTGAAAGGATCAGCAAGGTTGTTTTCTGTTGCAATCTTGACTACTTGTATGTCACCTCTCTGTACAATCTCCCGAATGATATGATACTTCCTCTCAATGTGTTTGCTTGTCTTACGGGATCGTGGTTCCTTTGAGTTTGCAACAGCTCCAGAGTTATCACAATATACCGTGATGCTCTTGGGCAAACTCTGAATCACACCCAACTCCTTTAGGAAGTTCTTGAGCCATACAGCCTCTTTTGCAGCTTCAGAAGCAGCTACATACTCGGCTTCCATGGTCGAGTCTGCAATGCATTTCTGCTTTGCACTCTTCCATATAACGGCTCCACCTCCCAAGGTGAACAAATAACCAGAAGTAGACTTCCTCAAATCACGATCAGATTGAAAATCTCAATCCGTGTACCCCATCGGACATAGATCAGATGCCCTGTAAACTAGAACATACTCTTTAGTCCTCTTCAGGTACTCGAGTATATTCTTTACTGCAGTCCAATGTCCTTGGCCAGGGTTCGACTGATACCTAGCCACCATGCCTACGGCAAAGCATATATCAGGTCGTGTACACAACATAGCATACATGAGACTTCCAACTGCCGAGGCATATGGAACCTTTTTCATGTCCTCTATCTCTGTATGTGTCATAGGACACATCTCCTTTGATAGATGAATTCCATATCTGAAAGGAACGAAACCCTTCTTGGAATTCTCCATGCTAAAACGTTGTAGTACAGTATCGATGTAGGATTCTTGAGACAAGCACAACATTCTTTTCTTGCGATCTCTGATCACTTTGATTCCTAGAATGTGTCCCGCATCTCCCAAGTCCTTCATCTCAAACTGGGTAGACAACCAGTTTCTTACGGACGACAACATCTTATTATTGTTTCCAATTAGTAAGATGTCATCCACGTAAAGTACCAAGAACACCACATTTGCAGCTTCAACTTTCTTATATACGCAACTCTCTTCTGGGCACTGATCAAAACCAAATGATTTAACAGTTTTATCGAAGCACATGTTCCATGCTCTGGATGCTTGCTTGAGTCCATAAATGGATCTTTTAAGCTTCCACACCATGTGCTCCTTGCCCTTAATTTCATAGCCCTCGGGTTGTTTCATGTAAATGGTTTCCTCAAGACTGCCATGCAAGAAGGCGGTCTTGACATCCATTTGCCAAACTTCCCAGTCCATGTAGGCTGCGATGGATAGGAGAATCCGAATTGATTTAAGCATAGCGACGGGTGAGAAGGTCTCATCATAATCAATGCCTTCTCTCTGGGTATAACCCTTTGCCACTAATCTAGCTTTGAACAATTTAACTTTCCCATCCGGACCTCGTTTACGCTTGAATACCCACTTACTCCCAATGGCAATGCATCCTTCGGGTAGATTTTCAAGGTCGTAAACGTCCTTATCCTCCATTGATTGTAATTCGGAATCCATTGCCTCAATCCAGTTGAGACTATCCAAATCATTTATTGCTTCTTTGTAGTTCCAGGGGTCAGGTTCCAGATGTCCGGAAGCTGAGTCTGAAGACTCTCCCTGTAACAGCCCGCCCTCCTAGGGTACAATAAATGCGGCGAACTGCTACCCAACCGACTCCAAAGATGTAAATATAGACCAGGGTTACATTTAGAGAGAAATATCAGAGTAATTAATAGTAAAGACTTACCTAGAAATTTTAAAGAAAGAATGTGTCATAAATGGTTCAAAGGTCTTAAATGTACGACATGGTATCCCAGACAAAATCACAAGATAATTACTAAGGCCTCAAAATGAAGAAAATAGTGCCATTCAATCGAACCAATATCAGAGTATCAAAAAAATTAGCGGAAAACGACCAAGAGAAAAGCATAGCTATGTATGGTGACATAACTACACTTAGAGTTCAACATATCCATATTCATTAAGTAAGCTGCTCAACACCCGCCACCGCTCGTCATCATTCAACCTGCACATAAGGAAAAACACATGCAGGGCTGAGTATTTTGAAATACTCAGTGAGCTCATTGCCAAAACATTTTATTTAATAAGTTATGCCACCCTTACCAAGTGAACTCGAGTTTTAAGCAGTTAAGAGAAATATCACGAGTATCACAAAAATATTTCCATAGACTGGCCAGTCAAAATATCTCCCCACTTTCTCATCAAATTCCACAATCACATATCACAATCTTTCCATGGTGCGACGAAAGCGTGGCCACGCTTTTCGCCCACGAGACCGGCCGACTAGCTAGGACGGCTCACGATCCCTCGTGTACACAGCCTGGTAGGGTTTGCGGCCCATACTCAGACCCGAATTCGTATATCATATCCATAGCCCTATAGCCCAATGGAGCGAACTCACAAACTAGGCATCAGACACACAATCTCACAATAAAACAAAAATAGGCATGGCATAACAGTTAAACCACCCTTATAGCTCCGATAATTATCTTTGACAAAATAAAAGAGAGTTTTTGAGAGTAAAGCCCACCTTGACTGCTTAGATTTCAAGTAGTTTCGCTTTTTCCGTTATCTGGCTTCGCAACCGAGGTTTCACCTTTAAATTCACATAGGCACGTATTCACAAATTAGGTTCAATTATAAATTCTTAACTTATGCATGTCTCGTTACTTCTCTCTTTCCCAACGATTCACCTAACTCTTCATAACCTATAGATTTCAAGTCACACTCACCATGAATTACTAATTTCAAGTCATGCTTATCATACATATATTTCTTAGCGTCTCAACCCTAGATCTATCATCATATGTCATGCAGAAGTATTTAGCCATCAAGCACATACTACACAACACACACTTCAACACACACACACCACACGCATAACACACACACACACACGGCACACACACACCTCACCCTCTCGGCACACACACATACACATGTTCTCATATCCCTTCTTATCCCTTTTTCTCTCAATTAATATGCATGAAGGTTCAAGAACACCGATTAAATCGGTTGGAAGAAAAAGAAAAGGAGAGGTATAAGAAGAACAACATAACTCTTAAACGAAAATACCTTTTTAGAGAAAATCAATCGGTAGAAACAAAGTATAGGCTTGGTTCTTCAATATCCACGGATTAAACTTCGATTTCTTCTCAAAAGATGAAGGATTTATGGAGTAAAGTGGAAGAAAATTGAGAGAGCATATGGGGGAGGGATTTTCGAAAACTATGGGGGCTAGGGTTGGGGTTGGTTCTTATTTATAGAGTCCAATGAGATCTTTAGGTAATAAGAATAGAATATTTGGTAAGATCTCATTCTCCATAAATTAAATAAAATGATATAATATTTGTGAAGTAGGGAAGAAGAATTAACAAAAATAGAAGATGGCAAATCCCCAATATTTTCGAAAATAATGCTTTCCATAAAGCCAAGATTTTGTTTTGGTATTTTCCCATATAGAATAAGATATTATGGAGCAAAATAAAAATAAGGAAAATCCTCCATGGAATAAGGTATGGGGCGATTTCTATGCCCTTTTAAATAAGGCATGGATTTTTGAATATTAATTAGAATAAAGTAAGGTAAGATATCTTGAAGTATGGAAAGATTTGGTAAGATAAATATATTCTAGGTATGGAAGGAAATCAAGTAAGGGATCAAATAAAATCAATTAAATTCATTCCTTCCCAACTATAGTGATTTTCGAAAATCACTATGAAATAAGGGGGCTCGATTTTTGTGTTTCTAAACAAGGAAATAATTGGCTCTTAGAACTTAATTTAAATAAATACCCCAAGGATTAAATTAAATCCGGAAAAATAGAAATCCTCCACAAAAGGGGCTAGGGTTCGAAATTCACAAGAATTAGGGTGACAAGTATTTATGGAAATTTTCTCTAACATTCTCACTCACCCTTAAACAATTAAATTGCCACATAAACAATAAATAAAACACATGCCACATCATCAAATCAACAAGTTTGACTTTTCAAACTTTCAACATAGACTCATCTCACGAAATTAAAGCATTCTCGATTCCACGTCAACAACAATTAATTCTAGGGCTCTAAGATTAGGGTTTTAAATTCCGGGGCGTTACACTCCCAGACCAATCCACCTTTCCGGTTCTTTTGAAACCCTCCCACTACGACGAGGCTCTACAATCGTAGGAGTAGAAGTTGTATTACGTGGTGCAATATTTTCTTGTGGAGTTTTCTCTTGTGTAAATGGAACGTCATCATCTCTCATTTTTTCAAGAGTGATTACACTTCTGGGTTTTTGATTCTTAATATACTCCTCTTCCAAGAACTTTGCATTTGTGCTTACAAATACTTTGTTGTCTTGAGGACTATAGAATTCATAGCCTTTTGTTCCTTTGGCATATCCCACAAACAAACATACCTCTGTGCGAGAGTCCAATTTACTTGGATCTTTAAGTAGCACATGCACCGGACAACCCCATATCTTGAGATGTTCTAGGTTGGGCTTACGCCCAGTCCACAACTCATGAGGTGTTTTGGGCGCTGACTTTGTAGGTAAGTTATTGTGGGTATAACACGTTGTTTCTAGCGCAAACCCCCAAAGGAATTTTGGCAACTGAGCATAACACATCATTGATCGAACCATTTCAAGAAATGTTCGATTTCACCTTTCCGCAACTCCATTTTGTTGAGGATTGCCAGGTGCAGTCAGTTGGGATTCAATCCCAGCTTCCGCTAAGTAGCCCAAAAATTCATCACTAAGGTACTCGCCTCCTCGATCAGATCGTAAGGCTTTTATAGTCTTACTATGACGCGTTTCTGCAAATGCCTTGAATAGTTTCAATTTTTCAAAATATTCTGATTTGCGTTGCATCAAATAGACTTGGGCTAGTCTTGAATAATCATCAATAAAGGTGATGAAATATACATAGCCTCCCCTAGTTTGAATTTGGAATGGACCACACACGTCCGAGTGAATGAGATCTAGTACTTTCTTGGCTCTATTTCCTTTGATCTTAAAGGATCTTTTGGTCATCTTGCCTTCCAAGCAGGATTCGCAAGTTGGAAAAGGGTTTAAGCTTAGTCCCTTAATTGAGCCAAGGCTCGCCAACTTTTGGATCCTTCTCGGATTGGCATGCCCAAGCCTTAGATGCCATAAGTACATATCATTCATATCATGTGGTGAAGTCTTTCTCTTGCGAGAAACAGATATGTTATTCGACTCAACAACTTGATGCGTAAAGCGTATAGTATACAAGTTATTATCCATGATACCTTGACAGATAAAATAATCATCTCTCCTTATAATGCAAGCATCATTGAAAGAAATAGAAAATCCGTCAAAAACAAGTTTAGAAACAGAAATCAAGTTCCTTCTAAACGAAGGTATCAATAAAACATTGTTTAATACAAAAACTCTACTACTAGAAAAGCGAATATAAACAGCTCCCACTGCAATCGCTCCCACTCTAGTAGCACCCCCCAGATGGACAATGATCTCTCCTTCACTTAGTTTCCTTGAATCCTGCAACAAAGCGGGATCGAAACATACATGATCAGTTGCTCCCGTATCTACTACCCATTGATGGGTAGAAACAGTTGCTAAGTAAGTTTCAAGAACATGAGCTTGGTGTTTACCTTGACCATTTGGACCTTTACCCTTCTTGGGGAAATCAGGCTTCCAATGTCCCTTTTCACCACACTTGAAACACTTTCCAGTTTTTCTTTCTTTAACCTTCTTCTTGCCCTTCCTTTCCTTCAATCCCTTGGCAGCCTGCTCCGCCTTGCCGTCCTTCCTAGGTTTAGTGACTTTGGAACTGGAGGCGCGGTCAACCAACATAGCTTGCTTGGCTTGGGCATAAATGCCTTCAGCGTTTTGAAGCTCAGTTAGAAGCTCAGCCAAGTTAAGGTCTTGCTTAGTCATCTCATAGTTGACTTTGGAGTATTATGTCTACCTGAGAATCTGGATCAATCGATCCTCCCAAGACCTCAATTTGATTGAGATGGCGCATCATTTCAAGGATATGGTCCCTGACTGGCGTGCCCTCCTTCATCGTCTTATTCATGAGACTCCTAATCGCTAGAGATCTAGCAGATCGACTCTGAGTCCCAAAAAGAGATCTAAGGTTCTCCATTATCTCATAAGCGGATTCGTAGGAATGATGCTGATGTTGAAGTACATTTGACATAGAAGCCAAAATATAGCACTTCGCCATCTCATTGGCCTTAATCCACTTATTGTACACGGCCTTATCTTCCGCAGAAGCATTATCAGCAGGTTTTGCAGGGCAATCAGTTTCAAGCACAAACTTATAATCATCAGCGATAAGAACAATGTCCAAATTACGTTTGCAGTCTACATAGTTTGGCCCCTCGAGTTTGTTTTCTTTCAAGATCACAGATAACGGATTGAGCGACATAATTGATATTGACTGAGAAAAATAAAAGGTATCCATCACACAACCATACATGATAAAGGAATGTAAAAACCATAAAACATTCGAAAATCACATATGCTATTAAAACGCTAAATAAACAAGCACCAAAAGATGTCATGGATTATTTAGACTTTAAAAAAGGTTTTTCTTGGTCACAATACCGACAGATAGTCCAGAGACCATAAGAATGGCATGGCTGCCTAATATTGCCTAAGCTAGTACCATAATTCTAGTCCTCAAGAATCTTATCTTGCTTTGAATACTCCTCTAAAGAAAGGTCGCACGCCACTCAACAAGATTCTAAGACCGTGGTTAACATCTTTTAAACAATGCTCACTTTGTGATAATATCGCTCCCACTGGACACAATATTCCTTCAGAAATATGCCTTTCATTTAAAAGAACCATTTTAGTTATTCAAATCTTATGAAAGCTGTAAATATTACTAATAACATAACTCCTCTAAAGAAAGGTCGAAATGTTATATAATTTACTTCACATTTGAATACCATTTATGGAGACCATATACAACATGACTGTTCGTAATTATGGCTTAGTTATTTTTTTAAATTAAAATGGTTTTCATTTGATTTTCATGCAAGCAAATAATTATTTAACTCACATAAGATGTAAATCACATAGGCAAATAAATTTGCACACTTTGTCACATCACATATAACCACATAAATCATTTGATTTTAAACCACTAAGTGTCTAAAACCAAATAATTAAAATAAATCACAATTTATCCTTTCCATGAACCATGGTACTCCAGATAAAAAGGATTAAATAAAAAATATATACCCCATTTGTCGGGCCTTGCCTATTAATCGGGCCATCTAAAACCCTAATTAGGGTTTTGCCCTAAAATAAAAGCAACTAGTCGCCGCCACCTTCTAGGGATCCGCGCCGCCGTCGTCTTCATCAGGCTGCCTCCGAGATCATGACAAATCTCGCAAATCTTTTTGGTACTCAGAATCGAACGGCTAAGTCTCAAGCCTTTCGGAGTATCATGACGAAGTCTATGAAGGAAGGCTCGTCTGTGAGGCAACACGTCCTCGAGATGATGAGTCACCTCAACCAGATTGAGGTTTTGGGAGGGACGATCGATCCCGAGTCCCAGGTTACTATAATCCTTCAGAGTCTTCCCCCTAGCTTCCAACAGTTCAAGCTCAATTTCGAGATGAACAAGCGGAATTACACTTTGGCAGAGCTGCTGACTGAACTTCAGTCGGCGGAGGACCTTATGGTTCAAGCTAAGGTAGCTATGCTGAGTTTGGCGCCTAATTCCTCTGGCTCTAAGCCTAGAAAAGGAAAGAAAAAGGCACCCAACCCAGTGGCAGCTAAGAATGCTAAGGGAAAGAAGAAACAGCGGGGTGACAAGAAGCCTACTGGAAAGTGCTTCAAATGTGGAGAGAAGGGTCATTGGAAGCCAGATTGTCCTAAAAAGGGCAAGGCTACAGGTATGCACCGTGCTCTAGTAGTCGAGTCATGTTTGGCTTCGACATCTACTCATACTTGGGTTATTGATACTGGAGCAACTGATCATATATGTTTTGATCCTGACTTAATGCAGGTGACAAGATGGCTACATGATCGTGAGATCGAAGTCCAGCTGGGCGACGCTACGAAAGTGGCGGCCGTTGCAGTGGGAGACGTTTATTTGCGTTTTTCTAGTGATAGATTTTTGATTTTGAAGAATGTTTGGTTGATACCTTCTTTTAGAAGAAATTTAATTTCAGTTTCTAAATTGTCTTTTGATGGATATTCGATTTCTATTAATGACAATTGCGTTATTAAGAAAGATGGTTCTTATATCTGTCGTGGTATCATGGAAAACAATTTGTACACAATCACTTCTACACAATTTAATCAACGTAAATCAGAACTCAATGCTACATCAAAAATTTCTAAGAAAAGAAAAGAACCTTCAACTTCAATGAATGAAACGTACTTATGGCACCTTAGACTTGGTCATGCCAACGAAAGAAGGATTCATGCGATGGTTGATCAAGATCTTATTAAGGGTCTTGAGAAGGAACCGTTTTCGAAGTGTGAGTCCTGTCTCGAAGGCAAGATGACTAAGAGACCTTTTAGGTCAAAGGGGAATAGGGCCAAGGAAGTACTTGAGCTCATTCATACTGATGTGTGTGGACCAATGTCAACCGAGGCAAGGGGCGGTTTTCGATATTTCGTCACCTTTACAGATGACTACTCAAAACTCGGATACATCTATTTGATGCGCTACAAGTCTGAAACTTTTGACAAGCTCAAGGAGTTTAAGTCTAAAGTAGAGACGCATCATGGTAAGAGTATCAAATGTCTGCGATCTGATCGCGGAGGCGAATACCTAAGTGCCGAGTTTTTGGACTATTTATCAGTGGCGGGAATTGAATCCCAAACGACTGCGCCGGGCACACCCCAGCAGAATGGCGTGGCTGAAAGAAGGAATAGGACCTTATTGAATATGGTCCGCTCGATGATGAGTCATGCACGGTTACCTGTTTCGTTTTGGGGTCATCCTTTGCTTTCAGCAAACTATCTCTTAGACAACTTACCCTCTAAATCAGTTCCTACTACCCCATATGAGTTGTGGAATGGGCGAAATCCCAATTTGGAACATCTCAGAGTATGGGGGTGTCCGGATCATGTATTGGAAAAGGATCCAACTAAGCTGGAATCTAGGACGGAAGCTTATGAATTCTATAGTCTCAGAGATCAGAAAGTGATTGTGAGCACTCATGCCACATTCTTAGAGGAAGACTATGTAATGAATCATAAGCCCAGCAGTGAGATAGCTCTTGAAGAGCTCACTCAAGTTACAACTTCTATTAACCAAGAACAATTACCTAGTGTACCAACAATTCCAAAAATTTCAACTAATACTCCAGATATTGTAGTGCCGCGCCGCAGTGGGAGGGTTTCTCATGAGCCCGATAGATACATTGGTTTGGGAGAGTGCATGGATCACTCCTCGGACAACAATGTACTTGATCCTTGGAATTTTGCAGAGGCGCAGGCAGATGTCGATCATTGCGAATGGGTGAAAGCAATGGATTCGGAACTACAATCAATGGTAGACAAGGACGTCTACGATTTGTCTGTCATACCCGAAGGCTGTACTGCCATTGGGAGCAAATGGATATACAAACGTAAACGTGGACCCGATGGACATGTTAAAGTCTGTAAGGCAAGACTAGTGGCTAAGGGGTATACCCAAAAGAAAGGCATCGATTACGATGAGACCTTCTCCCCAGTGGCCATGCTCAAATCGATCCGCATACTTTTGTCTATAGCAGCTTACATGGATTGGGAAGTACGGCAGATGGACGTCAAGACTGCATTTTTAAACGGGAGTCTTGAGGAGACAATCTACGTGAAACAACCCGAAGGCTATGTGGTAAAGGGCAAGGAACACATGGTTTGGAAGCTTAAGAAGACCATTTATGGCCTCAAGCAAGCATCTAGATCATGGAAACAGTGTTTCGATCAAACTGTTCAAAAGTTTGGATTCGAAAAATGCCCTAATGAAAGCTGTGCGTATAAGAAGGTTGAAAAGGGAAATGCTGTGTTCTTAGTTTTATATGTAGATGACATTCTTCTAATTGGAAACAATAAAAAGATGTTGTCATCAGTGCGAACTTGGTTGTCCAGCCAGTTCGAGATGAAAGATATGGGTGATGCGGGACACATTCTCGGTATCAAGGTTCTTAGGAATCGAGCTAAGAGAATGTTGTGCTTATCCCAAGAATCTTACATCGATACAGTACTTAGACGCTTTAGCATGCAAGATGCCAAGAAAGGTTTTCTACCTTTTAGACATGGCATCCATTTATTCCAAGAGATGTGTCCTAAGACAACATCTGAGATAGCAGAGATGAGAAGAATACCATATGCCTCGGCAGTTGGTAGTCTCATGTATGCTATGCTTTGTACTAGACCCGATATCTGCTTTGCTGTTGGTTGGCATGATAGCAAGTTATCAATCAAATCCCGGCCAAGGACATTGGACTGCCGTAAAGAACATACTCAAGTACCTTAATCGGACTAAGGACTATGTTCTAGTTTACAATGCAGCCGAGCTCTGTCCTTTAGGATATACAGATTCAGATTTTCAATCTGATGTAGATTCGAGGAAATCAACTTCCGGAGATGTGTTTACCTTAGGAGGTGGAGCTGTAATTTGGAAGAGTGTAAAGCAGAAATGCATTGCAGACTCTACCATGGAAGCCGAATATGTGGCCGCTTCGGAGGCTGCAAAAGAGGCTGTATGGCTTAAGAACTTCCTTCTGGACTTAGGTGTGGTTGCGAATATGCCCAAGAGCATCACCATTTATTGCGATAATTCCGGTGCTGTGGCAAATTCGAGGGAACCACGGGCTCATAAGGCGTGCAAGCACATAGAGAGGAAGTATCATATCATTCGAGATATAGTGCAGAGAGGAGACATACAAGTGGTCAAGATTGAGTTAGAGAACAACCTGGCAGATCCTTTCACGAAGGCATTAGCGGTAAAGCCGTATGAAAGCCATGTTGAAGGAATGGGAGTTCGACTAATTCAAGACCTCAATCCGCTTTCAGTATAAGTGGGAGAATATTAGACGTTAGCACATTTTTTTTGTATACTCGAAAGTGTTTTGAGTATAAGTGGGAGATTGTTAGAGTTTGTATACTAGAAATCACGTTTCGAGTGATTGAATACTGTAAAACTCTTATTTTATTTTCCAATAAATAAAACAGATTATTTTTGTCATAATGTTGTTATATTTTACATTTAATGGATGTTAATGCATATTTAAACGTATAAGTTAACTTAACAAAGTCTAAGTCTTTGTTTTAGTAGACCGGTTGTGGGCGTCGTCCACTTTAAGGTAATACGATCAGTTCTAAACAAAGAAAAAGATGAATTTCACAACCTAGATGGAATTTGACTATCTATCGAGAAAGGTTGCAATGTCAGTCCGCATATTTCTAAGTCTTACTGAAATAAGATGACATTGGTGTGGTATAGCACTGAACGGATCAAACAGCAAGACTTGCCTTAGGCTATCTACTGAAAGGCGAGGTCTTGATAAATATTTATTTCTTAATCAATGTAGGTTAGCATTGAGCATACGGTATTGATTATGCACTACTTTGACTTATCAAATGGTGCGGGTTTTTTGTAACCCAATTATCCTGATATATTGGGTAGTGGTGATCAATATCTAGCGGTGCTAGGATTCCTATTATATTGAATCGTGCGCCTGCTGAGTTACGTTTGATAATGTCCTCATGAGGAGCGCGAAACAAGGTTTTATTATTCGGAACCTAGCTAGTTGGAGTTTGATTACTCTATGAATAATAAATAAGCGTTTCATGCTAAGTCCACTCTTGGAATTAATAAGAAGTTAATTAATTAAGTCAATAGCAGACAATAATTAATTAGTGGACATTTTAATCTTAAGCGCGGGAAATGAAAGTTAAACGGAAACCCTGATTACTTGTAATTTTGGATTTGGATGGGGAGAGTTCAATATTACTTATGTAGTGGCTGCTCGTAATATTCCAATTATAACTTATATTAAATTGTGGGTTCAATTTAATTAGTAAAAAGTAAATTGGACGAGCCCATATTCAAAACCTTCCATAGATCCCTGTCTGGGCCCAAAAGGAACTTAATATAAATAGGAGAATAAAGGAGACAGAAAAACACAATTTTTCATTATTGTAATTTTCGAAAATTCCCCTTCCAAGCTGAGGAGATTTTCGAATTCCTCTCCTATTCCAAAAAGGATTTCTTCTGTTTTCTTTATTTAAGTCCTAGTATTCTAGTAAGATCAGCCCACACTGATATTGGGATACAGTTCGGGAACCAGAGAGAAGATTTGTGGTCTAGTACTCAAAGCAACACGTGGAGAAGAAGCTAGCCATCTTCAATTCTTTGGAGAATTAATTAGGTTTTATTCTGCTCCGTAGAAAAGCATGTTTTAGGTTTCAATATTCTTAAAGCATGATTAATTCAAGTTATGAGCATGATACATGTGATAATTACTCGAATAGGTTTTGTCTAAATAATCTGCTAAATAGATCTGATTATTATGTGATTGATTTATTGTTTTAAATGCGCACCGCTTCCGCTGCCAGTTCCAACATGACGTCCCCTGTTTCTGATGGGGTTTGGTGCCCCTTGCACAGCGGAAGACTTGTACAAAACAAATAAATCAGACATAAGAACTATTTAACCGATTATGCGATTAATCAATTCACATGTTAAACAGATAATTGCATGTTAGAAGGCAAATAATTCATGCTCATAGAAAATAAATCCCAAACATGATTTCTACGGTTTAGAGTTACCGATTTGATTCTCCAAAGAATCGACGATTGTTTGCGCCTTCTCCACATGATGATCTTCAATACTAGACCACAGATCTTCTCTCTGGTTCCCGAACTGTATCTCGATATCAGGGTGGGCTGATCTTATCAAAATACGAGGACTTAAATAAAGAAGACTGAAGAAATCCTTTTGGGAAAAGGTGAAGAATTCGAAATCCTCCACAGCTGGAGAGTTCGAAATTTTTGAAAATTTTGAGAATAAAAATTGTGATTATTCTGTCTCCTTTATTCTCCTATTTATATTAAGTTCCTTTTGGGCCCAGACAAGGATCTGTGGAAGGTTTTGGATATGGGCTCGCCCAATTAGCTTTTTACTAATTAAATTGAACCCACAATTTAATACAAGCTTATATTGGAATATTACGAGCAGCCACTACAGAAGTAATATTGTACTCTCCCCATCCAAATCCGAAATTACAAGTAATCCGGGTTTCCGTTATTTATTATTTATTTCCCGCGCTTAAGATATAAATGTCCACTAATTAATTAATGTCTACTATGGACTTAATTAATTAACATCTTATTAATTCCAAGAGTGGACTTAGCAAGAAATATTTATGTATTATTCATAGAGTAATTAAACTCCAACTGGCCAGTTTTCTGAATAATAAAACCTTGTTCGAGCTCCTCTTGAGGACATTATCAAACGAGACTCATCTCGCGCACGTTTCAACATAATAGCAATCCTAGCACCGCTAGATATTAATCACCACTACCCAATATATCAGGATTATTGGGTTGCGAAAAACCCGCACCATCTGATAAGTCAAAGTAGTGCATAGTCAATACCGTATGCTCAATGATAACATATGCAGATTAAGAAATAGTATTTTATCAAGACCTAGTCTTTCAGTAGATAGCATAAAGACACGTCTTGCTGTTAGATCCGTTCAGTGCTATACCACACCAATGTCATCTTATTTCAGTAAGGCTTAGAAATATGCGGACTGACATTGCAACGTTTCACGATAGGTAGCCAAAGCCTATCTAGGTTGCTTTGAAATTGGAAGACGAGATGATGGAGAAATATTATATTCGAGGACGTAAGCAAATTTCGGGAAGAAATTTTTGTTAAGATGGGTAGATTGTAACACCCCGATTTTTTTTTCTACCTTTATATTTGTCATCGAAAGGACATCGTTGTGCATTTGAATTTTTTTCTCTTTAATTTCTTTCGTCGAGAGAATGACTTTACATTTTGGGCTGAAACAATTATCTTTTTCCTAGCCCAATTTGAAACCCTTTGTTATGAGCCCAAGACATTTATCAATTTTTTTTTCAACTTTGAGCCCACTTTGAATACGCAAGAATTAAACGTGAGATTACTCTCACCCAATTTCTGTTCCACAAAATCCGCTTCTGATCGGTTTCTACCTCCCAATGATCTCATGAAATCGATTTATACCTATACATATCTCTCTCCATGACTCCACGTTTAATCAGATTCAATCAATTCCAAGAAAAATCAGAGAGTTAGAAATTAGATAAAGAGAGATGGTAGGTGTTGTGTTTGAGAGAGTTGGATGGAGGGAGAAGAGATGACGACGGAGTGGTCCACGGGCTCAGCGACGGCGGGGTGCATACGGAGCCAAAGGCGGCGCCGCTCTGTGCTGGCAGCAGCGACGACGGCTGCACGGCGACGATCGGTTCAGACTGCTGGGGTTTGGTGCCCCTTGCACAACGGAAGACTTGTACAAAACAAATAAATCAGACGTAGGATCTATTTGACCGATTATGCGATTAATCAATTCACATGTTAAACAGATAATTGCATGCTAGAATGCAAATAATTCATGCTTAAAGAAAATATAAATCCTAAACATGAATACTACGGTTTAGAGTTACCGATTTGATTCTCCAAAGAATCGTCGATTGCTTGCGCCTTCTCCACGTGATGATCTTCAATACTAGACCACGGATCTTCTCTCTGGTTCCCGAACTGTATCTCGATATCAGGGTGGGATGATCTTATCAAAATACTAGGACTTAAATAAAGAAGACAAAAGAAATCCTTTTGGGAAAAGATGAAGAATTCGAAATTCTCCACAGCTGGAGAGTTCGAAATTTTCAAAAATTTCAAGTATGAAAATTGTGATTCTTTTGTCTCATTTATTCTCCTATTTATATTAAGTTCCTTATGGGCCCAGACAGGGATCTATGGAAGGTTTTGGATATGGGCTCATCCAATTTACTTTTTACTAATTAAATTGAACCCACAATTTAATATAAGTTATAATTGGAATATTACGAGCAGCCACTACAGAAGTAATATTGAACTCTCCCCATCCAAATCCGAAATTACAAGTAATCATGGGTTTCCACTTTTATTATTTATTTCTCGCGCTTAAGATATAAATGTCCATTAATTAATTAATGTCTGCTATGGACTTAATTAATTAATATCTTATTAATTCCAAGAGTGGACTTAGCAAGAAACATTTATTTATTATTCATAGAGCGATAAAACTCCAACTGACCAGTTTTTCCAAATAATAAAACCTTGTTCGAGCTCCTCTTGAGGACATTATCAAACGAGACTCACCTCGTGCACGATTCAACATAATAGCAATCCTAGCACCGCTAGATATTAATCACCACTACCCAATATATCAGGATTATTGGGTTGCGAAAAACCCGCACCATTTGATAAGTCAAAGTAGTGCATAATCAATACCGTATGCTCAATGCTAACCTACATTGATTAAGAAATAAATATTTATCAAGACCTCGCCTTTCAGTAGATAGCCTAAGGCAAGTCTTGCTGTTTGATCCGTTCAGTGCTATACCACACCAATGTCATCTTATTTCAGTAAGACTTAGAAATATGCGGACTGACATTGCAACCTTTCTCGATAGATAGTCAAATTCCATCTAGGTTGTGAAATTCTTCTTTTTCTTTTGCAAAGCATTGCATAGATCTGACCGTGTTACCTTAAAGTAGACGACGCCCACAACCAGTCTACTAAGCAAAAGACTTAGACTTTGTTTACTTCTTATGCATTTAAATGTTTGTAAAACATCTTATAAATGCACAATCAAACACAATGTAATAATAATAGTGATTCTATTCGTGCGAGACTGCTCGATTAATACTGAATCGGGTTAAAAGTGGATTGTAGAGTTTTACGTATACAAGCAAGATTCTATTCGCGCGAAACTTGCTCGAAACATGCTTTTCAGTATACCAAACCTAACAATCTCCCACTTATACACAAAACATGCTTTCGAGTATACCCACTGCCAAAAACTCTCCCACTTATACACAAAGGCGGTATTGATGCTAGATATATCGAACTACCATTCATTTCACAAGGTGAAAGAAGAATCTGCTTGGTTGTTCTCTGATTATATCTTTTTCACCATAATGTCTTTGCTGCGTACTTTATCTTTAATTAATTTCATCCCCATATGTGATTTCTTAGCTTAATAAACTCGTGTGTCCCTTGAGTTAGCCTTTACTAGAGTAATCAAAAAAATAATACTCGTAGGCGTACTCAAACTTACGATTAAAGCTATTAGGAAGATATTCCTAAGGTAAACACATATTCAGAGGATGACTTACTCGATCACTGATTAGTCATAAAACTAAGACAGTGTAACCCCAAGGACATTACATGAATGACTGGTAAACTAGAATATAATTACTAGTCTTTCTCAAGCACTAGGGTATATTCATTACCTCAATCAAAATCTTTTGCCATGGTTAATATGATATATACTTGCTATGCATAAGCACAACTAATATCAAACATAGTACACATTATAACATACATGAGACAACTATCTCTGAAACTAGTCTCATAATTCTTGATCTCACTAAGCGTCAAACGACACTTGACTAGAGACAAGACAATTCTATCTTGAGAGGTATAAACCTTTTCATGGAATTTCTAATGCTTAAATGTTCCAAGCAATGTGTAGATATAGGATTCCTAAGAGAATCTCAACATTATTTCTAACATCTTAAAAGGACTTAGATGCTAAGAATGTAATTAGTTTCTCTTAGATCATTTATCTTAAACTGGGTAGACAACCAGTTTCCTACGCCAGATGCCAATCTTAGTTTTTTGCAACTTTTGTAGATTTCATCATCGTAGAGTACCAATAATACCATATGTAATGCACTTTCAACTTCCTTGTGCTTACAGCACTGCTATGGGCAAAAGTCAAATTCCAAATATTTGACAATTTTGATAAAACACATATACTCTGATTTAGATGCTTGCCTAAGACCACGAAGGTCTATATAAGCTTCCAATCATGCGTTTCTTGCCCTTAATTACATATTCCATTATAATGTTCTAGTAGATGATTTCCTCAAGACTTCTATTTATAGAAGGCTGTCTTGACAATCATAATACATACATTCTAATTTATGTAAGTTCTAATAGACAATATGATCGAATAAATCATGGCACAACGATAGCAAGAAGATAATTCTCTTTGGGCATAACCCATTGTCATTGTCTAGCCATTTGAGATCCACATTTACACTTGCAAAGATATTTGCTCCCACTGACTGACACAGCCTGTAGGTAGTATTGCAAGTCTTGTAAAACATGTTGTTTATCTTAGATTGTAATACGAAATCTATCACCTGTTCAAAGATGATTATCCAAATTAACCAATACTAGATTGTAGTTAAAGGGATTATGTTCAAGTTAATCTAAGACTGAGTCTTACGACACTCTTAGACCCATGAACTTGTTGTGTTCCAGTGGAACGCTCCCACTACGATATGGTTCTTACAATCTTAGGTACTGAAATTGACTTTATTAGTGCAAAAGTTTCTAATGGTATGACTTCTTGGTAATGTGGAAAATCCGATATCTCTCTCTTTATTTTGAGAGTTATCACGCTGTTAGGCTTGTAGTTCATTTCTTGATCTTCATACAAGAATTATATCTTTGAAGATTACAGAACTTATAACCTTACATCATTTGGGAAAAACCTTAAAACATGCCTCCGTATTCAACTCCAATTTCTTGGACACTTTTCCAACACTTGTTGGAAGAACATTACACCTTGAGATGTGCTAGACTAGAGTCGCTCTAGTCCACAACTCATGTTTTGTAGAAGGTACTGATGTTGGTAGTTTCTTTAATGTTTATCCCATCAATGATAAGATTTTAATGAGTACAAATCATCACTTAATCAAACTTGTCTTAGAAAGACTTAGATTTATTCTTACATAACTATACCATTCATTAGATGAATGCTTGGATTCATTAATGGAGATTAGACTCCCACTACTGATCATAACCCTTTGCTCGTCTCCTTATGGTGTAAACCATTAAGACTTGCTAGTCTTTCTATATTGCACTTCTATAAGTATTTTGAATCTCTTGAAAAATCAAATGATTCTAACTCATAGTGCATCAAATAGACTTTCTCAACTCTCAAGCTATTTAACGAAATGTTAAAATCTTGATAGTCTAGATCAGTTCGAACAATTTCTAAGTATTTTCTTTGCCTTAAGGCTAAGAGCCACAAATACTTTATCATTCAATGATTAAGAAGTTGATGTGTTGTTGAATACTCAACCTTGTCACACTTATATTATTTTAATACTATGATGCCTTAAGCATCAACCATAAAACAATAGTTGAGCATTAATAGCTCTCACTGCAACAAAAACCTAACTGGATCAAGGTCTCTTACTTAGAAGTTGCATTGTCATGTAAGTCATTGCCCTTCTATAAAATAGGTCAATCCAACTCACAATGCATCTTTTCTCGCTTTAAACAAACTTCGATGACAATCCAGGCTCTCCCATTTCCATGTCTAATCTTTTGTTCAAATGAACTAGGACTTAAGAAAAATACAGCCTTTATGAATTCGTCATCTATCATGTTACTTTCCTCTAATAGTAACACAACGACTATTATTCTGAAGATTTTCTACTTTTCAGTTAAACCTTCTTATAGTCATTTCTTGTTACTTTAAGCGATGACTTGTGTCAGAAACGATTTGAGTGATCAAAAGATCCTCAAAACATTCTGTCACTCTAGGATATTCCAATCGAATCATCTTGACAGATTCTATTGATATCCATCTTTCATCGTCATTAACCAAGACTAGTCGAGCTACTTAAAGGAAAATAGCTTGACCTTATTCCTCAAAGAGCTTGTCAAGTACATGCATAATGCATTCTCGAACATTCTTCGTGGAATTATGTCGAGGAAATGGAGGACATGAATCATTGAGTATAAACTCCAAGCTTTCAGCAATGAGTATTTTATCCATTTTTGTTTCCGGTCTACATAATTTAGGCATTCGAGTTTTGTTTCTTTAAGGATCGCAGACAAATATTAAATGACATAATGAAGATTTGGCAAAGAAACTTATTATCACATACTCATGCTCAATACATAATCACAAATAACCACAAAACAATTATGTATCTTACAACAGCAAAATTAATAAATTGTATCCTCCTTTGGAGGTTAATACGCATTAAAATTTTGACAATTTTACTGGTCACAACACCGACGCATTAAGTTGTATCCTCCTTTGGAGGTTAATACGTCTAATGTTGCCTAAGCACGACCATCAGATTTAGCATTACAGAATTTTATTTCTACAACACACTCCCATGACAATGTTCATGTGCTGATAACAAAATCAAGCTATCTCATAAATTCTGATTGAACCCTGAAACTCGCAGTTCCTTAGGATTATTGTCCCTACTTTGCAGGTGGCAATAATATTGGGAACCACTTTCTAGTTCATTCTATTTATTATGTGAGAAGTCCGCCCTTATGAACTTACTGTTTTCGTAGGATTATTGTCCCTACTTTGCAGGTGGCAATAATATTGGAAAATCAGCTTCACAAAATTTGGCAGTCTAACCGATGGAGACCGTATACAACGCACTTGTTGTAATCATCACTTAGATATTTTTATATGGTTTTTGCATAATTATCACATAAGCAGATAAAGCAGATAATCCACTTTAAAATAGATAAACACCAAATAAACAGATAAATCTATTTAATGCATGGCATTTTAAACACTAATTAACGATAATTATTTAATCTAGTCAAGGGAGAATCAATTAAATAATTAAGTTTTATATTGGATAATAATTATCCAAATTTATTTAGGATTTATCAAGATAGAGTTGACTATCTAAACCCATTTAGGATTATTCTAGATTTTATTTCGATAAAATCAAATCCTACAATTCAAGATAACGTTGATCTATGATTATCATTATTTAAATCGTACTAGGATATTTCTAGATAGAAACAATTCCACCAGTATCCATAAGATAAAAATAAAATCCTATCAACCAAGATTTATACAAATCTTAATTCTATTTAGAATAGACATCATGGATATATCAAACATTACTTAGGATTTCTTAGATAAATAAATTTATCTAAATCCAATTAAATAAGGATTTTCTTATATATCATTAACATCCTAATCTATCTAGGACATAAATCCAGAAGATGAGGATAACTTGGGTTAATACTTATTTTAATCCATCTAGGATTTGTCTTAATAGAATTAAATCTATTCAAATCCATAGGATAAAATAAATTAATATAAATGTTTATCCCAATTCATCTAGGATTTATCTTGGAATAAATCCATATAAATCCATAGAATAAGATAATATTATATTATGATTATTCAAATCTATCCAAGATTCATCTAGGAACGAATCCATATAAATCTATAAGATAAGAATAAAATATTATATTATCATTATTCAAATCCATCTAGAATTTATCTATGAATAAACTCGTATAAAGCCATAGGATAAGAATAAAATAATATCATATTTATCTAAATCCAACTAGGATTTGTCTAGGGATAAATCCACATTAATCCATAGGATATAAATAAAAATTAGATTGTCATTATCCAAATTTAACTAGAATTCATCTAGGAATTAAATCCCTACAAATCCATAAAATAAGGATACAATCTATAATTAATCCATGATTTAATACAAAATCAAATCGTATATAATATATAAAATCCACAAGATATATTCAAATCTAATTTCCAAAATAATCTTGAATTATATCCAAAATTAATTCCAAGGGTTAGGAAACCCTAAATTAAATTTGGATAGTGAAGTCATGAGACGAGACAAAACGACATCACTCACAGGGAAACCCTAATCTTGCGTCGCCGTACTCCCACTGAACCGCAACCTCTGCTGGGCTCCCACTCGTCTCGCGAGCTCGCCGAGCCTGACGTCTCCGACGCTGCTGCGTCGACGTCGCTCCTCCGGAGCTGCTGTCGCAGCGGCACTGCCGCTGCTGTTGCCGCGTCGTCGCTGCTGCGACGTCGCCTTCGCAGCGGCTGCGACAACAGCTTCCTCCGAGCCCGGAAACTGCCCAAGAAGGGCTCCCACTCGAAAAGCTGCTGCCGCCGGAAATTTGCTGTCTCCGCAGCCGCCGGTGCTGCACACATGCAAGCCACCGTCCTCGGCCACACGACTCAGCGCAGCAGACTCCATGTCGCCTTTTCTATAAATCACGTATGGTAAACATGAATTCTTGCGGCAAAAACCGCAATTCACTCCGCATACATGTAATTTGAAAAGTTGATTCCATAGCAAATACCCATGTAATCATATATAATTAAACAATTAATCACGCCATGTGATTACAACTTATAACTAATGCAATGATTTCATGTATTCGATGAATCAATTTAATAAGGAAAAAACTTTCTACCACATCATAGCTAATATCGACGGCGTGGCTTGCCAATTCGGCAACGTCATCGTAAAACCATTCTTCGCAAAAGTGATAAAATAAACAACCACACAAAACAACGAAGAAACTCATGCATTTAAGCAATTCACATAACATGATATTAATCCACATAATCAGAGCCAAAAATTGGCTCTGATACCAATTGATGGGGTTTGGTGCCCCTTGCACAGCGGAAGACTTGTACAAAATAAATAAATCAGACGTATGATCTATTTGACCGATTATGCGATTAATCAATTCACATGTTAAACAGATAATTGCATGCTAGAACGCAAATAATTCATGCTCATAGAAAATAAATCCTAAACATGATTTCTACGGTTTAGAGTTACCGATTTGATTCTCCAAAGAATCGACGATTGCTTGCGCCTTCTCCACATGATGATCTTCAATACTAGACCACGGATCTTCTCGCTGGTTCCCGAACTGTATCTCGATATCAGGGTGGGCTGATCTCATCAAAATACTAGTACTTAAATAAAGAAATAGTATTTTATCAAGACCTAGTCTTTCAGTAGATAGCATAAAGACACGTCTTGCTGTTAGATCCGTTCAATGCTATACCACACCAATGTCATCTTATTTCAGTAAGGCTTAGAAATATGCGGACTGACATTGCAACCTTTCACGATAGGTAGCCAAAGCCTATCTAGGTTGTGAAATTCTTCTTTTTCTTTTGCAAAGCATTGCATAGATCTGACCGTGTTACCTTAAAGTGGATGACGCCCACAAGCGGTCTACTAAGCAAAAGACTTAGACTCTGTTTAGTTCTTAAGCATTTAAATGTTTGTAAAACATCTTATAAATGCACAAGAAAACACAATGTAATAATAATAGTGATTCTATTCGTGCGAGACTGCTCGAATAATACTGAATCGGGTTAAAAGTGGATTGTATAGTTTTACGTATACAAGCAAGATTCTATTCGCGCGAAACTTTCTCGAAACATGCTTTTCAGTATACCAAACCTAACAGTTTCTTCTATGTCCTCTAGCCTTAGGCCCCTGGCCCTGCCTGCCTCTGCCTCATCGTCCTGCTTTCTATTCCGACGGGACTGCCTCCTAGTCAACCTCTCATCTGTCGGGGTCCCTTGTTCATCAGTAGTAGTGTCGTCTACCAAGACGATCCCCGTCTCAATCTCTTCCCTTGTATCCTCGGCATCTTTTTCATCGCCGTCTCTTTCCTTTTCCTTCTCAACAACCTCCTCATTAGTCTCCTCTTCCTTCTCAGCCTCCTTTTCATCAATCTCCTCATCAACATTCTCACCCTCTTCACCTACTCTACCCTCACTACCTTTCTCACCGTCTACAGCCTTCTCCACATCCTGGTCTTCCACATCCCCTGTTTATTCCTCCTTGTCCTCCCCTACCTTAACACCCTCTTCACCATCTATACCCTCCCCTGTCTCCCCTTCATCACCTGACCCAGTGGTATCTACTTCCAAGATCTTCTCTTGCTCCACTTGCTCACCCCCCTCCTCCTCTCTCCCGGATTCCTCCGTATCCATCCTATCACCTTCCTCCTCGATAGTTTCTTCTTCATTCACAGAAGGTTCGGCAAGGGGTTCGGTCTCTGTTTGAGGAATAGTGTTTGGGGGGTTCGTCTCTTGGGTTAGGGTTTCGGGTATAATTTGGGGGTTTTCTTGGTGTGTGGAAAAGGCATGTGCTGTGAGTGTTTCGATTAAGGTTTGGGGCCTTGGTGGAATTTTAAGTGGGGTTAGGGTAGGAATTACCTATTCTTGCTTCGGGCATGCCTCCGACATCTGGGCAAAAAATTTGCTCGCCTCCGGCCCCTTGCCGTACTTTCTCATGAATTCTTGTATGATCTCCTCGGGGTCCGGTTCTTCGTCGTCGGACGCCGCCTCAATGGGAGGAATCTCGGCAGTGGGGTTGCTCTGGCTGATGTCGGGCTGAGGTTGAACTTAAGCCGGTGTGGGTATCGGATTTTCTTTGGGTAGTGGTGTGGGAGGTTTCTCGACTGTAGGATTTGAACTCGTCGCTTCCGTCGACGCTTTTCTAGCATTCTCCTTCGGTGAATTTTTCCCACGGGCTGAGCACACCATCGGATTTCTCTCCATTGTAACTTGGTTAGGTGCGGTGGTTTGCGGTGGTAGATGATCGGTGGCGGTGGTGGTTTTCGGAACTGCAGAGAAAAAAAAAAGGAATTTCGAAATTAGGGGTTTGGGAGTTATGAGAAATTTAATTTAGAAGAGGGAAGTTAATTAGTTTTGGGGATGTTATTTTAGGAAAAAGGAAAAGGAAAAGAAATAAAAGAAAAAGAAAAGTAAATAAAACAAAATAATATGATTGGTTGTAGGCGAATGGTCGCGTCCTGACGCAAGCAACCGTACGCTTTGCCCAGCTTTTTGAAATTCGAATTTCAAACTTCCCCCTAATTTTTCTCCGCTTCCCTCTGACCAGTTAACTTAAACACTCAGTAAAAAAAATGAATTTTTCTGATAATCTGGGTCAATGAGATGCTCAGAATTTCAAAAATCTTTTTGGGTTTTAAAATTATTTTCTTTTTTTGCGGTATCTTAAATAAAAACTTATTCAGGTTATTTACACCTAGGTATTTAAATATTCTTGGGAATTAGCTGGTTCAGTCAATTGATCGAAATTTTTTTATCCTATCTACCTGATCCAGTAATTCCCGAAGAATATTTAAACATGGTTTATTTGGCAATAGTGGAAGGTGTGTGGAGTGGAATTTCTTCCACTTCACACAACTCCAAACTATCCCTAAACACGTTCACTCTATGACCATTAACCAGGAAAGGAACAGATTTAGCATTGACTCCCTGAATTTCCACTGCTCCATTTGCTCGAATGCCAACGATCGTTGGACTTCAGCTTTCCAGGCATGGGCTTGAGCTTTGACTGAAAAAGGAGTACTTTCTGCTCGACCTGCAGCTCCTTGACTCGAAGGTTTTTGTCGTTCCAGAGTTTGGTTCTCTCTTTATACCACATGGCTGAATCATATGACTCCAGCCTCAATTCCTCTTGCTCCTGCAGTTGCAGCTTCCTCTCTTCCTCACAGGCATGAGCCTTCGTATTCATTTCTTTGATTTCCAATACGCCTTGTGTTCTATCTCCACGGGCAGGTGACACATTTTTCCAAATACCAATCTGTATGGCGACATTCCAATTGGTGTCTTGTAAGCGGTCCTATAGGCCCAGAGGGCATCATCAAGACGCTTACTCCAATCCTTCCTCAAGGTATTCACCGTCTTCTCCAGATGCTCTTGATCTCTTGATTTGAAATTTCAGCCTGACCATTTGATTGGGGGTGATATGGAGTAGATAACCGATGGTGGACTCCATATTTTCTCATCAGTGCTTCAATCGTCCTATTACAGAAGTGAGTCCCTTGGTCTGAGATGATCGCTCGGGGCACCCCATATCGGTTGAATATATTGGTCTTTAGAAACTTACTTTGAAACTTCCTTCGTGTTGCTTGAACTTGAAGCCTTAGCCTCTATTCATTTGGACACGTAATCCACAGCAATCAATATATACGTATTTCCAAATGAAGATGGGAATGGGCCCATGATGTCCATGCCCCAAACATCGAAAATCTCACAGACTACTATCGGGGTTTGCGCCATCTCGTCTCTCATAGAAATCCCTCCGGTCAGTTGGCACCTATTGCAATTCTGTCAGAACTCATAAGCATCCCTATTCAGCGAGGGCTAGTAGAAACCACTATCCAGAACTTTTCTTGCAGTTTTCCTCGGGCCGAAATGGCCACCACATGCCAGTGCATGGCAATGGTTGACCACGTCTCTCTGCTCCCACTCAGGAATGCATTTCCTTATCACTTGATCTGAACCCAAAATTAGTGCTTGGCTTCACTTTTAATTTTCATCCTCTGGGCCCTAGTGATTTCTTGTGCAGCAGGTAGTTCTCCAGTAACTAAATAATTCGCCAGGTCTGCGAACCAAGGCTCCTCATTCGGCTTGCCTTTTCGTTTCTCTGACTCCTCAAGGCCGGTTAATGCTAACACTGCTACCCATATGATGGGGCTAGTAGATCCCTCTAAGTAATACAAATGCTCTTCTGGAAAAGCATCAGGTATGGCTTCCTCGTCTTCCCCTTGGACAATTCTGCTTAAGTGGTCAGCCACTCTATTCTCAGTCCCTCTCTTATCTCTGACTTCCCAGTGGAACTCTTGTAATAGCAGCACCCATCTGATTAACCTTGGCTTGGATTCCTTCTTGGCTAGGAGATATTTAGTGGCTGCGTGGTCAGTGAACACTACTGCCCACCCCAGTAGATATGGTGAGAATTTTTCAAATGAGTACACCACAACCAGAATCTCCTTCTAGGTGGTGTCATAGTTCTTCTAGGCCTGGTTGAGAGCCTTTGAGGCATAAAATATAACATAACTTTTTTTCATCGATTCTCTGGCCCAAGGCCGCTCCTATTGCAAAGTCACTTGCGTCGCACATTACGTCAAAGGGTGAAAGTGCAGGTTTTCTCTCAGTCAACGTGTGTTAATGCAGGGGTGTGTCCAACTGATCAGGATGAGATTCCTGACCTAGCTAAGTCGTTGGCACGATAACCGGATCCTGGTATCAAACAAATTTTCTCAACCCACTTCTACTGGTTAGTATAATGGAGGTAAGGGTCAAATCCCACAAGGATGGACACGTTCGGATAACTGTGGTGATATTCCTGGGTGTTTTTGGTTAGCTACCACGCTTTTGGGGTTGAGATTTTACCTAGGCGATAAATAAAGATGGTACTCTACTGACTAGTAGGCGTGAAAATAACAGGCATGTGGCTGTGTTCATGAAAATATGGGACAAGGTATCTCAGAGGTATGTGAAAAGTAGACAGTTACTAAAAGAGGAAATTTAGACAACAAGGCATATCTGGTGGCTGGTTGGCTTTCTGACAGGTCTGGAAGGTACAACTGAAAAGTGAGAGACAAAAGCAAAAGTAACTTAAAAAGTAAAAGTGGTCCAAGGCTAAAGTTGATTTTGACGTTTTCTTCTTCACCAAGCATTAACAGAAATCATATGAACACAAACTCCATGACTAAACTCAGATTCATAACTTCAAACTCAAGATCCATCGATTAAAATGTTTAACTTAAGATGAACAGCTGAAATTGTAAACTGCCTCTACTGACTAACATGCAAGGTGGTGATCACAGCGCAGAAAATTCATGCACGAAAACTCAGACTGAAACATAACTATAAAATTCGATCAACAACCACAGATCTAGCTTACTCGGAAATACATGCACGCACTTAAAAATTAAAAGCGATAACTAAATCTAACTTTCCTAGGAAGAATGAAGCAAACTCGAACCGAAGAGACATTCGGAAAAGAAATTTCATAACTTAAACATTTGGATCTTCACTAAGTACTTCAAAAGGCAACAAAGATAAATGTTTGCAACAGATCCAATGAAGAAAGCAGGTAAAGATTAGACTAAAAAGCAAAAAACGATTGTTTTGCCACTCCGGGCGGTGATACTGCTATACTACTGCGACAAACTGGCTGAAACGGTAAAACGATGATTTCTCCGGCAGACTCTTGGACGTCAAGTGACCATAGCTGTGGCAAGGAACGAGAGATTGGATAATATTGAAGGACTGATCTTCTAGAGAGAATTCTACTAAGTGTGTATGAGAACCGAGAGCTTGCGAACTCCAAACCGAACTCTTTCTCTCTCTCCAAGTGGCTCTTTTTATAGGGAGGCTTGCCCTTGTTTTTTTAGGGTAGACTTCCTTCACGATTTGACTTTTCTGCCCTTGTTAATGATCATCCCAGCTATCCTTCTTCTCCATCTCGAGCCTTTTCTCTAGCATGCATCCTGGTCAGTATTGCACCCTCTCTAGCGCTCTTTTCACTTGCGTCACCTGAATCGTCTCCTACTGACTTGGATCCTTTAATCCTGCACACTTAAGCAACTGTTTTGCAGATAATACATGCATTTCACGACATACTGATCAGTAACCAAGGCTTAGAATACGACTTATCAAACTGCTCACACTTACCACATGCTTGTCCTCAAGTGTGAAGACAAACAAACAGAAATAAGTCGAATTCGAGCCTGGTTACTCCCCCTGACCGACTCTACCTAACTAGACTCAAGACTCTAACGCAAAAAAAAAAGAAACAAAAACAAAAAAAAAAAACAAACAACGACACAATCACATAACACATATAAATAACTTAAAGACATAGAACAGGCTATATTTTCAACCATCCCTCCCCTTGAGATCAAGTGTAATCCGGCCTTAGGCAGCCTTGAACTTCCGCCGCCCCCCTTTTCCCCCCCAGTCAGTATATTCGCTTGTCAGGATCACCCAATCCTAGGCCAAACACTAGGTTCACTCAGTCACTCATTCCTCACAGGGGATGTTAGGACTGTTTTCTCTCAATGCCGAACCACAGATGCTTCGGACTCAGATCTCATGTGCAGCTCCTGAAGGTCTTTAAGGCTTGTAACGGGGCTATTGGTTTGTAATGTTTGGGGTGGTTGTTTCTAAGGCTCTAAGGTTAAAAAACTAACTACTTATACTTCTGGCTAGGGCATCTTCTTCGGCTGGACAATTTCTGACATTGGCTTCCAACTGGTCAGTAGCTTCCTTGTGGCTTATGCTGGGGATTGGTGCCCTTGCACAGCGGAAGTCATGCATAAACAAATAAATCATGCATCCAGATCTATTTGACTGATTATGGGATTAATAATCTACATGTAAAACAATCAAAATTGCATACAAGAACGCACATAAATTCATGTTCAAGGAAATTAAACCCTAATTCATGAATTCTACGGATTAGAATTACCGATCTGATTCTCCAAAGAATCGACGATTGCTTGCTCCTTCTCCACATGAAGATCTTCGTACTCGACCACAAATCTTCTAATCTGTATCCCAAACTCAGATAATGACCTTTGGGTGGACAAAGCTTGTCAGAATCGAAAAGGGCTTGATTAGAAAGAAGATAAAATTTCAGATGTGGCGTTCACTGCAGAGCAGAACGAAAATTATGAATTAAATCTTAATTAATCTTCTTTCTAGTCTCCTTATATATAGAGTTATGATGGGCCAGATTAGGGATCCATGGAGGTTAGACTTGGGCCAAACCTGTTGGACTTTTAC
The DNA here is from genome assembly GCF_029641045.1 of Salvia hispanica. Classification (NCBI taxonomy): domain Eukaryota; kingdom Viridiplantae; phylum Streptophyta; class Magnoliopsida; order Lamiales; family Lamiaceae; genus Salvia; species Salvia hispanica. The sequence goes on from NC_142695.1 coordinate 24,877,441, forward strand.
TAATTAAATTGAGCCCCAATTTAATACAAGTCCAACAGAATATTATAATCAGCCACTACAGTAAAATAATATTGACTGCCCGTCCAATCCCAAATTACGAGTAATCCGGGCTTTACCTCTTTAATTTATTATTTCCCGTGTTTAAGATATAAATATCCATTAATTAATTTAAGTCTGCTATTTGACTTTAATCAATTAAAATCTTTTTCCAAGAGTTGTCTAGTTCAAAATCTTTATTTATTATTCTGGAATAAATTCCAACCGGCCGGGTTTCTGAATAATAAAACCTTTTTCGAACACCTCTTGAGGATATTATCAAACTACACTCACCCAACACACGATTCATTGCAATAACAATACTAGCACCTCTAGACATTGATCACCACTTCCCAAGATATCAGGATTCTTGGATTGCGAAAATTCCGCACCATTTGATAAATCAAAGTAGTGCATAATCAATATCGTATGCTCAATGTTATGTCAACAATGATAAAGAAATAACAATCACCGAGACCTCTTCTTTCGGTAAATAGCAAGAAAGACTTATTTCAACTGTTTGACCCTTCAGTGCTATACTACACCAGTGTCGTTTATTTCCTAAGGTAAGGAAACATACGGACTGACACTGCAACCTTTCACGATAGGTAGCCAAATCCTATCTAGGTTGTGAAATTCTATTTCTCTTCTACAAAGGACCGACTGCGTGACCTTCTTTGAACATCGTTCACGACCAGTCTACTATGTAGAAAAATTAGACTTGTTTGCTTCTTATACATTTAAGTGTTTGAGAAACATCTTATAAATGCACAAGCAAACATCAATGCGATAAAATTACTTCTTCTCGCTTTGGGTTAAAAGTGGATTGTAAAATTTATTGTATACAAGCAATTCTATCCGTGCAACATGCTCGAAATATGCTTTTCAGTATACAAATCCTAACAGCTTCGCCACCCTTATTCCTTCTTCCTCCTTTCTCTTTTTGTGGTCAAGTATCTGCGACCATTTTCTTCGATTTTCTTTTCTGTGGCTTTTCCACCCTTATACCTTCTTATATTTTTGGATCAGGATTTTTTTCCAGATCAATTTTCTCCTTCTTTCTTTACTTTTTTTTTCTTCAGCTGGTTTCTTTTGTATGTCCTCCTGGGCAGTTGCCTCCTTGCCTTATGCCTTGCACACAGACAGTTCCAGTGGCTGATGGGTTATTTCGGGGTATAGAACAAGTTAAAAAATGGGGTTCTAAGGGTAGGTTTTTTTTTTGGTGGGGTGTTTCCTACTGCCTTCATGTAGTAGTCACTCTTCTTTTTTCAGTATTTAGTGGAAAACGGTTCCAGTTTGGGCTTCTAACTCACCTTTTTAAGAGGGCTTTCATGTCTGACCTAAGGGATAGGTTTTTCCTTCATACTTGCATCATCTATACTGACTAGGGGTTACTGGAGAGGGTGGTTTCTGTTTTCCAGCATGCCTTATCTCCCTCAATTCCCCTCACCGTCAGTTCGAGGCAGTTGAGTTTTAAGCCCATTCATAAAAAAAACACATAATTCCTAGACCTAAACAAACCCTAAAAACACTAACATACATAGACTCAAATAACACATATATACATGTCATACTGGCCATTTGCTCCCCCCTCTCTCTTCACAAGTGACTGCCCCAGATACGGGCTGTGAAGTGAAAAATGGGAATGGCTAGTATGACAGACACACACTTATAACAAACGCATACTATATCTACAAACTTCTCACACTTAAACTATGCAATAGGCTAAGTGAGAGAGTTTCAGATATATACAAAGAATTAACAAAACAAAACAGAATATTTACAAAACATGCTATATACACATATAAACTCCTCACACTTAGACTACGCAATAGGCTAAGTGTGAGTTAACATGTTTATGACAGAACACAAACATAACATAAACAAAACACATGCTTCGAAGTAACAAATCCTTTACTTCTCACACTTAGACTATTGAATAGGCTATGTGTTATGAATAGGGTTTGTTCCAGCTCCTGCGCTTTCCTTTCCTCTCGCTAATTCCTTCAGTATGCTCTCCATCAGGGTTGTCCGCTTTGCCATCTCCTTCTGTATACCACGTTTGTGCGGACGAAGAAGGGTATATCGAACAGTCCAGGAGCGTCGACCATGTACATCAGAGATAGGTCGTCTGGCTCTGTTATGATGATGTTGTTGCGCACGAAGGCTCCTAGTATGTTGCAGAGGGACAAGTTCCTAGCTGGGTGGGTAGCTATCAGGTGGCATTGGTAGGCTGTCCAGAATCTCAAATGCAGCCTCCTCCCGTGATTAGCGCACCACACCATGTACAATTCAGTCACAGACGTTCTGGCAGCTGAATTACTCTGTCCCAGTAAGTTGTAGCCTATGTAGAGTTGCATCAGTCTGAGCATGGAATTGTTGAAGTGGGTGGATCTGGATGTAGTGGAGGCGAACTGACCAGCATCGGGGTGGGTTAGCTCCTCCCAGGCTTCCTAGGGCTCAAAGTCTATGTGCCTCCTTGGTACCCCCCTCTCTCAGCTTCTCCATTTTGGTCCTATAGCCTCCTCCAGGCTACACATTCCCAGTCGCATGGTCCACTCGATTAGACTCATGGACAGCTCTTCACCGAATATCCTGAAGGAAATTGACACCTCGTCTAGGTCCGTTGTGACTTGGAACCTAAACGTAGTGAAGAATTCCTTGGCTAATCTTACTGATATCTTCGGGTCCCTATTTTCTAACAGCCACTCAAAACCCAATGCTTCCATACTAGGCTGGAAGGAATCACGAACAGATAACTCATCAAGAGAGGGTATGTGGAGTACCTTTCCGCATTTGACTTGGTTGATGTTGTCTTCCTTGTCGTCAAATGCGTCTTGAAGATTTTTGTTGTTGTAGTGCTTCATGTCCTCCATAAGATCATCAGTGAGCTCTACCCTCCACTATCGGTACACAATCCTCTCTACCGGAGGGTGGACTAGTTCTTGATGGTTGTCAGGGAGCTGATGCTCATGGTACTTCTCCCCTTCTAGAGAGATATCTCTCTCTGATCACTATGTTGGTATTGGATGTGCGCTGTTTCTTTACGGCTTGCTTCTTCTTGGCAGGGACCTTCCCCTTCTCTTTCTTTCATGGATGTACCTGTCTTCTATTTCCATTGCCTTTGCTTCTTCGTCGGCTTGTGTTGAAGCGTCCTCCTGGGTAGTTGGCTCGGTCACCATGCGGGTACTAGTAACACTTCCTATCGCCTCCTCTTGACCTACTGACTCTGATGCGAGGTCCAGACCCTCAGCCACCTTGTCAGCTTCTTCCTTCTGCTCAATCGGCGTTGATGAAACTGTCCCTGTTGCCATTTGGGTGTCCTTCTGGCTAGTTTTCGTGGGATCCTCCCCAGGTTTTGTAGAAGTAGTCTTTTCGTCTTCGCTAGAGACCACCACTGCATCTGCTGCTGTGTTTGCTCCTGCCTTGTTGGACTTCCACTTCCCTAAGCATCTCTATGACACTCTTTGGGGTTTCTGCCTTTCTGCCTTGGGGTCGTTCTTCAACACAAGCCTCCTCTTTACTGGCTTTGGTTTAGTCACTATTGAGGCTTCCTCTGGTTGTGTTTCAGTCTCTTCTTCTGTTTCTTTCATTTCCATTGACTGGTGTGTCTCAGGTTCCTGCCTCTCTTCTTCCATTTTTTTTGCTTCCTTGGTTTGTGAGGTCCAGTACCTCAGCCACCCCTTCAAGGTTTACCACTATCCTATCTCCACCGCCCGAAACCGATTGGAACTCATCACCCGTCATTAGCCCTTGTTTCCTGGCCATTTCATTCAGATCTATCTCCTCCCTTCGCTCTCTCTTTCCTCTGGTTTCAGCGGCCGTCGTCTCCTTTGCTTCATCCTTCTCGCCCTCGCTTACCCTCCCTTTGCTCTCTCTTTCCTCTGTTTCTCCCCAGTTGGGGTCTTGATAGGCGGAGAGTGGGCTGATGTCGAGCGGTTCTGTTTGTTGGTGTTTGGGAGAAGGGCTAGAGGGTTCTGACTATTTAGTTGCTGTTGGGGAGGTCTTTGCGGATGTGGGGTTTGAGGTATTTGGGGTGGTGATGGATGAGTTCAAGGTGGGCGCAGTTGGGGTAGGGCTAGGTATCGCCGGTATTCCTCCGGTCAGGCAAAATCCTGCCAGGGTTGCTGTCCAATCTTTGTTCGGGTCTTGTTGCCTTAGATACGCTGCCAGTGCATCTAAAGGAACCATCACCGGAATTTGTATCGTCAGTGTTGGCTGCGATCATTGTGGACTCGGCGGCCGCGATTCGGCTGTCGCTCGGACTTCTGTGGGGTTGTCGCCGGTGGTAGATGTCGGGTTGCTGGTTGTTTTTCTCTTCGCCAAGGTCTGTATCGGTGGTGGTTCTCTTTTACAGTTAGCGATTCACGGTGGTTTTCGGAGTGGGGTGGTGGTTGTGGGTGAGAGAATGCAGTTACGGGTTTTGAAAGTGAAGGGGAGTACGCGGTGGGGTATTTTATAGTGGGGTGGGAAGTTGAGGGTTTACTAGGCGCGACGCTTCGGATGGGAGGCGGTTGAGCGTTCTCGCAGCTGATTGGACGTCTCTTGTCACGTCTCTGCTCCACGCACCGCTCCACTAGCGCGTAGTGCAGTGATAATGTAAGGTCCTGCCCATTTTGACTTGAGTTTCCCAGGCATTAGCTTCAGTCTCGACTGGAAGAGTAGTACTTTCTGACCAACTTGGAGATTCTTGGTTCTCAGATTTTTGTCGTGCCACATCTTTGTTTTCTCCTTGTACCACATGGCTGAGTCAAATGACTCCAATCTGAGTTCTTCCATCTCTTGTAGCTGCAACTTCCTTTCCTCTTCACAAGCCTTAGCATCCATGTTAACTTGCTGAACTGCCCAGTACACTCGGTGCTCAATTCTTACTGGCAAGTGGCACATATTCCCAAAGACGATGCGATATGGGGACATCCCTATAGGCATTTTGTAGGCTGTCCGATATGCCCACAGAGCATCTTCCAACCTTGTGCTCCAATATTTTTTGGAGGGGTTGACTGTCTTCTCCAAGATGCTCTTTATTTCTCTATTTGAGATCTCCGCTTGCCCGTTGGCTTGAGGGTGGTAAGGACTAGATAGGCGGTGATGAACCCCGTACTTTTTCATCAATGCTTCGACCGTTCGGTTGCAGAAGTGAGTCCCTTGATCAGAGATGATTGCCATTGGTATCCCAAATTGGCTGAATATATGACTGATAAGGCTAATTTCATGCATTGGTTATGTAGTGAAAAACATCACATTTCTGCTGGATCTAACAAGTTTTGTTAAGCCAGGTGTGTGTGTAGCGCTAGATCCAGGAGATGCTGGAGGAGGATATCTAGCGAGGAGCAGGAACGGAATCACGAGGAAAAGCTAGAGGAAGGAAGCCAAAAGCTGAGGGCAATCAAGTCAATCAATACCTCGCTGGGCCCCACCTCGAAGCTTATAAATAAAGGAGTGCGCAACAAGAATGGCAGATCGGTTACACTCCACACACAGTCACGCTCTTAGCACACACACTAGGGATATGGGAAATTTGGGGTGGTTTTCGTTTTCAGGAGTCTCGTATCAGTGCACCACCGTCCCTTGAGGGCGAAGAAACAATTGTTCTCTTAATTTCTGTTTACTACTCTGTTCCGTCTCGAACTTCACTTTTGGAAGTCGAGCTTGCTGTTTTTGTTGCTGAATCAGTTTATCCGTTCTGTTTACGTTTGATTTGCCTTGATGAAGTTGGATTTCGTGTTGATTATTATGACGCTTGCTATTTTGGTTTGTTTATTTGAGATGTTCTCTTGAATTTGTTGCTGAATATTTTAGGAGATTCGAGAATCGTGGTATTGAAGTTGTGTTCGGTTGGATTTTTGTTCGGATGCTTGGATCCGGAGTGGATTTAGCATCCGAAGTGTGGATCTGAACAGGGGAGGTGAAATTTGTGCATGAGATTATGGGGATTTTGTTCTGCTTGGTTTGCTTCGTCTAGTAGTGTGATTTCCGTCGTTGTTTCGTTTACCGTTAAAATTATGTTTCCAATCTACATCTGAGTTTGTTTTTCTCGATCTCTGCATTTATTTGTGTTCGTTGAAGAAGATGAAGTCATTTTCAGTTGATGCTTTAGTTAGTTAGGCTGCAGATTCGATTCTGTCCGTACTTACCTTTTTCAGAGTTTGGTCCCCACTTGTTTTAATCTCCTTGGTCTAGATATGTTCGTAGAAGTCCCAGATCTAGTAGTTGATTTGATTTAGTTCTTATACATAATTCATTTTTTGCCTAGATCTAGCAGTTAGCATAGCATACTTTATTTCCAAATTCACTTAGTTAAATTCCTCAACCCAAAATATGCGTGGCAGCAGCCAACCCAAAAATAGTTTCCAATTCTCTACGCATGTATTTTACGAGTCCATCTCTGTGGGATCGATCCCTACTTCCCTGTGCTAGTTTAGTATCTGTGGTTGAGGGTTTTGAAGGTTTGCTTGCGTACCAACGACCAGACTTCCAGTCTTGTGAGTCTCTAGACCTTGTGATCTAGTTGATTTACTGGATCTAGGAAGTGTGTAATTAGAAATTGATAGGATACAGCAAGCAAGAAAATCAACTCTTCAAATGGCGCCGTTGCCGGGGATGGATGGCGTAGTTTGTTTATGTGTTTAGAGATTTGGTGTAAATAGTTTTAATCTTTTGAATTTCGCTTTTGGCAGTTTATGAGCAAGGGCTCAAGGTCAGGAATCTGGAGCAACCCATCTTGGTCAAGGAACGTGCAGTTGAAGTGGCAAGTTAAGGAATCAACATCCGCCATAACTACCAGATCGGGGTTGTCAACTGTAGATCCATTTCCGTTTGAATCAGGGAGTGAAGAAGAGTGGAATTCATCGGGGAAAGAGGATTCACGGTCGTCGTCAGAAACTGAGCATTCGGAAAGGGAGGAAGAGGAGTCTGTAATGGCAAACTTAGTGGACCTAGACCCAGAGATTGGTTCGCTAACTGCACATCTCGACGGAGAGCCAGCTCATGCCATAGTGTCAAATCAACGTCAGCGGTCTATTGAGATCAAGACGAATGTGCTGGGCGTTTTACCTACATTCTCTGGACGGAGGAATGAGTGTCCTTATGAGTTTTTGAACGAGTTTAGTAAGCTATGTAGCATCCAGAAAAGGCCTAACGAAACTACCGAGGAGGACTATCGCCTGCGAGCGATTCCATTTGCATTGAAAGGAGAGGCAAACACTTGGTTGCTGAGGCTTCCACCTGACTCGATCACCACATGGAGGGATTTCAAATTGGAGTTCCTGGACTATTTCTTTCCGTCCAATAAGACAAACGCTTTGAAAAAAGAAATTCAAGAGTGTAAGCAGGACTACGATGAATCTTTAAGCCAATATTGGTCTCGGTTTAAAGGCCTGCTTGACGCTTGCCCAAATCACAGGATGACGGAGGCTGAAACATTTTATCTATTCTACGAAGGGGCAAATCCTGAGTCCAAGGACTTAATGAATTCCTCGAGCGGGGGGAATTTCACCAAGAATAAGGCAAGCGAGGCACGCGAGATTCTGGGAAGATTAATCGACGCGAAGAAGGCGTATGACTGCCCGCGTGCTATCATGAGGAGAAGCTCCGCGAACACAGTTAAGGAACGAGAAGGAGAAGAGGTTAGAGACAGAATAGATCGACTGGAGAAGGCACTGCTAAATGCCATTGAAAAGAAAAATACCCCTGGGTCGACTGATAAGGAAAAAAACCCAGGTCAAGAGGAACATCAGCTTCAATTTTACAATAATCCCTCACTCGATGGAGATTTCCAAGCTCAAGTGAATGCAATGGGGAATTGGAATCAAAGTAATCAAAATACCAACTGGAACCAGTGGAAGATTAAGGAGGCACCATGGAGGGACAATCCTTGTTTCAGATGGGCTGAAGGGAACCAACAACCACAGTCACAACACCCAGGTCCAGCGGAGAACCAGCAGACATGGCCCAGCCGGAATCAGGAAGGACCACAGCATAATTCTAACTGGGCAGGGAAGCAGCAAGAGGGGCTGAACAACTGGAATTTCCGTAACCAAGGGGATCAGCATAACTGGAACAACAGGAACCAGAGCAACCAAGGGAATTCTTATGTGCCACCGCATCAGAGGAACAATTCAGGAAACAATCAAAATTTCCAACAGAGTCACCCAGGTCCAGCAACCCAGTACAACAATAATCAAGGAGGTCAGGGAAATTTTCGCCAGAACCAGGTGGTTGGAACCAATCAAAATCAAGGATTTAATCCCAGTTCAATTCAAGGTTTCCGACCACAGCGGAATCTTGATGACATGGTGCATGACCTGGTAAATTTCCAACAACACATGCAGAATAACATGCAGGCTAATAATGACGTGGTGCACAAAATTCAAGATGCCCAGCAGGAGCAGAAGTCTGCCATGGACATGTTGGCAAAGCAGATGTCCCAGTTGGCCACGTCGCTGAACGAAATGCGGGGAAATGAAGGGAAATTGCCTGCCACTGTCAAACCACCAGACCGAGCAAATATTAGTCAAATTACCTTGAGATCGGGGAAAGGCTATGAAGGACCGAAGCAAGTGATAAACGAGGAGACACCCTCACAGATGAACGGAGAAAAGGGGAATCAGAAGTCTCGAGGAGATGATCCTGGACTCAGAGAAATTCCTATACAGGATGACCTCCAGGAGGGAGATTTAAGGGGATCGATGCCTCGACTAAGTGACCCATTTTTCCTTGATCCAGAACCTGAGTTGGAACTTAAAGAGGGAAGCAGGGAGACAGGTGCAGCCCCAGCAGGGAGTTCCACGAATGCAGTAAAGCGACCCAAACCATTCCCATATCGAGGAGAAGCCAAGAAAAAGAAAGATGATACTGAGGACCTTGTGGAAATATTTAGTAAGCTGGAGATTAACCTACCCTTTTTGCAGGCTCTGAAAATACCCACCTTCAGCAAGTTCATCAAGGAATTCATAGCAGGAAAAACCAAACCTGATGGGAAGATTGTTATAGGAGAAAATGTATCCGCCGTGATACAAAAGAGGAGGATGCCGTCAAAGTGTACAGATCCAGGTATGTTCACTCTTCCTATTTCTATAGGTGATATTAAAATTGAGCATGCCATGTGTGATCTAGGTGCTTCGATAAATGTCCTACCGCTGTCAATATATAAAAAATTGGTGGGAGTCAGTTTGGTCGATACTAAAGTAGTGATTCAGTTGGCCGATAGAACATGCATATCGCCTGAGGGAGTATTGGAAAATGTCATAGTCAGAGTGCATGATTTCCTATACCCAGCTGATTTTCATGTGATAAAAATGAGGGGTAATGAATCTGCTGAGTCTAGTGGGGTGTTACTGGGGAGACCCTTCCTTCGCACCGCGAAGACTGTTATTGATGTGTTTGATGGAACCATATGCCTGGACTATCATGGGGAGAAATACACCTTCAACATTGAAGAAGCTATGAAAAAACCGCTTGATGTTGAAAACTTGCATGTTGTAGATGTAATTAACCCCCTAGTCCAAGAATATCTTGAGACTGAACTAATGCAGGAACAGTTTGACAATTCGGAGCTGAGCCAGACTGTAGAAAAGGAGGTGACAGGATGGTGTGAAACTTTTTTCACACAGGACTTGACAGATGATCAGATCAATGAAGCGATCATGGCATTCTGCCACCAGCCACTATCATTCCAATCAGCCAGATCTGTTCAGGAGAAGAGCCCAGACGAGGGAGCGAATCTAGAGGAAATGGCGCCAAGAAGTAAGGCGGAGAACCCTTTACCTCAGGAAGCCATCACACCGAAGAAGGAGTTGAAAACTTTGCCTGAAAATTTAAAGTATGCATACCTGGAGGAAGGAGAAACTTGTCCAGTGATAATTAACAGCCGCTTGACTGAAGACCAAGAGAGTGCGCTGCTGGAAGTAATAAGGAGGAACAAGAAGGCCATAGGGTGGACACTTTCTGACCTAGTTGGAATTAGCCCTGATCTTTGCATGCACCACATCAGACTAGAGGAAGGGGCAAAGGCTCGGCGTGATCCACAAAGGAAACTGAATCCAAACATGAGGGAGGAAGTGCTCAAGGAAGTTCTGAAACTACTGTCCCTTGGAATCATATACTCTATTCCAGATAGCGAGTGGGTCAGTCCGGTTCACATGGTACCGAAGAAATCTGGAATACAAGTGGTGAAGAATGACAAGAACGAGTTGGTGCCTACTCGACTGGTCACTGGATGGAGGATGTGCATCGACTATAGGAAACTAAATGAAGCCACCAAAAAGGATCATTTTCCTTTACCATTCATTGACCAGATGCTAGAGAGGCTGGCTGGCAAACAGTATTTCTGTTTCCTCGACGGATATAGCGGTTATTTCCAGATTTTCGTGAACCCAGAGGACCAGGAAAAGACCACATTTACATGCCCTTTTGGAACTTATGCCTACCGAAGGATGCCATTTGGTCTATGTAATGCACCAGGGACATTCCAACGTTGTATGATGAGTATTTTTTCGGATCTACTAGAGGTATGCATCGAGATATTCATGGATGATTTCACTGTATATGGAGGCTCATTTGATACTTGTTTAGCCAGCCTTGACCTAGTGCTGCAAAGATGTCAAGAGAAACATCTAGTCCTGAATTTTGAAAAATGTCACTTCATGGTAACTGAGGGGATTGTTTTAGGTCATGTGGTCTCTGAAAGAGGAATACAAGTGGACAAGGCAAAGGTGGAAGTGATTGCAAAGCTACCTTACCCTACAAATCAAAAGGAAGTTAGAGGATTCCTCGGTCACGCAGGGTTTTATCGAAGGTTTATCAAGGACTTTGCAAAAATTGCGCAACCACTCACTCATTTGCTGCACAACGATGTGGAGTTCGAGTTTGATGAGGGATGCAAGAGGGCATTTCAATTGCTCAAGGAGAGACTAGTGTCCGCACCAATTATCAGGGCACCGGACTGGAATCACCCTTTTGAGATAATGTGCGACGCGAGCGATTTCGCTGTGGGAGCCGTCCTAGGGCAGAAGATAGATGGGAAAAACTACGTAATTTTCTATGCGTCCAAGACACTAAATCAAGCTCAGAAGAATTACGATACTACGGAGAAGGAAATGTTGGCTGTCGTCTACTCGTTCGAAAAATTCCGCCCTTATCTTCTTGGGTCAAAGGTTATTGTTTTCACTGATCATGCAGCAATAAAGTACTTGCTAGCTAAGAAAGAATCAAAGCCAAGGCTAATTCGATGGGTCCTACTTCTACAGGAGTTTGATTGGGAAGTAAGAGACAAAAGAGGAACAGAGAATCGAGTGGCTGACCACTTGAGTAGAATTCATCAAGGAGATACGGACGAGGCTATTCCCGATGTTTTTCCCGAAGAGCATTTGTACTATATGGACGAACCACCTAGACCGATAAGCTGGGAATCTGTCTTAGTTTTAACCGGTCCAGGAGAATCTGATCGAGGAAAGCGCGTACGTAACGCAGAACCATGGTACGCAGACCTGGCAAATTACTTGGTCACGGGAGAGGTGCCAAGTTCAGAGGAAGCCTCCCGGGCCCAGAAGATGAAGCTTAAAAGCGAAGCCAAATATTACTTCTGGGATGATCCTTATCTTTGGAAGATGTGTGCAGATCAGATAATTCGACGTTGCATTCCTGAATGGGAACAAAGAGATGTACTCCATCATTGTCACTCCTTGGCGTGTGGAGGGCATTTCGGACCAAGGAGAACCGCAAGGAAAGTTCTAGACAGTGGATTCTACTGGCCTACATTGAACAAGGATGCCTTTGAATACTGTCAATGCTGCGAAAGGTGTCAACAGACAGGGGGAATCTCGAGACGAGATGAGATGCCCCAAGTGCCCATAGTGATCTGCGAAATTTTCGATGTTTGGGGGATGGATTTTATGGGCCCATTTCCGTCGTCGTACGGAAATGCTTACATATTGGTCGCTGTAGACTACGTTTCCAAATGGATAGAGGCGAAGGCTACGCCCACTTGTGAGTCTAAAGAGGTGGCCAAGTTTCTGAAGTCAAACATTTTCAGCAGATATGGAGTTCCTAGAGCGATTATCTCAGATCAAGGAACACACTTCTGCAACCGCACTATAGAAGCGCTCATGAGGAAATACGGCGTGCATCATAGATTGTCTACACCATATCACCCCCAATCGAATGGGCAAGCTGAAGTCTCTAATAGGGAGATAAAGAGTATTTTGGAAAAATCAGTTAACACCACAAGGAAGGATTGGAGTAAACGCCTTGACGATGCTTTGTGGGCGTATAGAACTGCTTACAAGACACCAATCGGGATGTCACCTTATAGGTTGGTGTTTGGGAAAATGTGTCACTTACCCGTGGAAGTGGAGCACAAGGCATACTGGGCCATTAAGGAAATGAATATGAAGTCTGTGGCATGTGAAGAAGAAAGGAAGCTGCAATTACAGGAGCTGGAGGAACTACGGCTAGAGGCATTCGATTCAGCAATGTGGTACAAGGAAAGAACGAAGCTCTGGCACGACAAGAACCTCCGGGTCAAGGAACTTCAGGTGGGGCAGAAAGTACTTCTATTTCAGTCCAGACTCAAGCTAATGCCAGGGAAGTTGAAGTCAAAGTGGGTAGGTCCATATACCATCGTTGGCCTCCGCGCACACGGAGCAGTGGAAATCCAGGGAAGTGCTCCTAACTCGGTCCCTTTTCTTGTTAATGGCCATAGATTGAAAGTCTATAGGGATAATTCTGAGCTATGCGTAGTGGAGGAAATACCACTACGTGCGCTCTCAGTTATCACTTAGCCAGACAAAGGAATATTCTCGATGAACTCCTGGGTCAAGGGAAATGTTATGTTTTTACACACTGATCCAGGGGATTCGAGAATATTCAAAGGTAATTGTACATAGTTTAATTGCTTTAGAAGACAAAGAAAATCCAAACAAAATAAAAATTCAAAAATTTCCAAAAATATTTTCGAAGACCCAAACTCAAAGGGGATTTATGTCTCGTACTTTAACCTTGACCCAGGAGTCTGGGGTCTTCATATTTTTTTTAGGTCGCGGTCAAGGGAATCAATTAGAGGAAGAGTGCATGAAGGAGCAGTTGAGGAGGGAAGTTATAATTTGAAATTCAAAATGCCGACAATTATGGAGGAGTACGGTCGCTGATGTCATGCCTGCAACCGTCTCTCTCTTCTGTGTAAAAGATGCGAACCGACCTTCTCTCTCCACATAATAATTTCACAACTTGCTCCTCCCTCTCTCTACTGTCATTCTCTCTCTAAGCTTACAAACCCTAACCAAATCGGCCGAGTTTTTGTTTGAATTGCAGATCTGAGTAATGGAATCCACTAATCCCGCCGGAAATTCTCCACAAATAGTCTACGACCCGGCCTTGCTGGCCGATCTGACGCAGAAGGTAGGGTGCGTCGAAAAGGCGAAGGAGGTCTACGCCCTATTCTTTGCCAATATGATGCCATCCGCGGCGATCACTGTGCCGACGTCGGTACCAGACGATTCGTCAGCCCGACCTTCCGTCTCTCATGAGAAAGCGCTGCAAGGAGAGGCGGAAGCGTGTAGATCTGAACCGACAAACACAGAAATAGTCCCAGAGGAGGCGGATGATGTCGGAGGTAGGCAAAAGGACGGCGGAAAAAGGGACGGAAAGGAAGGCGGGGACGGTGACGATACAGAGACAGGTAATTTTGAGAACCCTAATCTTGAGGGTGATAAGGGGAAGGAAGGGGGTACCCCTGCCGACGAGGAGGGTACTCTACTCGATATTGGGGGGGGAAGCCCCGTTTACATTGAGGGGGCAACCCCGATGGTTGAAGGTGAGGGGGCAACCCCTGAGAAGTTTGAGGATGCTGCGGAGATGCAGCAGACTGATGTACAGGAGCCCGACGTGGAGGGGCTCCATTTAATTGTGGATTTGGTAGATGAACCGGAAGAGAAAGATGAGCCCGCTGTAGACGAAAGGGCTGAGCGAAGGCGCACCAGGAGAAGCTTACTGGATGAAGTTGACGAAGTGGCGAGGCACAGAAGATCATCCACAGCAGTCCCTCGATCAAGCCATTCCAGCAGTTGACCACCCCGACTATTCCCGAGAAAGTTCCAAATCCACCGAGGACGAAAATGCTAATGAGGAAACCAGGACTCGATCAAGCTGCAGAAGGAAAGGAAGAGCTGGAGCAACCAGCGAAGAAGAAAGTGAAAACAAACCGCCCCAGTGTTCCACCACCGTCTGGCTCTCGCGGGAGCCAGCCCCAGAAATGAGCAATTTCCCCAGACCAAGTAAATTTTAGTTTTTGTGTTTCTTTTTCTGTGTTTTATTTCCATGCGTTGCTGTGTTTTATGCTATCTTCTCCCACTTAGCCCAATGCTTGGTCTAAGTGTGAGAAGTTCTATGTTTTCTGTTGGTTTATTCTTCTCCCACTTAGCCCGTTGCTCGGTCTAAGTGTGAGAAGTGAAATTGTTGTTTAATTCTGCATTGAATTCTCTGTTTTCCCCCCTTCACGACGATGGCTTGAGGACAAGCTTGAGTGAAGTGGGAGGGGGAGAGGAATCAATGCAGTGTTATTATGCTTTGAGGAGTTGTAGGTCTAGGATTGTATCGCATGAACTAGTGGATATAATACGGCAGATTCCCTTAGGGAGAGTAATTGAAAATAGGAGGTATTCCAACTTAGAAGCCTGATTCTTTAGTAAGCCGAACCAATCTGAATGAAGCAAGAACGATAGTAAATGCCTTTACTTGCCTAGTTGTGAAGCCCTACTCTAGAGGTGAGTTATAAGCCTGTGATAACACTTAGAGCTAACACATGTCAAAAGTCTGCCACTGAATGCTGAAGGAAAAGAGAAGAAAAAAAAAAAAAAAAAAAAAAAAAATATAAATAAAAAAGGGGGAAAGGAGAAAATATATAATCATAAAATCTGGAGGTATAAGCTGGACGAAGTCCAGAGGAGGAAATAAAAAGAGAGAAAAAAATCAAGGAGGTATAAGCTGGACGAAGTCCAGGAAATCAAGGAGGTATAAGCTGGACGAAGTCCAGGAAATCAAGGAGGTATAAGCTGGACGAAGTCCAGAAAGAAAGAAAAAAAAAAAAAAGAAAAAAAGGGGGATAGTGACGGAGGATAGAAGGAGGAATTCTCATAACCCGAGGTTTCAGTGGTTTGGCAATAACTTAAGAGAGAATCGGTCCTAACATCCCTGGTAAGGAATGAGCGATCGAGTGAATCTAACAATTGGGGAAGTAAAAGGCTATCTTGACGAGCTGACAGATTGGCTAGGTAGAGGGGAGAAAAAGGCCTATTTGGAGGAGTGCAGCCTGTTGGATTGATCTTAATCTTGTGGGGACGGTTGCCTAAAAGTTGAAACCAGTTCATGCATATGTGTTTATATGTTTTCATCCTATGTGATTATGTACTCTTTGTTTTAGTGTCTAGCTTTGCCTCAGTTGTGTCTAGGTGTAGGAGTTTTGTCTAGAGTCTGTAGAGTCGGTCAAGGGGATAACCATGCTTGAAATTCGCCTTATTCTTCTTTTCTTCTTGTCTTTATACTTGAGGACAAGTATGGTTTAAGTGTGAGCAGTTTGATAAGGCTAATTTCATGCATTGGTTATGTAGTGAAAAACATCACATTTCTGCTGGATCTAACAAGTTTTGTTAAGCCAGGTGTGTGTGTAGCGCTAGATCCAGGAGATGCTGGAGGAGGATATCTAGCGAGGAGCAGGAACGGAATCACGAGGAAAAGCTAGAGGAAGGAAGCCAAAAGCTGAGGGCAATCAAGTCAATCAATACCTCGCTGGGCCCCACCTCGAAGCTTATAAATAAAGGAGTGCGCAACAAGAATGGCAGATCGGTTACACTCCACACACAGTCACGCTCTTAGCACACACACTAGGGATATGGGAAATTTGGGGTGGTTTTCGTTTTCAGGAGTCTCGTATCAGTGCACCACCGTCCCTTGAGGGCGAAGAAACAATTGTTCTCTTAATTTCTGTTTACTACTCTGTTCCGTCTCGAACTTCACTTTTGGAAGTCGAGCTTGCTGTTTTTGTTGCTGAATCAGTTTATCCGTTCTGTTTACGTTTGATTTGCCTTGATGAAGTTGGATTTCGTGTTGATTATTATGACGCTTGCTATTTTGGTTTGTTTATTTGAGATGTTCTCTTGAATTTGTTGCTGAATATTTTAGGAGATTCGAGAATCGTGGTATTGAAGTTGTGTTCGGTTGGATTTTTGTTCGGATGCTTGGATCCGGAGTGGATTTAGCATCCGAAGTGTGGATCTGAACAGGGGAGGTGAAATTTGTGCATGAGATTATGGGGATTTTGTTCTGCTTGGTTTGCTTCGTCTAGTAGTGTGATTTCCGTCGTTGTTTCGTTTACCGTTAAAATTATGTTTCCAATCTACATCTGAGTTTGTTTTTCTCGATCTCTGCATTTATTTGTGTTCGTTGAAGAAGATGAAGTCATTTTCAGTTGATGCTTTAGTTAGTTAGGCTGCAGATTCGATTCTGTCCGTACTTACCTTTTTCAGAGTTTGGTCCCCACTTGTTTTAATCTCCTTGGTCTAGATATGTTCGTAGAAGTCCCAGATCTAGTAGTTGATTTGATTTAGTTCTTATACATAATTCATTTTTTGCCTAGATCTAGCAGTTAGCATAGCATACTTTATTTCCAAATTCACTTAGTTAAATTCCTCAACCCAAAATATGCGTGGCAGCAGCCAACCCAAAAATAGTTTCCAATTCTCTACGCATGTATTTTACGAGTCCATCTCTGTGGGATCGATCCCTACTTCCCTGTGCTAGTTTAGTATCTGTGGTTGAGGGTTTTGAAGGTTTGCTTGCGTACCAACGACCAGACTTCCAGTCTTGTGAGTCTCTAGACCTTGTGATCTAGTTGATTTACTGGATCTAGGAAGTGTGTAATTAGAAATTGATAGGATACAGCAAGCAAGAAAATCAACTCTTCAATGACTCTTGAGGAACTTGGTGACTTCTTTCGATTCACAAGTGCTCGTGGCTTTGGCTTCTATCCACTTTGATACATAGTAAACTGCCATCAGGATGTAGGAATTCCCATAAGATGAGGGAAAAGGGACCCATGAAGTCCATGCCCCAGATGTCGAACATTTCACAAACAAGCACTGGAACTTGCGGCATTTCATCCCTTGCGGAGATCCCACCGGTCAGTTGGCAACGGTCACAGCCCTTGCAGAACTCGTATGCATTTCTGTTCAGAGTCAGCCAGTAGAATCCGCTATCCAACACCTTTCTTGCAGTCTC
Source organism: Salvia hispanica (assembly GCF_029641045.1). Lineage (NCBI taxonomy): Eukaryota > Viridiplantae > Streptophyta > Magnoliopsida > Lamiales > Lamiaceae > Salvia > Salvia hispanica. The sequence goes on from NC_142695.1 coordinate 24,894,745, forward strand.
CCTTGGCCCGAAATGTCCTTCACATGCCAAGGAGTGACAGTGTGTTAGTACATCCCGTTGCTCCCAGTCAGGAACACATCTCCTTATAACTTGGTCGGTTCCTGCCTTCCACAAGTATGGGTCGTCCCAGAAATAATACTTTGCTTCACTCTTGATTTTCATCCTCTGAGCCTTTGTCACGTTTGGCACCATTGGTAGCTCTCCCATCACTAGGTTGGCCAAGCCCGCATACTAGGGTTCCTGTCCTACTTTCTCCTTGCCCTTGGTTGTTGCGTCCTGCCCAGTAAGCCTCATTACTTCTTCCCAGTCGATCTTCCTTGCGGAGAAAATCACGTCACACAAATGCTCTTTCGGGAATCGATCTCTCACATCCTCAGTGTTCCCTTCTTGCACTATTCTGCTCAAGTGGCCCGCTACTTTGTTTTCAACTCCCTTCTTGTCTTCTACTTCCCAATCAAATCGGGGTTTTGACTCCTTCTTCGCAATGAGATACTTAATGGTTGCATGATCAGTATAGACGTTGACTCTGGATCCTAATAGGTACTGCTTGAACTCTGGATCCTAATAGTTCCGTTGGGCTTGATTCAAGGTCTTAGATGCATAGAATATCACATACCTCTTCCCATCGATCTTCTGACACAGTACGGGCCCCACGGCATAGTCACTAGCATCGCACATCACCTCGAAGGGGTGATCCCAGTTAGGAGCTTGAATGATCGATGCAGAGATCAATTATTCCTTAAGAAGGTTAAAAGCAGCCTTGCAATGCTCGTCGAAAACGAACTCCACCTCGTTCTGGAGAAGTCTGGTAAGAGGTTGGGCGATCTTGGCGAAATCCTTGATAAATCTTCGATAAAATCCGGCATGCCCCAGAAAACCTCTTATTCCCTTCTGATCAGTAGAGAAGGGTAGTTTGGATATGACATCCACCTTGGCTTGATCCACCTGGATTCCTTTTTCTGACACCACGTGTCCTAAGACGATTCCTTCTATAACTATAAAATGGCATTTCTCAAAATTCAAAACCAGACTCTTTGCTTGGCACCTCTCATTCTTAACCACCTGGATCCCTGATTTCTTGGGGACCATGTGGATTGGACTGACGCATTCACTATCGGGTACCGAGTATATAATGCCCAGCGAGAGCAACTTCAAGATTTCCTTCAGTATCTCTTCCTGCATGTTTGGGTTCACCTTCCTTTGCGAATCTCTATGTGCCTTGGCTCCCTCCTCCAGCCTAATGTGGTGCAAGCAGACATCCGGGCTTATCCCCACCAGGTCCGTAAGGCTCCATCCAATAACCTTCTTGTTTTTGCTCAGCACAGTTAGTAGCCTTGCCTCTTGCTCTTCAGTCAGCCCGCTATTGATGATTACAGGGAACGAGTCTTCCTCCCCGAGGTAGGCATACTTAAGATTCGCTGGAAACTTCTTCAAATCCACCTGTGGGGGTACTGTGTCTGTAGGTAGAGGGTTCTTTTTAGAATCCTCCTCTTGCTCATGTTCACCATCTGATTTCTCCTCCATACTGGCCGGTAGTAAAGCCCCTGCGGATCCCGCTAGTTCCGACTTCTGACAGAATTCTGTAATTGCTCCTTCGATATCCTCGTCAGTTAACCCTCGGCTACTGATCAGATCACACCATGCAGCTGCTTCCACATCAGCCTGGGCATACACATCCAAGGCTTGGAGTTTTTCCTGCAATAATTCGGTCTCAAGAAATTCTTGGACTAAGGGGGCAATAACATCAACATATCATAGATTTTCAGAATCTATTGGCTTTTTCATGGCTTCATTGATGTCAAAACCAAATTTCTCACCATTAAAGTCAATGCAGATTGTCCCCTAAACCATATCTACAATTGTCTTAGCCGTTCTTAAAAATGGTCTTCCTAACAATATCCCGCTAGACTCCCTAGCTTCTGGTTCACTCATTTTAATTACATAAAAACCAGCGGGATAAGTAAAGTCTTGTATCCTGACCAACACATTTTCTAACACACCCTCAGCATTTATACATGACCCATCAACCAGTTGGATCAACACCCTTGTGTTTGACAACTTTACCCCCTTCAACCGATTATAAATGGATAACGGCATAACATTGATAGATGCTCCTAAATCACACATTGCATGCTCAATTTTTACATCTCCAATTGTTATGGGTAAAGTAAACATACCTGGGTCGGCTCTCTTGGGTAGTAGTTTCTCCTGCACAATAGTTGATGCTATCCCTTCCACCATGATTTTACCATCCTCCTGGGCTTTTCCGGCTATCAACTCCTTTATAAACTTATCCAGAGGGGGCAGTCTCATGGCTTGGAGGAATGGTATGGTGACATCCAGCTTTCCGAAGATCGACATGAAATCCACAAGGTTTTCTTTCTTCATCTTCGTAACAAACCGATATGGAAACAGTTTTTCCCCTTTAGCCTCTTCAGTTAACCTTTGTGGACTTTCCTTTGGTGCCTCCTGGGTTTGAGGTCCCGATGTGGGTATTGTTCCTTCAGGTTGCTCGTTTCTAGGTTTTGTTTCTCCCTCCTTTCCTTCCCCAGTAGGCTCCTCGTTCAGAAAAAAACGGATCCTCCATCTGAGGTAGAGGCCTCTTGAGCTCTTCCGCTGAGACGGTGTCGCTCAGCACCCTAGCTCCACTAGATTCCCCAATAGGGTTCTTGAGTTGAGCTCCATTATAGGCTGTTCTGGACCGCAGTGTAATCTTACTCACATTTTCCTTTTCAGGTACATGGACTGTAGATGAGAGTTTCCCTGAGTTCCTTTCATTTCGCTCACCGAGTTAGCGAGCTGGGCCAACTGCATGTTCATCATATCCATATTTGCCCTATGCTCCTTCTGGGCACTTTGCATTCCTTGCATTGTTTCATTATCGGACTGCAAGTCACTTTTAATGCTCTGCTGCGAAGCAAGCATCTCTCCCATCATGTCCTCCATAGACCTCCTCGACCTGTCTGGGTGATGGAATTGGTTCGAGGCCTGGTGCTGGTTATTCTGGGGTGGTGGGTTCGAGGCCTGGTGCTGGTTATACTGGGCAGGAGGGTTGTACCGGTCGTGGTTGTGCTGGTACTGATTTTGGTTTTGGTTGTGGTTGTTATGTTGAGTCCGTTGGTTATATTTGTTCTGGTTCTGGCTCCGGTAGTTCCGCTGATGGGGTGGCACATAGGCAGGGTTCGGGTTCTGGTTTTGAGTGTTTTGGTTCTGAGGTTGCTGGTTCCTTCCTGCCCAGTTAGAATGGTGGTCAGGGTTTGTTGGGCCACGGTTGAAGTTATGGTTCGGGTGGGGGTTGGGTTGATTCTGACCTTGGTTTGGTTCTGATTCTGATTTCCATCTCCCCATCGGAAGTTTTGGTGGTCCCTCCATGGTGCATCCCTCTGCTTCCCCGGAATCCAATTGCCGTTAGAATTGTAGTATCCTACGGCATTTGCTTGCTCCACATCTGGCGAGTTGTCCGGCTGATCATATGGTAGTTCTGGGGCCTCTTTGGCTCCAGTCGGAGACGGTGGTGGAGTGTTCTGCTTGATTGCAGTCAGCAACTCCTTCTTTAATTCCTCCATCTTCAAATCCATTCTTTTCTCCTGGCCAGTAGCCGAAGCACTTGCTACCCTTTCTCTGTTGTACCCATCCCTTGCGTTGTCGTACGTCTTTTTCACATTCAACAGCTTGCGTAAGACCTTCTTGGCTTCACGGACTCTCAACTGTGTGAAATTGCCTCCGGATGATGAATTCGCCAGATCCTTCGTTTCTTTGTTCATCCCCTCATAAAAGGTGTGGTGCACCTCTATCTCCTTCATGCGATGGTTGGGGCATGACTCCAGAAGACTCATGTATTTCTCCCAGTACTCACTCAGGGTCTCATCGTATTCTTGCCTTATACATGATATCTTCCTCTTCAATGCGCTTGTCTTTGAAGACGGGAAGAACTCAGCTAGGAAAGCGGACTTGAAATCGGCCTATGTGTTGATGGAGTCGACTGGCAGGCGCATGAACCAGGTTCTCCCTTTAGGACAAAAGGTAGGGCTTTCAATCTGTAGTCATCCTCGCTTGCTCCTGCTGGCCGCCTCTGCGCCTTACAGATTTTGCAGAACTCATTTAAGAATTCGTAGGGTCCCTCGCAACTCTTCCCGCAGTACGTTGGCAAGATTGCAATAACGTGGGGTTTCACATCGCAGGCGGTCTGGCCTGGGGTGACCACTATGGCTTGTGGGGGATCTCCGTCAGCATGCGCAGTAAGCGTTGCGAGCTCGATGGTCGTCCTCACCTTGATCAGCCATTCTCACTATTGCTCTTACTGGTTTGAGTGGAAGCTCCGGGAGTTGGTACTCTAGATCTTCTTTCTCCTCGTCGCTAGTCGTGCCTAGGCCGGACAGTGCTGTCGACAGGCCTGAACGAGTGGTAACGAGTATCGTTCCTCGGGGAAGTATCCTTGGTCTCCACTGGCCAGGAGCCGAGCTACTTTTCACAAACTGAAAATAAAAAGAAAAGGAAAATTATAAACAATATATACACCAAAAAGATCACATACAATAATAGGCATTGACGCCATCCATCCCCGGCGATGGAGCCATTTTGAAAGTGCAGGTTTTCTCTCGGTCAACGTGTGTTAATGGAGGGATGTGTCCAACTGATCAGGATGAGATTCCCGACCTACCTGAGTCGTTGGCACGATAACCGGAACCTGGTATCAAACAAATTTCCTCAATCCACTTCTATTGGTTAGTATAATGGAGGTAAGGGTCGAATCCCACAAGGATGGACATGTTCGGATAACTGTGGTGATATTCCTTGGTATTTTTGGTTAGCTACCTGAAAAGCCTCTGATGTATTATTTGTATGTATTCGAATAGGGAATAACAGGTTCCCTAGATCCAGCAAATCCACTAGATCACGTGGTCTAGGAACTCGTTGATCGCAAGGAATCCCGGTCGTCGGACACACAGAGCACTTATTTTCAAAAACCCTCAACCGCTTTACTAAACCTAGTATAGGGAAGTAGGGATCGATCCCACAGAGAAGGATGCGTAATACTCATGTTCAAGGATTTGGGTGTGTTTTTGGTGTTGGCTGCTGCCACGCATTTTCTTGGGTTGAGGAAAAACAAAATTAACTTGACTTGGAAACTTTAAAATCCTTAAGCTAACAGCTAGACCTAGGCAAAAATCATGAAAGAGCGTAGTAAAGGAAATTAACTGTTCGACACTTGATCTAAGAAAACTACTTCACCACTAGACCTAGGAAATAAACCTACTGTGGGGACCATGACTGAAAAAGCAGAGTACGAACGAAAAGTTGGCAGAATAACTAACTCTCGTACTAACTAACAGCGACATCATCTTCTACAACCAAATTTCGTAAAACTTCTTAAGAAATTCAACATGAGCGAAATTAAAACAGAGCAACTGACTTTTAAAATCAAATTAAAGCATGATCGACGAAAAACTAAACAGATCTGCATACTCTAGACGAAGCAAAACAGAAAACAAGAAGAAAACAAAATCTATCTAACAATGATCTTTCCACATGTCGAATCTAACCTCAGACGCTAAATCCACTCCGGATCCAAGCGTCCGACGCGAACTCCAACCAACAGAAACTCTTCATCACATCAGATTTAAACAAGGAACTCCGAATGCTCACATAACCACAGATCTATCACCAAATTCCATATCGAACACCACAACATCAAAATAAACAGAGATCGACATAACATTTGAAGAAATAAACTAACAGCAGAGAGATCTATGCAAATTGACTTGAAATTTTAACTGCTAAACGCAAATCAGCAAACGGAAAAACAAATAAGTATCATAAACAGCAAGGTCGACTCCCAAAAGTGAAGTTCGACGGTAAAAACGAGCAAAACAACTGAAATTAAAAGGAATTGTATCTTCGCCCACACTCGGACGGTGTTGCCAACCACGAAATTTCTAAGAAAGTACCCTTCCGTTCCCGACTACCCCAGATCCATTCCCAAGTGTGTGTAATGTGTGTGAGCTAAGAAGAGTGAAAAAAAGTGTATCTCCTTGCGTTGCATGCTCTTCTATATATAGGCGTTTGAGTGGGGCCCAGCAAGGTATAGATAAGACTTTGATGCCCTCAGCTATTGACTCCTCTGTCACGCCAATTTCCTTGTAAATCCTGCTCACTTCATTCCTTTCCTTCGCTAGACCATCTCCTTCAGTACTTCCTTGATCTAGCAATTTTCTTCACACACCTGGCTTAGGAAACGTGTTAGACCAACAAATTATAACATTTTTCGCACATTACCGATGCATGAAATTAGCCTTATCAAACTGCTCACACTTAAACCATACTTGTCCTCAAGTATAAAGACAAGAAAAAAAGAATAAGGCGAATTTCAAGCACGGTTATCTCTTGCTCGACTCCTGGACCTAGACAAGAAAAACTAAGAAAATATGTATAACTAAGAAAACCACTTAAACACATATGCATGAGCTAGCTTCAATGTTGGGCATCTGTCACCACAAGATTAAGGTCAATTCAATAGGTTGCACTCCTCCAAATAGGCCCTTTCCCTTCCTTTACCTAGCCAATCTGCCAGCTTGTCAAGATGGCTTCCACTTACCCGATTGTTGGGTTCATTCGATCACTCATTCCTCACCAGGGATGTTAGGATCGATTCTCTCTAAAGTTAATGCTACACCACTGAAGCGTCGGGTTATGAGAGTTCCTCCTTCCGGGGTCAGGCTATTATCATTCCTGTTTTTTAGACCATTTCCCCCTGGACTTTATCCAGCTTATTCCTCCACTTCTCCTTTCTTCTGGACTTCGTCCAGCTTATAACGCCTTCCCCTGGACTTCGTCTAGCTTATACCTTCATAACCCAATTCCCAATTTTTCTCCTTGACAGCTCTTCTCCCTAAGCATTCAGTGGTGGTCCTTAAACATGTGTTAGCTCGAAGTTATTTAAGGCTTATAACTCATTATATAGTAGGGCTTCACAACTAAGTAAGTAGAGGCATTCTCCATCGTTCTCGCTCCACTCAAATTAAGTAGGCTTATTTTAGGAAAAAGCTTTTAAGTTGAAATGCCTCCTATCTTCAATTACTTTCACTAAGGGAATCATGCCGTATTATATCCACTGGCTCATGTGACAACACTTAAGACTTACAGACTCTTAATATTCAGACAAAGGTAATGCATTGACTCCTCTCCCCCTCCCACTTCACTCAAGCTTATCCTCAAGCCATCGTCGTGAAGGGGGGAACAGAGAGATCAATGCAAAATAACAAACAGATTATATAAACACAAACTTCTCACACTTAGACCAAGCAATGGGCTAAGTGGGAGAAGAAACACAGAAAACATAAGAAAACAAACACATCAAACAGAAAACACAAACTTCTCTCACTTAGACCACGCAGTGGGCTTAGTGGGAGAAGATATAACAAATATTAAACACATATATACAGGGATAAAATGAAAAAAAATCGACAAATAAAAGTTACTTGGTCAAGAGATGATTGGTCACTTCTGGGGTTGGCTCCCTCGAGAGCCAGACTGGGGTGGGATTCCGGGTCGGGTCACTTTGATTTTCTTCTTCGCTGGCTGCTCCAGCTCCTCTTCCTCCTGTGTTGCTTGTTTAGATACTAGCTTTCTCACGATAGACTTTGGTTTTGGTGGGGCTGGAACTTGCATGGGAACGGTCGGGGAGATCAATTGCTTGAGCGATTCCTGCGACTGCGTGACGGAGGGACTGCTCTGAGTGGGCTGCCTGACTTCACTGCTGGACCCAGGAGTTGTCCTCGACTGGGTCAAGGGGAGCGTCTGCTGCAACCACTTTAGCATTCTCAATGAAAGCTCCACCGCTTCCGTCATTCGCTCATTCTGTTTGGCGCACTTCACCGCCAAATCAGCAATATTGCCCCTCAGGGTCTGTACTTCCTCCCGATTTCCCATCAATTCCTTCCTTATCTCACCGAGCTCCTTGATCATTTCTCTCCTCATCAACTGCATCTCTTTCTTTACGTCCTGAACTTCCTTGCGTAGCTCCTCAACCTCTTCACTCGGCATGGCTTCCTCGGCTTCCTCCGGCTCTGCCTTCACCTTATCTCCCAACGAATAGAAGAGAGTCTTGGTGCCTTGAGTCTGCAGTAACCCCTTGTTGAAGAAATAATCGACACTAAACACTTCTAGGGGTTCGCACATGACTACCAGCGGAGCGGTCTTGGCAATTCTCATTTCTATGTTTCTCTGGAGGTAAGCGCCGATGAGGTGGCAGGTGTACATATGACGCCCCGGGTTGCTCGTCATCTGGTGGCACGCCTGCGCCAGCCAATATCCGAGGTGCACCTTAACACCCTTCGCCATGCACCATGTGAAGTAGAGGTCGGTAGTAGTGAGAGTTGAATTTGCACTGCCCATCAAGTTATAGCTGACAAATGTTTGAGCAAAACGGAGAACCCGGTCTTCGATGTGGGAGGCATTGGAGTAGCTGGATTTAAACGCCCCTGATTTAGGGTGCGTGACCAGTTCCCATGCTGTCTGTACTTTGAAACCAGGCGTGTTCTTTGGCATCACGACTATCCTGTCGTTCCACACTCCCTCTTCATCTTCTGCCTGGGTAAACAACCCCATCTGCAAAGACCATTCCCTAATGCTCAACTCATACTCCTGATTGAAAAGTCTGAATGTGATAGAATCCGCGTCCAGGTCAGTGGTATTCTTCAAATGAAAAGTGGAGAAGAACTCCCTTGCTAAATCCACTGGTACCCTCTCCTGGCTGTGCTGCAACAGCCACTCGAACCCTATCGCTCGGATACAGGCGCGAAATTCTTTGTCACATGCGATCATTTTGAGCTCCCTCGAGCTATACTGCTTTCCTGACTTGGCCATCTTCCCGGCGCTACACCTCTCCTTGTATACCGCGATCCTCTTTTGATCGTCGAACTCTCATCTCCTCTAGCAATCCTTTAGTCAGCCAAATCACTGGTCGTCCCAGAATCGGCTCTTCTTCAGCCTCCTCAGAGTTATAGCTGGGCTCAGGGATGGGCTCGTCGTGTTCCTTGACAGAGGGTTCCTCGGTCACAGGGGAAAGGATCTCCTCGACCTCCTGGATGGAGGGAGCTTTCCTGGACCGGGTGGATGTGGTCGCCGGTGCCTTCCCTTTTCTTGCCTTTTCCTTGGCCAAGCGCGCCTCTGCCTCTGTTGCGTCAGGCACTAAGTCATCGACTTCATCAAGGAGGCTTCTCCTGGTGCGCCTCCTTTCTGCCCTCTCATCAACCTTGGGCATACACCTCTTTTGCTTTCTCTACACTTCCCACCTTCTGCGTCAACTCTGCCAACAAGGTTGGGTCATACACAGTGCTTTGGGTAGAATCCATCGGTGTAGATCTGAAAAACGATAGGAAACTGGGCGAATTTGGTTAGGGTTTCATTTTTTTTTTTTTTTTTTTTGTTTTTTGAGAGAGAAAATGATACTAGAGAGAAGGGAGAGCGAATCAATTTCTTTCGTCGAATTAGGAATAACTGGAGAAAGAAGGACGATGGTTGCTTTTTTGGTGAAAAGATGGTGTGGTTGCAGGCGTGATGTAAGCAACCTTACGTCTTCCATAATTATCGGCCAGAATTTGAAATTCAAAATATCTTTTTCCCTCCTCGACTCCTTCCTCCAGACTTCCCTAATTAATTCCCTCGACTATGTCCGACAAAACAAAGAAAGTGAAGGTTCCAGACTCCTCGGTTAAGGTTGAAGCATAAAATAACGGTTCCCCTTGGAGTCTGGTGCTTCGAAAATAATTTTGGATTTTCTAAAAAAAACAATTAAACTATTTACATCCTTGTTGTATTTCCGAGATTCCCTGGTTCAATTGAATTTTCAAAATTGTTAACTTACTCCTTGACCCAGGAATTCATCGGAAATTTCCCCTGTCCGTTTAGGCGATAATAGGGAGTGTATGTAGTGGAACTTCGTCCACAACACACAACTCGGAATTATCCCTATAGACTTTCACTCTATGACCGTTTACAAGGAAGGGAACAGAGTTTGGAGCACTTCCCTGGATCTCCACTGCTCCATTTGCTCGGATGCCAACGATGGTGTACGGGCCGATCCACTTAGACTTCAGTTTCCCTGTCATTAGCTTGAGCCGAGACTGAAAAAGGAGCACCTTCTGTCCCACATGGAGTTCCTTGACCCCACATGAAGTTCATTGACCCGGAGGTTTTTATCATGCCATAACTTCGTTCTTTCTTTGTACCACATGGCAGACTCAAACGACTCCAGCCGAAGTTCCTCCAACTCTTGCAATTGTAACTTCCTCTCTTCTTCGCAAGCTATCGGCTTCATGTTCATTTCTTTCACTGCCCAATACGCCTTGTGTTCAATACCAACAGGTAAGTGACACATCTTGCCGAACACAAGTCTATAAGGTGACATTCCAATAGGCGTTTTGAAAGCAATTCTGTAAGCCCACAATGCGTCCCCGAGTCTCTTGCTCCAGTCCTTCCTTGACGGATTAACTGTTTTCTCCAATATCACCTTGATCTCGCGATTAGAAATCTCCGCCTGGCCATTAGACTGAGGATGGTAAGGAGTTGACACTCTATGGTGAACCCCATATTTCTCCATCAAACCTCTATGGTGCGATTACAGAAATGAGTTCCTTGGTCTGAGATAATGGCCCGAGGAACTCCATATCGGTTGAAAATATTGGCCTTCAAAAATTCTGCCACCTCCTTCGATTCACATGTTATGGTGGCCTTAGCTTCTATCCACTTAGACACATAGTCTACTGCAACCAATATATATGTATTCCCACAAGACGCTGGGAACGGTCCCATAAAGTCCATTCCCCACACATCAAAAATTTCGCATACTATCACTGGGACTTGAGGCATCTCGTCTCTTCTTGCAATCCCCCCCGTCTGCTGGCATCTGTCGCAACATTGGCAAAATTCAAAAGCATCTCTATTCAGCGCCGGCCAATAAAAACCACTGTCTAAGACTTTCCTCGCTGTCTTCCTTGGCCCAAAGTGGCCTCCACATGCCAACGTGTGGCAATGAATTAACACATCTTTTTGATCCCATTCGGGAATGCAGCGTCTAATCACTTGATCTGAGCACATCTTCCATAAGTAAGGATCGTCCCAAAAGTAATATTTAGCTTCACTTCTAATCTTCATCTTCTGGGCTCGGGAAATCTCGTCTGAACTTGGCATCTCTCCCGTGACCAAGTAGTTGGCTAAGTCAGCAAACCATGGTTCTGCATTCAGTGTACGCTTCCCCTTATCCGATTCCCCTAGACCGGTCAAAGTTAAAATTGCTTCCCAGTTAAGTGGTCTAGGAAATTCCTCCAGAAGGTATAAGTGCTCCTCGGGGAAGGCATCGGGTATGGCCTCTTCTGTTTCCACTTGATGTATTCTGCTCAAGTTATCAACCACTCTATTTTCCGTTCCCTTCTTGTCTCTCACTTCCCAATCAAACTCCTGCAAGAGTAACACCCAACGGATTAACCTTGGCTTAGACTCTTTCTTAGCCAGCAAGTACTTAATCGCCGCGTGATCCGTAAAGACTATAACCCTCGACCCAAGAAGATAGGGTCGGAATTTTTCAAACGCGTATACGACAGCCAACATTTCCTTCTCCGTGGTGTCATAATTTTTCTGAGCCTGATTCAGCATCTTGGAAGCATAGAAGATCACATAACTTTTTCCATCAATTTTCTGTCCTAGGACAGCTCCCACAGCGAAATCGCTCGTATCACACATTATCTCGAAAGGATGGCTCCAGTCTGGTGCTCTGATAATTGGTGCTGATATTAACCTATCCTTAAGCAACTGGAACGCCCTTTCGCACCCTTCGTCAAAGATGAACTCCACATCATTATGTAGCAACCGGGTGAGTGGTTGCGCGATTTTTGCAAAATCCTTGATGAACCTCCTATAGAACCCTGCATGGCCTAGAAAACCTCTCACCTCTTTTTGGTTCGTAGGTATGGTAATTTTGATATCACATCCACCTTTGCTTTGTCTACCTGAATACCCCTCTCAGAAACCACGTGACCCAGGACAATGCCTTCAGTCACCATGAAGTGGCACTTCTCGAAGTTCAACACTAAATGCTTTTCCTAGCATCTCTGCAACACTAGATCAAGGCTAGCTAAACAAGTATCAAATGAGTTCCCATATACAGTGAAATCGTCCATGAATATCTCAATGCATACTTCTAACAGATCCGAGAAAATGCTCATCATACACCGTTGGAAAGTCCCTGGTGCATTACATAATCCAAATGGCATTCTTCGGTATGCATATGTACCAAAAGGGCACGTGAATGTGGTTTTTCCTTGATCCTCTGGATTAACGTAGATTTGGAAATAGCCGTTGTATCCATCAAGGAAACAAAAATACTGTTTGCCTGCCAATCTCTCCAGCATCTGATCAATGAAAGGTAAAGGAAAATGATCCTTCTTTGTGGCTTCGTTTAACTTCCTGTAGTCGATGCACATCCTCCATCCTGTCACCAATCTGGTGGGTACCAATTCATTCTTTTCATTCTTAACAACCTGTATCCCCGACTTCTTCGGCACCATATGGACAGGGCTAACCCACTCACTGTCAGGAATGAAGTAGATGATTCCTAGAGCAAGCAACTTCAATACCTCCTTTTGGACCTCCTCTCGCATTTTCGGGTTCAGCTTCCGTTGTGCATCTCGATGAGCCTTTGCACTTTCTTCTAAACGGATGTGGTGCATACAAATATCCGGACTTATTCCCACCAAATCTGAGAGAGTCCATCCTATTGCCTTTTTGTTTCTTTTGATGACCTCCAACAACTCCTTCTCTTGCTCCTTGGTCAAGTTGCTTTTGACTATGACTGAAAATGTCTCATCCTCCTCCAAGTAAGCATACTTGAGGCCTGGTGGAAGGGATTTTTGTCTGCAATTTCTGGTAAAGTCTCTTTCCCAGACCCAGGAGATTTTTCCAAACTGGCCACATAAGCTGATCCCTTAGATCTAGCTGATTTCGGGCTTTTGCAGAATTCCATAATGGCCTCTGTGAGCTCTTCATCTGTCAATTCTGCTGTGTTCATCACTGCTCACCATCCCACAACTTCTTTGTCAATCGAATGGCTCAACTCCGAGTTGTCGATTTGTTCCTGTATCAATTCTGTCTCAAGATATTCTTGGACTAAAGGGTTAATAACATCAAGAGCGTAGAGATTCTCAACATCTAAAGGCCTTTTCATCCCCTCATCTATGCTAAAGGAATATTTTTCCCCACTATAGTCCAAGCAAATTGTTCCATCAAAAACATCGATAATGGTCTTTGCAGTACGCAAAAATGGCCTCCCTAAAAGTACCCAACTAGACTCAGCAGACTCATTATCATTCATCTTGATCACATAAAAATCAGCAGGATATAGAAAATCATGCACTTTGACTATAACATTTTCCAACACTCCTTCAGGGCAAATGCAAGTTCTATCTGCTAGCTGGATTACTACCCTGGTAGCAACCATTCTTACCCCAGTTAACTTCTTATAGATCGAAAGTGGCAAAACGTTTATGGACGCCCCTAGATCACACATGGCATGCTCAACTTTGATATCCCCTAAGGAGATGGGTAATGTGAACATACCTGGGACGGTGCATTTCGAGGGCATCCTTCTTTTTTGTATCACAGTAGACACAGTTTCTCCAATCACAATCTTCTCATCTGGCTTGGTTTTCCCTGCAATAAACTCCTTGATGAACTTACTGAAGGCGGGCATTTTCAAGGCTTGCAAGAATGGCAGGTTGATTTCCAACTTGCTGAAAATCTCCATGAGATCCTCTGTATCATCCTTTTTCTTCTTCGCCTCCCCACGATATGGAAATGGTTTTGCTCGCTTTACTGCATTTGTGGAAGTCTCAGCCTGGGTTTCATCAACTGCTTTGTTTCCTTCCTTATTTACTTCCTCAGGTTCGGGGTCTAGGAAGAACGGGTCCCTTGATCGAGATAGAGTTCCCCCTAAATCTTCCTTCTGGAGGTCTCTCTGAATAATGATCTCCCTCGGTCCAGCGCCTTCCTCTTGCTGTTTCTGACTCTGTTCCCCTTCTTTAGCTTGCATAGGCACCTCCTCTTCAGTTTCCAACGTCGGCCCTTCGTAACCCCGTCCAGATCTCAAGGTGATTTGACTAATGTTTGCTCGGTCTGGCGGTTTGACAGTAGCAGGAAGTTTGCCTTCATTCCCTCGCATCTCATTCAAGGAAACTGCGATATGGGAAAGTTGTTTTGCCATCATGTCCATGGCGGCTTTATGTTCAGACTGAGCATCTTGCAACTTGTGCACCATGTCATTGTTGGAATGTAGGTTACCTTGCATGAACTGCTGTGAATTTACCAAATCATGGACCATGTCATCCAAACTCCGCTGTGGTCTGAAGTTGAATTGACCAGAATTTTGTCCTTGACCTTGGTTCTGTCGATAGTTGCCTTGATGATTGTTGTATTGGTTATTCGACCCTTGATTTCCTTGATGGTTATTGTACTGGCCACCAGACCCTTGATTTCCTTGATGATTCGGTTGGGAGTTCTGGTAGTTCCCTTGATTGTTTCTCTGATGAGGTGGCACATAGGAGCTTCTTGGGTTGTTCTGATTTTTGTTTCCCCAATTAGCTTGGTCCTGATTCTATACCCCAGCTGCAATTGTCCTTCTTGACCTTTCCCTGACCAGTTGGACTGCCTCTCCGGAGGGTGTGCAAAATTCGTGAGCTGAAATGGAGGTGGTTGGTTTTGATCATGGTCAGTCCATCTAAAGTTTTGGTGAGTTCTCCATGGAGCGTCCCTCTGTCTTCCTTGATTCCAACTTCCATCGGGATTCCAACTTCCCATCGAATTTGCTTGAGCTTGACACTCCCCTTCGCAGGGCTGACTGTAATATGGTTGAAGTTGCCTTTCCTCTTGACCAGGGGATTTCTCAATTTCCACTGGAGCATGCGGATTGTATTTCTCAATTGCATTTAGCAGGGCCTTTTCCAGTTTATCGATTCTATCTTCCACCTTCTTGTCTTCTTGATCCAGCACTGCATAAGCTGATCCTCTCCTTAATATGCTTCGCGGGTTATCATAGGCCTTTTTTTCCTCGATCAGCCTCCCCAAGGTTTCCCGAGCTTCACTTGCCTTATTCTTGGTAAAATTTCCCCCGCTCGAGGAGTTCATCAAGTCCTTTGATTCAGGGTTCGCACCTTCGTAGAACAAATAGTAAGTCTCCGCTTCTATCATCCTGTGGTTCGGACAAGCATCCAGCAGTCCCTCGATCATCGTATTCTTGTTTGCACTCCTGAATCTCCTTCTTCAAGGCATTCGTCTTGTTGGATGGAAAAAAGTAGTCCAGAAATTCCACTTTAAAATCCTTCCAGGTGTTGATCGAGTCCGGTGGAAGCCTTAGCAGCCAAGTGTTCACCTCCCCCTTGAGAGCAAACGGAATTGCTCGAAGACGGTAGTCCTCCTCGGTTGCCTCGTTGGGTCGCTTTTGAATGCTGCATAGTTTACTGAACTCGTTCAAAAATTCATAGGGGCATTCGTTCCTACGCCCAGAGAAAGTAGGTAGAACTCCAAGTACATTTGTCTTGATATCGATCGACCTCCGCCGTTGGTTCGAGACTATGGCATGAGTGGGTTCACCGTCAAGATGTTCGGTGAGCGACCCTATTTCTGGATCGGGGTCTAGTAGATGAGCCATATTTGGGTCCTTCTCCTCCTCGGTCTCGGAATGCTCTGGTTCGGTTGATGTCCCTGGGTTCTCCTCTGTCGATGAATTCTACTCCTTTTCACTTTGCGACTCGAACGGAAATGGATCTTCCGTCCTCAATCCTGATCTGGTGGTGATGGTAGATGTATATTCCTTGACTCGCCACTTGTATTGGCCACTCCCTGATCCAGATGAGCTTGCCCAACTTCCAGATTGGAAGCCTGCTTTCATAAACTGTCGGGGAAAAAGAAAAATAACAGAAATCAAAATTTTATTTCCAAATCCTTAAATGAAATAACAACAAACGCCATCCATCCCCGGCAACGGCGCCATTTGAAAAGCCTCTGATGTATTATTTGTATGTATTCGAATAGGGAATAACAGGTTCCCTTGATCCAGCAAATCCACTAGATCACGTGGTCTAGGAACTCGTTGATCGCAAGGAATCCTGGTCGTCGGACACACAGAGCACTTCTTTTCAAAAACCCTCAACCGCTTTACTAAACCTAGTATAGGGAAGTAGGGATCGATCCCACAGAGAAGGATGCGTAATACTCATGTTCAAGGATTTGGGTGTGTTTTTGGTGTTGGCTGCTGCCACGCATTTTTTGGGTTGAGGAAAAACAAAATTAACTTGACATGGAAACTTTAAAATCCTTAAGCTAACAGCTATACCTAGGCAAAAATCATGAAAGAGCGTAGTAAAGGAAATTAACTGTTCGACACTTGATCTAAGAAAAACTACTTCACCACTAGACCTAGGAAATAAACCTACTGTGGGGACCATGACTGAAAAAGTAGAATACGAACGAAAAGTTGGCAGAATAACTAACTCTCGTACTAACTAACAGCGACATCGTCCTCTACAACCAAATTTCGTAAAACTTCTTAAGAAATTCAACATGAGCGAAATTAAAACACAGCAACTGACTTTTAAAATCAAATTAAAGCATGATCGACGAAAAACTAAACAGATCTGCATACTCTAGACGAAGCAAAACAGAAAACAAGAAGAAAACAAAATCCATCTAACAACGATCTTTCCACACGTTGAATCCAACCTCAGACGCTAAATCCACTCCGGATCCAAGCGTCCGACGCGAACTCCAACCAACGGAAATTCTTCATCACGTCAGATTTAAACAAGGAACTCCGAATACTCACATAACCACAGATCTATCACCAAATTCCATATCGAACACCACAACATCAAAATAAACAGCATTCGACATAACATTTGAAGAAATAAACTAACAGCAGAGAGATATATGCAAATTGACTTGAAATTTTAACTGCTAAACGCAGATCAGCAAACGGAAAAACAAATAAGTATCATAAACAGCAAGGTCGACTCCCAAAAGTGAAGTTCGACGGTAAAAACGAGCAAAACAACTGAAATTAAAAGGAATTGTATCTTCGCCCACACTCGGACGGTGTTGCCAACCACGAAATTTCTAAGAAAGTACCCTTCTGTTCCCGACTACCCCAGATCCATTCCCAAGTGTGTGTAATGTGTGTGAGCTAAGAAGAGTGAAAAAAAGTGTATCTCCTTGCGTTGCATGCTCTTCTATATATAGGCGTTTGAGTGGGGCCCAGCGAGGTATAGATAAGACTTTGATGCCCTAAGCTATTGACTCCTCTGTCACGCCAATTTCCTTGTAAATCCTGCTCACTTCGTTCCTTTCCTTCGCTAGAACATCTCCTTCAGTACTTCCTTGATCTAGCAATTTTCTTCACACACCTGGCTTAGGAAACGTGTTAGACCAGCAAATTATAACATTTTTCGCACATTACCGATGCATGAAATTAGCCTTATCACTACCACGCTTTTGGGGTTGGGATTTTACCTAGGCGAGAAATAAAGATGGTACTCTACTGACTAGTAGGCGTGAAAATAACAGGCATGTGGTTGTGTTCGTGAAAATAGGGGACAAGGTATCTCAGAGGTATGTGAAAAGTAGACAGTTACTAAAGGAGGAAATTTAGACAACAAGGCATATCTGGTGGCTGGTTGGCATTCTGACAGGTCTGGAAGGTACAACTGAAAAGTGGGAGACAAAAGCAAAAGTAACTTAAAAAGTAAAAGTGGTCCAAGGCTAAAGTTGATTTTGACGTTTTCTTCTTCACCAAGCATTAACAGAAATCATATGAACACAAACTACTTGACTAAACTCAGATTCATAACTTCAAACTCAAAACCCATTGATTAAAATGTTTAACTTAAGATGAACAGTTGAAATTGTAAACTGCCTCTACTGACTAACATGCAAGGTGGTGATCACAGCGCAGAACAGAAAATTCATGCACGAAAACTCAGACTGAAACATATCTATAAAATTCGATCAACAACCACAGATCTAGCTTACTCGAAAGAAAATACATGCACGCACTTAATAATTAAAAGCGATAACTAAATCTAACTTTCCTAGGAAAACTCGAACCAAAGAGACATTCGGAATAGAAATTTCATAACTTAAACGTTTGGATCTTCACTAAGTATTTCAAAAGGCAACAAAGATAAATGTTTGCAACAGATCCAACGAAGAAAGTGGGTAAAGATTAAACTAAAAAGCAAATAACGATTGTTTTGCCACTCCGGGCGGTGATACTGCTATACTACTGCAACAAACTGGCTGGAACGGTAAAACGATGATTTCTCCGGCAGACTCTTGGAAGTCAAGTGACCATAGCTATGGCGAGGAACGAGAGATTGGATAATACTGAAGGACTGATCTTTTAGAGAGAATTCTACTAAGTGTGTATGAGAACCGATAGCTTGCGAACTCCGAACCGAACTCTTTCTCTCTCTCCAAGTGGCTCTTTTTATAGGGAGGCTTGCCCTTGTTTTTCTAGGGTAGACTTCCTTCACGATTTGACTTTTCTGCCCTTGTTAATGATCATCCCAGCTATCCTTCTTCTCCATCTCGAGCCTTTTCTCTGGCATGCATCCTGGTCAGTATTGCACCCTTTCTAGCGCTTTTTTCACTTGCGTCACCTGAATCGTCTCCTACTGACTTGAATCCTTTAATCCTGCACACTTAAGCAACTGTTGTGCAGATAATACATGTATTTCACGACATACTGATCAGTAACCAAGGCTTAGAATACGACTTATCAAAGGGGTAATTCCAATTGGGCGAGCGGATTATCGGAGCGTTGAACAGGCGATCCTTGATTAGCTGGAAGGCTTCTTTACACTTATCATCAAACTCAAATTCCACATAATTCTGGAGAATTCTTGTCAGGGGTTGAGCAATTTTTGCGAAATCTTTACTGAACCTTCGGTCCAACCCAGCATGCCCCAAGAATCCTCGAATTTATTTATGATTCATTTGGTGTGGAAGTTTAGAGATCACCTTCACCTTCACTTGATCTACTTCGATGCTCCTTTCCGACACAACATGTCCCAGCACTATTCCCTCCTTCACCATAAAGTGGTATTTCTCATAGTTTAGCACCAGGTTCTTCTTCCTGCATCTCTCCAAAACGACATCCAGGTGCCCTAGGCAAGTCTCGAAGGAATCTCCATATACGGTGAAATCATCCATAAAGATCTCTATGTAAACCTCCAGCAAATCTGAGAAAATGCTTATCATACATCGCTGAAAGTCCCAGGTACGTTGCATAGACCAAACGGCATTCTTCGGTAGGCGTATGTTCCAAAGGGGCATGTAAATGTGGTCTTCTTCTGATCCTCTGGATTGACATAGATTTGGAAGTATCCACTGTAGCCATCTAGAAAGCAGAAGTATTGCTTTCCCGCTAACCTTTCCAACATTTGGTCGATGAAGGGTAGCGGGAAGTGATCTTTGCGTGTCGCCGCATTGAGTTTCCGGTAGTCTATGCACATTATCCACCCCGTGACTAACCTTGTGGGCACAAACTCGTTGCGGTTGTTCGTGACTACTTCTATTCCTGATTTCTTCGGCACCATGTGAACAGGTGTCACCCACTCGTTATCAGGAATGGAGTATATGATTCCCAGGGCCAGCAGCTTCAATACTTCTTTTAAGACTTCTTCTCTCATGTGGGGGTTGAGTTTTCTTTGGAGATCCCGGTGTGCCTTGGCTCCTTTTTCCAAACGGATGTGGTGCATACATAGATCGGGGCTGATCCCCACCAGGTTAGATAGAGTGTACCCTATTGCTTTTTTGCTTCCTCCCTAGCACTTCTAATAACTTGATCTCCTGCTCCTGGGTCAGATGGCTGTTGATTATGACAGGCAGAGATGCACCTTCGCCTAGGTAGGCGTACTTCACACCAGGAGGAAGGTTCTTCAACTCTTTCTTTGGAGGGGGTACTTCAGGAGGCAACGGGTTCTTCTTCATACCTTTCTTGACTAGCTCGTCCAATTCTGGCAACTTCTCCAAACTGGCCAGTTGGACTGATCTCTTGGACCCAGTGGATCCTGCTTTGCTACAGAAGTCCATTATTGCCTTTGTGATTTTCTTCATCAGATAGCCCTTGCTTAATAATTGCTTCACACCATCCTGCAACTTCTTTCTTCATAGATTCAGTCATCTCTGAGGCATCAGCCTGTTCCTACAATAGTTCGGTCTCAAGAAACTCCTGGACCAGGGGGTTAATGACATCAATAAAATGGAGGTTTTTCACCTCAAGTGGTTTTCTCATAGCTTCATCAATGCTAAAAGTGAATTTCTCCCCATTGTAATCTAAACAGATGGTGCCATCAAAAACATCAATTATAGTCTTAGCAGTTCTCAAAAATGGTCTTCCTAAAAGAATGCCACTAGATTCAGCAGTTTCATTTTCACTCATCTTTATCACATGGAAATCAGCAGGGTGTAGAAAATCATGTACTTTTACTATCACATTTTCTAACACTTCTTCAGGGCTAATGCATGATCTATCAGCAGGAACATACCTGGGTCAGTCTGCATCGACGGCATTATCGTCTTCTGAATTACTGCAGATACATTCTCCCCGATCACGATCTTTCCATCGGATTTTGCCTTGCCTGAAATGAACTCCTTAATGAATTTGCTGAACGGGGGCAGCTTCAAAGCTTCCCGGAACGGGAGATTGATTTCTAGTTTTCCAAAGATCTCCATGAAGTCCACGGGGTTGTCCTCTTTCTTCTTGGCATCCCCTCGGTAGGGAAGAGGTTTCACCCTCTTTGCTGCGTTGGTAGGATATTCTTTAGAGGGTTCTTCAGTCTCTCCTTTCTCCTCTTCAGTTTCCACCTCAGGCTCCGGGTTCAGGAAAAATGGGTCAGCCATTCGAGGTAACGGTCTTCCCAAATCACCGGTTTGGATACCATCCTCTGCTCCGGCTTCTTCTTCTCTGGTATCTTCTTTTTGCTGGACCGGGTGGATAACATCCTCGCTCATTGGCACTAGTAACTCATCATTTACCTTCAACATAGGTCCTTCATATGCTTTACCAGATCTCAGGGTAACCTGGCTGACATTTGCCCTGTCTGGTGGCATTACTGAGGCTGGAATTCTCCCTTCATTTCCTCGCATATCGCTCAGGGACGTCGCGATCTGAGATAATTGCTTTGACATCTGATCCATCGCGGCCTTGTGTTCCTGCTGAGCATCCTGGAGCTTGTGGACCACGTCATTATTGGCCAGTAAGTTGTTCTGCGTGTGGTGTTGAGAACTCACTAGGTCATGGACCATATCGTCCAGATTCCTCTAGGGTCTGGAGTTCGGTTGACTGCCACTTGGCCCTTGACCATGATTTGGTCCACTTCCTTGATGTGGGCAGAAGTTTCCTTGACCTTCTTGGTTGTTGTTGTACTGATTCCCTGGTTATTTTGATTCTTATTGTTCCAGTTGGGCTGATTTCCTTGACTTCCTTGATTCCAGTTGAATTGCCCTTCCTGATTCCTCCAGACCAGTTGGACTGGTTTTCTTGCCCTCTTGATTTCTGTTGGGACAGTTGGATTGGTTCTCGTTGGAGTTAGAATTCTGTCGGTGGGGGTTCTGGCTTCCATCAGACCATCTGAAGCAGGGGCTGTCCCTCCATGGAGCATCTTTAATTTTCCACTGGTTCCAATTCCTGTCTTGATTATTCTGGTTCCAATTTCCTACCACATTCGCTTGGGCTGGGCAATCCGCTCCTCCTTGAGAATCGTAAGAGTTATATCCATCCTCTGGACCTGGTATTTGCTTATCTTTTTCTGCTGGACCAGGTGGGTTAGTTTTCCCCAAGGTGGTCAGAATTGTTTTCTCCAGCTGTTCTATCTTGGCATCCATTCTGGCATCCACCCATGCATCCATCCTATCTTCACTTTGTAGAGTCACTGCATCCACATTTCCTCTTCTCAAGATGGTGCGTGGCGAATCGTATGCCTTCTTTGCATCAATCAACTTTCCCAAAATCTCTCGGACTTCGCTCACCCTTCTCTTGGTGAAATTTCCTCCACTTGCGGTATTCATCAAGTCCTTAGACTCAGGTTTCGACCACTCGTAGAATAGATAGAAGATCTCAGTGTCCACCATCCTGTGATTGGGGCAGGCATCGAATAATCCCTTGAAGGGCTGCCAATACTGGCTCATGGATTCATCATAATCTTGTTTACACTCCAGAATTTCCTTCTTGAGAGCATCGACCTTGTTTGAGGGAAAGAACTAGTCTAGGAACAACATCTTGAAATCCCCCCAGGTGAGGATGGACTCCGGTGGCAGCCTCAGTAGCCACGTGTTGGCCTCTCCTTTTAGTGCAAATGGAATTGCGCGCAGGCAGTAGTCCTCCTCTGTTGTATCATTGGGCCTCTTCTGAATACTGCACAGCTTATTGAACTCGTTGAGGAACTCATAGGGGCACTCGTTCCTCCGCCCTGAGAAATTTGGTATAACGCCCAGCACTTCATTTTTATGTCGATCGCCATCTGGCTCTGGGTAGTGACAATAGCTTGGGCAGGCTCGCCGTCTAGATGGGCAGTGAGCGAGCCTATCTTCGGGTCATCATCGACCGCGTTGGCCATATCTTCAACGCTTTCCTCATCTGTTTCTGAGGTTGACTTTGGTTCCTTCTTAACTGACGAAGTCGAATCCTCGTCACTCTCTGAACTCAGGTAAACTGGATCCCCTATTGTAAGCCCCGATCTGGTGATAATTGGGAATATCGCTTCCTTGACCCGCCAACTAGTCTGGGTGCTTCTCCAACCACGTGAGTTGTTCCAGTATCCGAACTTGGAGCTCCTATTCATAAACTGAAAAAAGAAAAAAAAGAAAACATAATAAGTAAATTATTTACACCAAAACATATTCGCAAACACACAAATAACACCATCCATCCCCGGCAACGGCGCCATTTGAAGAGACTAGAGTAGATGTGCAGTACGGTGTGATATCTCTCGATCTAACCGATCCAGAGGATTTGACTAGGTCTTAGAGGCTAGAAGATCATGAAACTCTCAGACAAGGGTCGTTGGGTGCTCTCTATTTCTTAAAAACCTCAACCCACTATACTACAACTAGCACAGGGAAGTAAATGATCGATCCCATGAGGACGAATGTGTTACGAAACTGCGTTTGAGGATGTTTTGAGAAAAGGTGGGTTGGCTGCTGCCACGCAATTTTGTGGGTCGAGTAGTAAAACTACTTGGTCTGAGAGACTTAAACTACTTTACTCTACCTACTGGGTCTAAGAAATGAGAACGTACGACACATGCATGACTTTGAGAAATGAAATGTTTTAAAAATCTAAGACAACTGGAGTTAACTTAACTAGATGGACTTTCCTAATTTGGACAAACAAAGACAAAGCAAACAGTGGGGACAAGTTTCCTTAAACTACCAGGGTCTGGAAAAGCATGCAGAAAAGTAAAAAGACATGAAAAAAAGCAAGGTACATGCAGAAAGTACTAACAAAAGCAGATCTGGTTCTAACTACAAACAAACTTCATCTTCTTCGGGAATCAAACGAGAATAGTAGATAAAACAAAGCATTAAACACCATGAAAACAGAGCAAACTTCAGATCTAAGCTTAAAACGAGAAATTAAAACCTAAACTAACAGATCTACGCTACTAGACCTAGAGGATGCAGAAACAGAAAGTAAATAGCCATCATCATGCAAAACGTAAACAGCAAACACCAGATCTACGACACTCCAACTCATATCCACCACGATTCAACAAATCTAAACATCTCCATACGTAAATCCACAGCCTCAAACTACAAACCAACGGATCTTAGCTCCAAACATCCAACAATAAACAATAACGAAAGCTAAAAAGCAAGAAATAAGCGTCAACTCAATGAGATCCAATAAAAACCAACATAAACTTCCATAATAAAGAAAAATAGTTCAGATCGAGGAAATCCAAGTCAGAAACCAAAGTACGAAACTAAAACAGCGAGTACTTGAAACAAAAGCAAACCAAACAAAGTAAGATAAATATTGTTTCTTCGCCTTCACAAGGCGGTGTTACACGACAGCAAAATGATGAGAACCACTACGGCGGCCAGAAATCACCCCATATCCAAGTGCGCAGAAAGTGAAACGAGTTTGAAGTGTGAAAAACAGGGAGCTAAGTATGATGTGTTTAAGCTGATCGAGAGATGATATATCCAGTTGTCTATGTAACAGATGATAAGTGTTATCTACTTCCTTAAGATTGATCTCTTTATATAGGAGAGGCTCTGATCCCTAGGGCATCCTTTTGGTGATTTGAAGCTTGTGCCCTTGACTAAGACGCTCTAAAATATCGGCTCTCTGCTTCTTTCTGCTCTCTGCTTCTTTTGCATCTGCCAGGTCAGGTAACAACAACTCCTAGGTCGGACAGATTTACTACGCACCTGAACTCAGAAACACAGATTAGCGCCCCAAATGCACAGAATTTTAACCCAAAACCAATGCATGAAGCGAGCCTTATTAGGGCCTAAGTTCATAGCGTATATGTAAAACAATAATGCAAAGGACATGTGAACTTAGGGACAAAAGTCGGAACAACCTCCCTATTTACAAAGTTGTATTACCAAAATTGAAGCTGCTCCTTAGCCATTTTGGCCCTTTTTTGAGTTTCCTTTATCTATTTTTTTCTGGGTTAGGCTATACAATTCCCTGCCCGTTTTCTAAACATATATATTTTTTTCTCTCTTTTTTTTTACCGGGTCAGGTTACAATATTTCCTGCCCGTTTTCTTTCCCCCTATTTTTTTCCTGGGCTAAGTTATAATTTTTTTTCATTTTCTTCATGTCCATTTTTTAACTAACATTTCTACTGGGTCAAGTTAAAGAATCTCCTGTTCTATCACCCTATTTTCTACCCCAATTGGTGTGTTGCCCCAACTCCGCCCCCTTGTTCACATGAAATGAAGGCTGAGGAGACAAAAGAAGGAACAACTTTCATTAGGCTCAACTTGGTCAACTACTGGGTGACCTTACAATGATGCGGGTCTATTAGATTTGAAAGAATTTAAGCTCATTGGTTTCGCCTATTTTCTTTAGTCCTTATCCCTATGTCATTTTCCCCTAAGCATCAAGTGGCAGGTCTCTCCCTATTTAATCAGTAGAAAGTGTTCTACTTTTAAGCTTTTAACTCGCTTTTTAGAGGGCTTCACAACTAGTTCGAACTAAGGCCTTTCTATCTTCCTTACTTCGTCCAAATTGATTTCTATTTATTAAGGAAAGAGGTCTCAAAATTGACATGCATCCTCTCCTTGATCGCACTTACCAAGGAAATCTTGCTTTTACTTTTTACCAGTTTATACTTAACACAGAATCCTTCAAAAAAAAAGACATCTAAAACAACACTGACTCCTAGACCTGGCAAAAATATATTCATGCTTCAAACTGACTTCACTAACTGCTCACCCCCTCCCACTTCACTCATGCTTGTCCCCAAGAAGTCATCATGAAGTGGAACATGGCAGTTAGGTGAAACACATATCTCAACAGAAACCATCATATAATCATGCCATCCAGGAGATGTAAAACAAAACAACAAAACCAAATATAAACATAAATAAACTTCTCACACTTAGACCACACACTGGGCTAAGTGGGAGAAAAAACAATCACAGAAATATATACAACAAAAACGAACTATGGCAAGGAAACTTCTCACACTTAGACCAAGCATTGGGCTAAGTGGGAGAAAACACATAACACAAACACATAACAAAACATGCTCAAAACAGGCTAACATGCTCAAAACAGAAAGCGTAAAAGAAAGAAAGCTAAAAGTAAAATTACTTGTCACACGGGGTTAATTCTGAGTCTGGCCCCCTCGGGAGCCAGACTTTGGTGGTACGTTGGGGCGGTTCGTCTTGACCTTCTTCCTAACCAACGATGCCGGTTCCTTCTCCTCTATCACAGCTTGTTTCGTCATAGGTTTCCTTACTGACAGGGTTGCCAAAGGCTTGGGCACGGATGAGGGCCGCCAGAGAGATGAACTTCTTTGACCAGGCGGTTTGGTCACGCTGCTGGGTCGAGGGGAAAATTTCTGCTGAGTCTGGAGAAATTTTGTATTCAGCCAGTCAGCTAGCCTCATCATAATTTATACCGCCTCAGTAATCCGTTCATTTTGCTTGGCCACATACTCCTTCAGGCCAGTAATGCTCCCTTTCAGCTCCTGAATTTCCATCCGGACTTCGCCTATATCCTGTCGGATCTCCTTCATCTCTCTCATCAAGTCCTCTTTGTCCACATCAGCCGGCACTTTTACTCCATCCAACTCTTTCTTCACCGTAGCCTCTGCCTACCCGATCTCATAGAAGCAGGTTTCCTGTCCATCCATATAAAGGAGCACTTTGTTAAGAAGTACTCCACGCTGAATAGCTCTGGAGCTTCACACATGGGCACGAAAGGTGTAGCCTTGGCTATTTTCATCACTATGTTGCGCTGGATGCAGGCACCCAGGATGTGGCAGGTGTATAGGTGGCATGAAGTGTTGGGTGTCATCAGATGGCATGCTTGAGCCAACCAATAGCCCAGGTGGACTTTAATCTTCTTTGCCATACACCATGTGAAGTACAGTTCCGGAGTAGTGAGGCCAGAGTTGGTTGTTCCCATGAGGTTGTATCCGATGGACACCTGTGCAAACCGGAGTAAATGATTGGTGATGTGGAAGCCTTTGGAAGCGCTTGTCTTTAAGACTCCACTTCTCTTGTGTGTGATCGGCTCCCAAGCAGATTGTGTCTTAAATCCAAGAGTTTTCTTTGGCGTACTAATCCATCGGTTGCCTAGGCGGAAATCGATGCTAAGCGGGATGTTTTGCCGGCGATCCTTTGTGACCTTCAACGAGCTTAGGAACTCGAGAGTATACTTCCTAATCGACGGCCACTTCGTCTCAAACATGTACTGGAGGCCGTTCCCGTCACCTATATCACATAATGCCCAAAAATCCTCCGCGATTCCCAAGGTTTGAAGAGGGAAATCGTGGGGATACCGCGAAGGCGCCGAATCTCGTGCCGACAACTTCTTCCACATAGCCTTTTGCTCGTCCGAGACAAGGCTAACGCTGTAGTTCTTCGCATTCTCGGGCTTTCCCTTTGATCCATATTCCTACAAACGAGAAGTACAAGAATTAGAAAGTATACCAATAATGGGAAAATCAATGGTTCCCCCAAATTTGCACTCTTATAATCAATACCAAAGGATCAACGTGCAAGACATTAAGTGCAAGCTTAGGTGTATAAAACTTCCTAGATGGTAGCGTGGAAACATATAGAACATAATTATCCAAACTAGGAATCACAAATCCATCCCCCAACGTGAATTCATCCCCCATGCAGAGACGTATCAACAGTAGATCAATACATATCAACAATCTCTATAGGATACTAATGTATTGCAATTCATGGAAGTAATAATAGCCTCATAATGCTATGAACATGATTGCAACATAAAAACAAGTAGAAACAAGAAGGAATCACTATTCACAAAGCTTCAAAACTTATCACCAAAACACAATATCACCATGGAAATCCATAAATAAGCATATACAATCATCCCACATCATAAAATTAGAGCTTTCACCGAACAATTCATCCAAAACATGCTTAAATCCATGGAAGATGTAACAAAACTCATAAATTTAGTTAGGATGCATACCTTGTGTTGATTGAGAATTGAATGAAGAACTCTAAACTTGAAGAGAATTTAGAGAATTATGGTTTGGGTGTGTGAAATTGGTGATTTATAAAGGTGGAGGTTGTGTGCAAGGAAGGAATTTGAGAAAGAATGAGAAAAAGAATGGAAAACTTACCTTTTAAACTGCATTCCCGTCTTCTGGACTGCGCGCGGCGGGCCGCCGCACGGGCGTTCTAAGATAGCGATTTCTGGCGGGCCGCTGCGGCCCATTCAGCGATTCATCCGGCCCGCCCTAAGCCTGCCCTAAGCCCGTCCTATCCTGCAACATGTGAAAATACGTGCGGCGACCGCCGTGTTAAATGCGGCGACCGCCACGCGTTGAATTAATTTATTTTTATTTTATTTTATTTAACTTTATTTTATTTTATTTTTTTTATGAAAAAGAAAACGAAAAAAATAAAAGAAAATAACTAAATCAACAAAAAATTTGGTTGCCTCCCAACAAGCGCTTTTGTTTTTTAGTCGTTAGCTCGACTTGAAGTGGCCTACTAATTGGGTGGATCAGCGACCCTAGTGTTCAAAATGGGCATAGGGAGCAACTTGGTCCCTAGCTTCTTCCACCACTTGTATTTCCCCTTATTTGTTTTGATAACATAAATCTCGGGGTCCTCCTTGGTTGCCTTCTTCCTCTTTTGCTTCTTTTTCTGCGGGATAAAGGTGGAGGGGTTAGTATCGTCCTTTTTGGGAGAACGTCTTACCTCGTTGATAATGTAGATAGGATCCCCCACTTCAAAGGGGTCTTGAGGTTTGGTCAAATCCGTGACCATGATTGCCATACACTATCGTTCCATCTTAGCCTGCTTTGCTTCTTCAAACTTGAGCATCTCGTTTTCGATCTTATAGGTGGATTGGCTATGGTTGTCACTAATTGTGATCTCGCCATGACCTACATCAATCAAAGCTTTGCAGGTAGCGAGAAAATCTCTCCCTAAGATTAGAGGGACATTCTTGTCTAATTTCATGTCAAGCACAATAAAATCGGTGAAAAAAATGAAATCATCTATTTTCACTAAGACATCCTCAATCATACAAAAAGTTATGGTCGAGTTATCGGCCAACCTGAGTGTTACGTCTGAAGTTTTGAGTGGCCCAATGTTGAGCTTTTCGTAGTACACCAGCGGCATGAGATTGATGGAGGATCCTAGATCACATAGGGCCTTGTCAACCTTTCCCTCTCCAATCCAGCATCGGATAATGAATTGGCCCAGATCTCTCTGCTTCACTGCCTTCTCCTTTTAGATGATCTCGCTGCAATGATGTGATAGCTTAAGGTCGGCTTTCGTCGGCTTTCTCTTTCTCTCACTGCCTCCTTTAGTAGCTTCGCATATTTGGGTATTTCCTGCAACGATTCAACTAGGGGAATGTTAGTATGAACTTTACAAAACATGTTCAAAAAATGTTTGAACTGCTCTTCGAGCATAAACTTCCTCTTTGGCTGGAAAGGTAGCACAATCCCATTATGCCGCACGAGTCCTTGCTGAGCGGGTGCTTCTGCCTTCTCTGTGGCGGCCCGCCGCGTAGTGTGCGGCGGTCCGCCGGTGGCTGGGCAGACTCCATTCTGGGCTTCGTTGGCGGTCAGCCGCGTGGTGTACGGCGGTTCGCCGGCGTCTGGGCAGTCCCCAGTTTTCTGCTTTGCCACCCACTTTTTGTTGATGTCGTCCACTAGTGCGGCTGCCTTTGCCCTGTCCTCATCTAACTTCTTTTGGATTTGCTCCATCTGCGTGTTGATGTTGGTTATGGCAGTCGAGATCGTGTTCATTCCCTGCTCGAGGTTGTTTATTCTGGCTTCAACCACTCCGATCTTGGTGTCATTAACCTTCCTGTCTTGCGCGATTACCTCCAAGATCCTTGTGATCCCTTGTTCATACTTTTCTTCCTTCTTCAGTGTCTCAACTACTCCTCCCTTGCTAACATTAAATCCTGCGGGGGGTTGCAATAATTATTGTTAGAATAAGAGATATTAGGTTGAGGTCGGTTTCTATTATAATTATTGAAATTACCGCCCCCTGGTTAGGGCGATAGTTGTTGTTGTAATTTCTATTGGGGCCGCCTCCTTGCATGTAGTTGATTTCTTCCACTGTCGGGGTAGGAGTTTCAGGCTTAGAGACTGCTATAATGGAGGTTGGTGGAATCGGGTCCTTCTTCCTTGATGAATCCATTTGGTCCACCCTAACTCGAAGCTCGGCCAATTCCTTTGCAAAGGAGCTATGCTTTTCTTTTGACCACCCCCTGCTGTTGGTGGCGAATTCTTCTATCACTGCCATGGCTTCCTCACCTGACTTCCTTAAGAACCCTCCATTTGCACCTGAATCAAGCATAGCACAAATTTTCTCGTTAAACCCATTATAGAGAATCCGTACCTGGTGGTCCACAGTGAAACCATGGTTAGGGCACTTTCGGAGAAGGACTTTGAAATGAGCAAAGGCCTCATAGAGGGGTTCGTCCTGGCCTTGGATGAATTGGAAGATCTCGCTTTTGAGCTTCAAAATTGTGCCCGGCGGATAATACTTGTCGAGGAAGGAAGCTACAATATCCTTCCATGTGGAGACCTTTTCTCTGGGCATACATTCAAACCACTCTTTAGCAGAATCAGTTAATGAAAAGGGGAAGAGTCTTACCCTTATGGCATCATCGTCGACACCGTTCAGCTTGAGAGTGTTTGCGATCTCCACAAATTTGGAGAGATGGCGGTTAGCATCCTCTGTAGCCCTACCTGCAAAAGGAGTTTGCTCGACCCTTTGAATAAGGGGCATGCGTAACTCGAAATTATTAGCGTCAATACGAGGTCCTTCGGGAAAGGTAATCATATTCCCATGATTGAACATGTTCATCACGGGTTGTATCTCCTGATTCTTCTTTTCCAGAGCCTCTCGGGCCGCCCTTTCCGCATCTCTTTCATCCATCAGTAGCTTCACCATTTCCTGCAGTTTTTCGATGTCCGTTCGGTCACCCATTGTTCCTGATCCTTTTTCACTTCTTATTTTCCTACGAGTTCTCTCAAGTTCTAAATCGAGCGGTTCTAGGTTGTCCTTCCCAGAGCGCATTCGCATACAAAACATGAAAGAACCAAAAACAAAAATGAATTAAAACCTAAGATTAAAAACTGAAAGAAATTAAAGTCCAAAGTAGCAAAAATGAATTAAAAACTAAGATTAAAAACTGAAAGATATCCGTTTGAAGATATCACTCCAAAGTGAATTGTCTTCCCCGGCAACGGCGCCAAAAACTTGATGCACTTTTTATTAACACTAAATAAACCTGCAAGTATACAGAGTATATATATAGTATAGCTAAAGGTCAGTACCGGATATCGAACACAGGGAAGACGAACACAAAATGTCTATCTTCTACTAAGACTCAAATACTATATGGAAAAACAATTGGGTTTTGAAAACTTTTGAAAAACTAAAAACAATAGAAAGCATAGATCAACTAAAAGCAGATAAATCAAGAGCAAGACAATAGAGATAAGGGAATCCCAGGGATGTGTGTTCACAGTTATGGTTATACAAAATTCCAACTACAATACCCTAGCACAGTTTATACTTTGAAATGACGAGTCACCTAGCTTATGTTCATGCGATACAAATATTGATTACAAGATTAGTGTTGTCAATCCTTACACGTAACTCCAAAAAGCTCCTAAGACCCTTGAAAAGTCCTCACTCTCAATTAACAGTGTTTTCTAAGGGAAGCTAACTGTAGTGTCTACTAAGTGAATCTAACTCGCTAGAACTCTGTCACAGTTATGTAGCAAGTTATATTAAATCATACACGATTGTGTCAATCAATCATGCAGCATCAAAACTACTTAGGGAAGAAACAGAGTAAAAACAAAACGGATATTAGATAGAAAAAGGAATTTGTATAACCAAAGTCATTACTAACACATCCCTAGAATCCTATGAGTTTAGTTACACATAATCGAATAAGCTAAAAACATAGATTGAAGGGAAGACAGTTTGAACATAAAACTAAAGCAAATAAAGGTTGAATCCTTGTCGTTCTTGGTGTTCTTTAAATCCTTCTCCAACTCCTTGCACCAATGAAGTACTCTAGGTCTTGATCTCTATGAAGTATTTTGCAAGTAGAAGTTCTCTCTCTTTGATGAAGCTTGAGGCCTTATTTATAGGGAAAATCCATGCCTTGTTGTAGAAGGAAAAAAATCTCCAAAATATGGTAAAACTGGGCGCAAATCTAGGGCTTCTCGGATTCGCCGCCTTTCTATGGCGGGCCGCCGCACCTTGGCCGGCGGTCGCCGCGTTGGAATTTGATAAGGCTTGAGGACAAGTATGGTTTAAGTGTGAGCAGTTTGATAAGGCTAATTTTATGCATCGGTTATGTGTTGAAAAACACATTATTCTGCTGGGTCTAATGCAGTTTTTAAGCCAGGTGTGTGAAGGAAATGCTAGATCCAGGAAGAGCTGGAGGCGATGGACTAGAAAAGGAAAATGAAGGAAAGTGAGCAGAACTGAAGAGAAAAAAAAGAATGGCTAGAAGAAGAAAGTCAATAGCTGAGGGCAACAAAGACTATTCATACCTCGCTGGACCCACTTCAACTCCTATATATAAAGGAGCATGCAACACACGTTGGATATGATTTTTGCTCTTAGCTCACACACTCACACACACACTTGGTAAATGGGAATTCTGGGATAGTTAGGGTTTCTAAGGGGTTCATCTTCGGCGAAAGTCAGTGTAACACCGTCCTCTCGGAGGGCGAAAAAACAATCTGCTTTTCATTCAGTTTTCGTACTTTTATTCCGTCGAACTTCAATGTTTTGGAAGTCGATTTGGTTGTTGCTACTTATCGGTTATCTATGCATTTAGTTTTTGTCATGTTGGTGTTATCTTGTGTTGATTTATGATTCTGGGTTTTTGTTTGAAGTTTTATTTCGGCTGTTGGATGTTAATCTCTGTTTTAGATCATTCTGTGCTTGATCTGGGAAAGAGGTTGTGGATCTAAATTGTTGTTGTTGATCGGTGGTTGTTTGTTGAATCTGAAGCAATGGATATACTTGGATCCAGAGTGGATTTAGCATCCGAGGTTGGATCTGAACAGGGGAATCAAGTTGTGCATGGATTTCGAACTTTTTGGTCTCTTTTCAATTTACTCCGTCTAGTAGCCGTAGATCTGCTTAGTCTTTAATTGTTCTTCGTTAAATTGCTTTAAATCCAATCTGCTTCATTTCCGATTCTCGTTCCATCTCTGTTTTTTACTGATTTTTTTAGTTAGTACTTTAGTTAGTTGTTTTCCAGCTTTTCATCCGTACCTTTCCTTTTCAACAATGGTCCCCACCGTCAGTTTATTTCCCAGGTCTAGGTAATTTAGAAATAGTTTCTTAGATCTAGTGATTGTCTCATTTCCGATTTTCATGCATGATTTCTGTTCTGCCTAGATCTAGCTGTTAGCGTAGCAGATTTCAAATCCAAGTTAGTTTAATTTCCTCAACCCAAAAATGCGTGGCAGCAGCCAACCCAATAATAGTACCGAATCCTTGAGCATGTTTAATTACGCATTCACCTCTGTGGGATCGATCCCTACTTCCCTGTGCTAATTTTAGTATAAGTGGTTGAGGATTTTTGAAGCGATATTCTGTGTGTCCGACGACCGAGATTTTCCAACGATCCGTGAGTTCCTAGACCTTGTGATCTAGTGGATTCGCTGGACCTAGGAGCCTTGTTATTCCTTTCTGTGCACACAATATTAAACACACATACACTCGAGTGGGCTTCAAATGGCGCCATTTCCGGGGATGGATGGCGTTATTGTTTATGCGTTTGAGGATTTGGTGTAAATAGTTTAATTTCTGTTATTTTGTTTTCTTGACAGTTTATGAACACGGGCTTCCATTCTGGAAGTTGGGCTAGTTCATCTGCGTCAGGAAACGCCCGATACAAGTGGCAAGTCAAGGAGTCTACGTCCAGCGTCACTACCAGATCAGGGTTGAGGACAGTAGACCCGTTTCCGTTCGAATCAGAAAGTGAGAAGGAGTGAAACTCGTCAGGAGAAGAGGACCCGAAGTCGTCCACAGAAACAGAGCTTTCTGAGACTGAGGAAGAGGAAGACGTGAATATGGAACATTTAGTGGATCCCGATCCGGAGATAGGTTCACTCACCGCGCATCTAGACAGTGAGCCCGCCCATGCCATAGTCTCAAACTCGCCCAGGTAAATTCAATGGGAAGCTGGAATCCAGATGGAAGTTGGAACCAAGGGAGACAAAGGGAGGCCCCATGGAGAACTCATCCCAATTTTAGATGGACTGACAATGAAAAAAGTCAGCCGCCCCCACTGCAACTCACAAATTATGCACACCCTCCAGAGAGGCAGTCCAACTGGTCAGGGAAAAATCAAGAGGGGCAACTGCAACTGGGGTACAGGAATCAGGATCATACTAATTGGGGAAACAGGAATCAGAACAATCCAGGGAACTCCTATGTGCCACCTCACCAGAGGAATAACCAAGGGAACTATCATAATTCCCAACCAAATCACCAAGGGAATCAAGGGTCTAGCAACCAGTACAATACCCACCAAGGAAATCAGGGGAACTATCGACAACCCCAAGGACAACACCAAGGTCAAGGATCAAATTCTAATCAATTCAACTCCATGCCACAAAGGAGTCTGGATGACATGGTCCACGACCTAGTGAATTCACAGCAGTTCATGCAGAATAACTTGCATTCCAATAACGACGTGGTGCACAAATTGTAAGACACTCTCAGTCAGAACACAAAGCTGCCATGGACATGATGGCAAAATAACTGTCCCAGATCGTGGTTTCTTTGAACGAGATGCGGGGAAATGAAGGAAAACTTCCTGCCACGGTCAAGCCACCTGACCGAGCAAACATTAGTCACATCACCTTGAGATCCGGAAGGGGTTATGAAGGGCCGACATTGGAGATCGACGAGGAAGTACCCGCACAAGCAAGTAAGGGGAAGGAGATTCAGGTGTTTCAAGGAGATAGCCCTAGACCCAGAGAAGTTCCTGTTCAGGATGACCTCCAGAAGGGAGATTTAGGGGGATCTTTACCTCGAGCAGCTGATCCATTTTTCCTGGATCCAAAGCATGAGTTAGTAAGTAAAGAAGGAAGTAGAGAAGTTGGCGAACCCCCAGCTGGGAGTTCCACAAATGCGGTTAAGCGGGCGAAGCCGTTTCCATACCGAGGGGAAGCAAAGAAAAAGAAGGATGATACAGAGGACCTCATGGAGATTTTTAGCAAGCTGGAAATCAACCTGCACTTCTTGCAAGCCCTGAAGATGCCCGCCTTTAGCAAGTTCATCAAGGAATTCATATCAGGGAAGGCCAAGCCAGACGGGAAGATTGTAATCGTGGAGAATGTGTCTGCTGTGATACAAAAGAGAAGGATGCCTTCGAAATGCACAGACCCAGGTATGTTCACATTACCCATTTCTCTAGGGGATATCAAAGTCGAGCATGCTATGTGTGATCTAGAGGCGTCTATAAATGTTTTACCGCTTTCAATCTACAAGAAACTGACAGGGGTTAGGATGGTCGCTACTAAGGTGGTAATCCAGTTAGCAGATAGAACTTGCATCTGTCCTGAAGGTGTGTTGGAAAATGTCATAGTTAAGGTGCATAATCTCCTATATCCTGCTGATTTCTATGTTATCAAAATGAATGATAATGAATCTGCTGAGTCTAGTGGCGTGCTTTTAGGAAGACCATTTTTGCGCACTGCTAAGACCATTATCGATGTCTTCGATGGAACAATTTGCTTGGATTATAATGGGGAAAAATATACATTTAGCATAGATGAGGGAATGAAATGGCCATTGGATGTTGAGAATTTATATGCTATAGATGTTATTAACCCCTTGGTCCAAGAATATCTTGAGACGGAATTGATACAGGAACATATTGATAACTCGGAGTTGAGCCATTTAATCAAACAAAGAAGTTATAGGGTGGTGTGCAGCAATGAACACAACGGAGTTGACAGATGAGGAACTCACAGAGGCCATCATGGAGTTTTGCAGAAATCCCGAGTCAGCTAGATCTAGGGGATCAGTTCACGTGGCTAGTCTGGAGAATTCTCCTGGGTCTGGGAAGGAAACATTACCTAATATTGCAGAAAAAAATCCCTTGCCCCAGGAAACGAATAACACAAGGAAGGAACTGAAGACACTCCCACCAGGCCTCAAGTATGCTTATTTGAAGGAGGATGAGGCATTCCCAGTAATAGTTAACAGTAACTTGACTGAGGAACAGGAGAAGGAACTGTTGGAAGTGATCAGGTGGAACAAGAAAGCAATAGGGTGGACCCTCTCTGAATTAGTAGGAATCAGTCCTGATCTTTGCATGCACCACATCCGTTTAGAAGAAGGTGTGAAGGCTCACCGAGACGCCCAAGGGAAACTGAATCCAAACCTGCGAGAGGAAGTTCTGAAAGATGTGTTGAAATTGCTCTCTCTAGGGATCATCTACTCTATTCCGAACAGTGAGTGGGTCAGTCCTGTCCATATGGTGCCCAAAAAGTCTGGAATACAGGTTGTCAAGAATGATAAGAACGAATTGGTTCCCACTAGGCTGGTGACGGGGTGGAGGATGTGCATTGACTACAGCAAGCTGAATGAGGCCACAAAGAAGGATCACTTTCCCCTACCTTTCATTGATCAGATGTTAGAAAGATTGGCTGGCAAACAGTATTTTTGCTTCCTTGATGGATACAGTGGCTATTTCCAGATCTACGTTAACCTAGAGGACCAAGGGAAAACCACGTTCACGTGCCCTTTTGGTACGTATGCATACCGAAGAATGCCGTTTGGATTGTGTAACGCACTAGGAAAGTTCCAACGGTGTATGATGAGTATTTTTTCGGATTTGCTTGAAGTATGAATTGAGATATTCATGGATGATTTTACCGTATATGGGAATTCATTCGACACTTGTTTGGCCAGCCTTGACCTAGTGTTAAAAAGATGCCAGGAGAAGCACCTAGTTTTGAACATCGAAAAATGCCACTTCATGGTGACTGAAGGTATTGTCCTGGGTTACGTGGTTTCTGAAAGAGGAATACAGGTGGACAAGACAAAGGTCAAGGTGATATCAAAGTTACCTTACCCCACGAACCAAAAAGAAGTTAAAGGTTTCCTGGGTCACGCTGGATTTTATAGGAGGTTTATCAAGGATTTCGCGAAAATCGCGCAACCGCTCACTCATTTGTTGCACAACGATGTGGAATTCGTCTTTGACGAAGGATGCAAGAAGGCCTTTGAGATAATGTGCGATGCGAGTGATTTCACTGTGGGAGCTGTCCTAGGGCAGAAGATAGACGGAAAAAGTTATGTGATCTTCTATGCATCCAAGACTCTAAATCAAGCTCAGAAGAACTATGATACCACGGAGAAAGAAATGTTGGTTGTCGTTTACTCGTTAAAAAAATTTCGACCTTATCTTCTTGGGTCGAGGGTTATAGTCTTCACAGATCACGCAGCAATAAAGTACTTACTGGCTAAGAAAGAGTCTAAGCCGAGGTTAATCCGTTGGGTGTTGCTTTGGCAGTAGTTTGATTGGGAAGTGAGAGACAAAAGTGGAACGGAGAATAGAGTAGCCGATCACTTGAGCAGAATTCATCAAGGGGAAACGGAAGAGGCCATACCCGATGCTTTTCCTGAAGAGCATTTGTATTATCTAGGGGATTTTCCAAGACGAATTAGTTGGGAGGCAGTTTTGGCATTAACCGGTCTAGGAGTCCGACAAGGGGAAGCGAACACTTAACGCAGAACCATGGTTTGCTGACTTAGCAAATTACTTGGTCACGA
This sequence comes from Salvia hispanica, assembly GCF_029641045.1. NCBI lineage: Eukaryota > Viridiplantae > Streptophyta > Magnoliopsida > Lamiales > Lamiaceae > Salvia > Salvia hispanica. Next base: position 24,932,316 of record NC_142695.1, read on the forward strand.
GAGAGGTGCCAAGTTCAGACGAAGTTTCCCGGGGCCAGAGGATGTAAATTAAAAGCGAAGCCAAATATTACTTTTGGGACGACCCTTGCTTATGGAAGATGTGTTCGGATCAAGTGATTAGACGCTGCATTCCCGAAAGGGAACAAAGAGATGTACTAATTCATTGCCACACCTTGGCGTGTGGAGGTCACTTTGGACCAAGGAAGACAGCAAGGAAGGTATTGGACAGCGGTTTCTATTGGCCAACGCTTAACAAAGATGCCTTTGAGTTTTGTCAATGTTGTGAGAGATGCCAACAGACAGGGGGAATTTCATTGAGGGACGAGATGCCTCAGGTCCTGGTGATTGTTTGCAAAATTTTCGACGTGTGGGGAATGGACTTCATGGGACCATTTCCATCATCCTGTGGGAACACATATATATTGGTCGCAGTAGACTATGTGTCTAAATGGATAGAAGCTAAAGCCACCACGACATGTGAATCGAAGGAGGTGGCAAAATTTTTGAAGGCCAATATCTTCAACAGATACGGAGTTCCTCGAGCCATTGTCTCAGATCAAGGAACACATTTCTGTAATCGCACCATCGAGACTCTGATGAAGAAATATGGTGTTCACCATAGGGTATCTACCCCATACCACCCTCCGTCAAGGAAAGACTGGAGTAAGAGGCTCGGCGATGCATTATGGGTCTACAGAACTGCTTTCAAGACTCCTATCGGAATGTCGCCTTATAGGCTGGTGTTTGGTAAAATGTGCCACTTGCCCGTGGGTATCGAGCACAAGGCGTACTGGGCAGTAAAGGAGATGAATATGAAGCCTTTGGCTTGTGAGGAAGAAAGAAAGTTACAGTTACAAGAACTGGAGGAACTGAGGCTGGAGTCTTATGATTCTGCCATGTGGTATAAGGAAAGAACAAAATTATGGCATGACAAGAATCTCCGGGTCAAGGAACTCCATGTGGGACAGAAGGTGCTCCTTTTCCAATCCCGGCTCAAGCTGATGCCAGGGAAGTTGAAGTCTAAATGGATCGGTCCATATACCATTGTCGGCCTCTGTGCAAATGGAGCAGTAGAGATCCAGGGAAGTGCCTCTAACTCTGTCCCTTTTCTTGTTATTGGTCACAGAGTGAAAGTCTATAGGGATAATTCTGAGTTGTGCGTAGTGGAGGAAGTGCCACTACGCGCACTCTCTATTATCACCTAATCAGACAAGGAAGTATTCTCGATGAATTCCTGGGTCAGGGAAATTGGTTGACATTTTAAGCATATACACTGAACCAGGGAATCTCGGGAATACTCGAACGAAGTTGTAAATAGTTTAATTATGTTTTAAGCATAGGAAAATCTAAAAAATAATGTATAAAATTTAAATCTTCCAAAAATATTTTTGAATCACCAGACTCCGTAGGGAAACCGATGCCTTATATTCTAACCTTGACCTAGGAGTCTGGCGTCTTCAATTTTTTTAAGTATAGGGTCATGGTCAGGGAAATTAGCTAGAGAAGGAGAACCTGGACAAGCAAGTGAAGGAGGGATGGAGATAATTTGAATTTCAAAATAAGCCGATATTTATGGGAGGTGTACGGTTGCTTACATCACGCTTGCAACCGCACCATCTTTTCACCAGAAAAGGCTAACCGGAATTTCTCTCTCCAATAATCCCAATCGACGAAAAAACTGCATTTCCTCTTCCTTCTCTCTACTTTGTTTCTCTCTCAAGAACACAAACCCTAACCAATTTCGACCAAGTCTCTTTTTTATTTCAGATTTACAGTAATGGATCCAACTCAGGCCACCGGAAGTTCGCAGCCGGCGGTGTATGACGCAATTCTGTTGACAGAATTGACGCAAAAATTAGGTAGCACCAAGAAAGCGAAGGAAGTCTACGCTCTGTTCTTCGCCAGCCTGATGACATCCGCGGCGGCCATACCACCACCGACGATTCCAGCGGATTCGACGGCACAACCCGCAGTTCTCCAAGAAAAAAGGCCTCAAGATTCAACCAGGGTACCGGACTCTGGATCTAAACAAGCAGAAACCGCTTCACTAGAGGCGGATAAAGAAGAGGAAACGAATGAACTGCCGGCAGATGGTGGGCGGAAGAATGGTGAAGTGGAGGTGGAGACCGAGAGACAAGGTAATGAAAACCCTAACTCTGAGGGTGAGAAAGTTGTTAAGGGGGAAACCCCTGTTTGGGAAGAAATTACTGAGGGGGAAACCCCTGTTGTGGAAAGGATTGCTGAGGGGGAAACCCCTGTTCATGTAGAAGTTGCTAAGGGGGAAACCCCTGTTTTGGTAGAAGTTGTTGAGGGGGAAACCCATGTTCGAGAGTTGATGGATGAGGGGGAAACCCCTATGGAGGCTGGGGATGAAACCCCGAAGGATTTTAGGGGTGCGACCCCTGAACCAATGGAGGAGGGGGCAACCCCAAGTGATGTCGGGGGGGAAACCCCTGTTTATATTGAGGGGGCGACCCCGATGGTGGATGATGTGGGGGAAATCCCGAAAAAGCTTGTGGAAGACACGAACCTAGAGACTACTGAAGTACAGGAGCCCGTTGAGGAAGGGCTAGATCTGATTGTGGACCTGGTGGACGACCAGGAAGAAGAAGAACCCTGGGTGGACGAGAGAGCAGAGAGGAGAAGGGCCAGGCGGCGTCTTCTTGACGAAGTAGATGACTTGGTCTATTCTGAGAAGGAGGAGTTCCCTGCCCGAGGGACGGAAGCAGTAGTGGCAGAGGAGAGTCGCCTGGCCAAGGAGAGAGCAAGGAAAGGAAAGGCAGCGGTGACCCAGTCAACACGGTCCAGGAAAGCTCCCTCCGTCAAGGAAGTTGAGGAGACCCTTACCCCAGTGACCGAAGTTGCCTTTGCCGATGAACAAGACAGTCCTACTCATGGGTACAACTCTGAACTTGGAGAATCTGAAGTGGAGTTTGTCCAAGGACGTCCGGAGGTATGGCTGACTAAGGAACTGCTGGAGTCGATGAGGCATTTCGACGATCAGAAACGGGCCACAATGTACAAAGAGAGATGTAGTGCTGGAAAGATGGCCAAGTCTGGCAAGCAGTACAGCTCCAGGGAACTCATGACGATTGCATGTGATGAGGATTTCCGCTCATGTATCTATTCAATCGGTTTTGAATGGTTATTGAGGCACAGCCAGGAGAAAGTGTCGGTGGATTTAGCACGGGAGTTTTTCTCGACATTCCGATTAAAGAACACTTCTGACCTCGACGCGGACTCCATCACATTCCGGCTTTTTAATGAGGAACATGAAATGAGCATCCGAGAGTGGTCCCTGAGAATGGGGTTGTTTACTAAGGTTGAGGACGATGAAGGAATATGGAATGAGAGGATGGTTGGCGTACCGAAGAACACGCCTGGATTCAAAGTACAAGCAGCATGGGAACTAATCATTCACTCCAAGGCAGGGGCGTTCAAGTCAAGCTACTCCAGGGCTTCTCACATCGAGGACAGAATCCTCCGTTTTGCTCAGACGTTTATCAGCTACAACTTAATGGGAACTGCAAATTCAGCTCTGACGACAACTGATAAGTCGTATTCTAAGCCTTGGTTACTGGTCAGTACGTCTTGAAATGCATGTATTATCTGCAAAATAGTTTCTCAAGTGTGCAGGATTAAGGGATCCAAGTCAGTAGGAGACGATTCAGGTGACGCAAGTGAAAAGAGCGCTAGAAGGGTGCAATACTGACCAGGATGCATGCCAGAGAAAAGGCTCGAGATGGAGAAGAAGGATATCTGGGATGATCATTTACAAGGGGCAGAAAAGTCAAATCGTGAAGGAAGTCTACCCTAAAAACAAGGGAAGCCTCCCTATAAGAAGAGCCACTTGGAGAGAGAGAAGGAGGTTTTTTGAGAGTTCGGTTAGGAGTTCTAAGTTATCGGTTCTCAAACACACTTTGTAGAATTTTCTCTAGAAGATCAGTCCTTCAGCATTATCCAATCTCTCGTTCCTCGCCACAGATATGGTCACTTGACATCCAAGAGTCTACCGGAGTAGTCATCATCCCACCGTTCCAGCCAGTTCGTCGTAGTAGTATAGCAGTTTCACCGCCCGGAGTGGCAAAAACAATCGTTACTCACTTTCTAGTTTAATCTTTCCTTGCTTTCTTCGTTGGATCTGTGCAAACATTTATCTTTGTTGCCTTTTGAAGTACTTGGTGAAGATCCAAACGTTTTAGTTATGATATTTCTATTCTGAATGTCCCTTTGGTTCGAGTTTGCTTCATTCTGCCTTGGAAAGTTAGATCTAGTCGTTGCTTTTAATTTCCAAGTGTTTTTCTTATCTGGAGTTGTGGATCTGAGGTTTTAGTTATGTTCCAGTCTAATTTTCGTGCATGAGTCTTTCGTTCTGCATTATAATCACCACCTTGCATGTTAGTCAGTAGAGGTGAGCTGCATTTCCGCTGTTGAATTTAGGTTTGAGCATTTTAATCTATGGATCTTGAGTTTGAAGTTATGAATCTGAGTTTAGTTATGGTGCTTGTGTTTATATGATTTTTGTTAATACTTGGTGAAGAAGAAAACGTCAAAATCAGCTTTAGTTTGGACCACTTTTACTTTTAAGTTACTTTTACTTTTGTTCCTTACTTTTCAGTTATGCTGTCCAGACCTATCAGAGAGCCAACCAGCCACTAGATATAACCTTGTTGTCTAAATTTCCTCTTTTAGTAACTGTCTACTTTTCATATACCTCTGAGACACCTTGTCCCCTATTTTCACGAACACCACCACATGCCTGTTATTTTCACGCCTACTAGTCAGTAGAGTACCGCCTTTACTTCTTGCCTAGGTAAAATCTCAACCCAAGCGTGGTAGCTAACCAAAAACACCTAGGAAAGTCACTGTAGTTATCCGAACGTGTCCATCCTTGTGGGATTCGACCTTTACCTCCACTATACTAATCATTAGAAGTGGGTTGAGGAAACTTGTTTGAAACTAGGTCCCGGTTGTCGTACCAACGACTCAGCTGGGTCGGAAATCTCTTCCTGATCAGTTGGATACACTCCAAATTACATACGTTGACCGAGAGAAAATCTGCACTTTTCAAAATGGCGCCATTGCCGGGGATGGACGGCGTTCATACCTGTTATTGTGTGTGATCGTTTTGGTGTACATACTGTTTATAATTTTCCTTTTCTTTTTGTTTTCAGTTTATGAGAAGTGGCTCGACTCCAGGCCAGTGGAGACCAAGGATACTTCCCCGAGGAACGATACTCGTTACCACTCGTTCTGGCCTGTCGACAGCACTGTCTGACCTAGGCACGAGCAGCAACGAGGAGAAAGAGGATCTAGAATACCAACTCCCGGAGCTTCCACCCCAACCAGTAAGAACACTGGTGAGAATGGCTGACCAAGGTGAGGACGATCCCAAGCTCGCAACACTTACTGCACACGCTGACGGAGATCCCCCACAAGCCATAGTGGTCACCCCAGGCCAGACCGCCTGTGATGTGAAACCCCACGTGATTGCAATCCTACCGACGTACTGTGGGAAGAGTTACGAGGGACCCTACGAATTCTTAAATGAGTTCTGCAAAATCTGTAAGGCGCAGAGGCGGCCAGCAGGAGCAAGCGAGGACGATTACAGACTGAAGGCCCTACCTTTTGTCCCAAAGGGAGAGGCCAACACCTGGTTCATGCGCCTGCCAGCCGACTCCATCAATACATGGGCCGATTTCAAGTCAGTTTTCCTAGCTGAGGTCTTCCCGTCTTCAAAGACAAGTGCATTGAAGAGGAAAATATCGTGCATAAGGCAAGAATATGATGAAACCCTGAGCGAGTACTGGGAGAAGTACATGAGCCTTCTGGAGTCGTGCCCCAACCATCGCATCAAAGAGATAGAGGTACACCACACCTTCTATGAGAGGATGAACAAGGAAACCAAGGATCTGGCGAATTCATCATCCGGAGGCGATTTCACACAGTTGAGAGTCAGTGAAGCTAAGAAGGTGTTACGCAAACTGTTGAATGCGAAGAAGACGTACGACAACGCAAGGGATGGGTACAGCAGAGAAAGGGTAGCAAGTGCTTCGGCTACTGACCAGGAAGAACGAATGGATTTGAAGATGGAGGAATTAAAGAAGGAGTTGCTGACTGCAATCAAGCAAAACACTCCACCACCTTCTCCGACTGGAGGCAAAGAGGCCCCGGAACTACCATATGATCAGCCGGACAACTCGCCAGATGTGGAGCAAGCAAATGCCGCAGGATACTACAATTCCAACGGCAATTAGATTCCGGGAAGGCAAAGGGATGCACCGTGGAGGGACCACCAAAACTTCCGATGGGGAGATGGAAATCAGAATCAGAACCAAAATCAGGCTCAAAATCAACCCAACCCCCACCCGAACCAAAATTCCAACCGTGGCCCAACAAACCCTGACTACCAGTCTAACTGGGTAGGAAGAAACCAGCATCCTCAGAACCAAAACCCTCTAAACCAGAACCCGAACCCTGCCTATGTGCCACCCCATCAGCGAAACAACCAGAACCAAAACCAGAACCAATTTAACCCAGGGCCTCAACATAACAGCCACAACCAAAACCAAAATCAGTACCAGCACAACCACGACCAGTACAACCCTACTGCCCGGTATAATCAGTACCCACAGAACCAAAACCAATAAAATTTCTCGGGCTACTAGTCAAACCCACCACCCCAGTATAACCAGCACCAGGGCTCGAACCAATTCCATCACCCAAACAGGTCGAGGAGGTCTATGAAAGAATGATGGGAGAGATGCTTGCTTCGCAGCAGAGCATTAAAAGCGACTTGTAGTCCAGTAATGAAACAATGCAAGGAATGCAAAGTGCCCAGAAGAAGCATAGGGCAAATATGGATATGATGAACAGGCAGTTGGCCCAGCTTGCTAACTCGGTGGGCGAAATGAAAGGGAACTCAGAGAAACTCTCATCTACAGTCCATGTACCTGAAAAGGCAAATGTGAGTAAGATTACACTGCAGTCCGGAACAGCCTACAATGGACCTCAACTCAAGAACCCTATTGGGGAATCTAGTAGAGAAAGGGTGTTGAGCGACACCATCTCTGCGGAAGAGCTCAAGAGACCTCTGCCTCAGATGGAGGATCCATTTTTTCTAAACGAGAAGCCTACTGCGGAAGGAAAGGAGGGAAAAACACAACCTGGAAATGAGCAACCGGAAAGAGCAATGCCCACATCGGGACCTCAAACCCCGGAGGCACCAAGGGAAAGTCACAAGGACTAACTGAAGAGGCTAAAGGAGAAAAACCGTTTCCATATCGGTTTGTGACGAAGAGGAAGAAAAAACCGTTTTCATGTCGATTTTCGGAAAGCTGGATGTCACCATACCATTCCTCCAAGCCGTGAGACTGCCTCCTCTGGGGAAGTTTATAAAGGAGTTCATAGCCGGAAAGGCCCAGGAGGATGGAAAAATCATGGTGGAAGGGATAGCATCAGCTATTATACAGGAGAAACTACCACCCAAGAGAGCCGACCCAGGTATGATTACTTTACCCATAACAATTGGAGATGTAAAAATCGAGCATGCAATGTGTGATTTAGGAGCATCTATCAATGTTATGCCGTTATCCATTTATAATCGGTTGAAGGGGGTAAAATTGTCAAATACTAGGGTGTTGATCCAAATGGCTGACAGGTCATGTATACATCCTGAGGGTGTGTTAGAAAATGTGTTGGTCAGGATACAAAGATTACTTATCCCGCTGATTTTTATGTAATTAAATTGTGTGAACCAGAAGCTAGGGAGTCTAGCGGGATATTGTTAGGAAGGCCATTTTTAAGAACGGCTAAGACAATTGTGGATATGGCTGAGGGGACAATCTGCATTGACTTTAATGGTGAGAAATTTGTTTTTGACATCAATGAAGCCATGAAAAAACCAATAGATTCTGAAAATCTATGTTATGTTGATGTAATTGACCCCTTAGTCCAAGAATTTCTTGAGGCCGAATTATTGCAGGAATAGCTTCAAGCCTTGGATGTGTATGCCCAGGCTGATGTGGAAGCAGCTGCATGGTGTGATCTGATCAATAGCCGAGGGTTAACTGACGAGGAAATCGAAGAAGCAATTACGGAATTCTGTCAGAAGTCAGAACTAGCGAGATCCGTAGGGGCCTTGCTACCGGCCAGTATGGAGGAAAAATTAGATGGTGAACAAGAGCGAGAGGATGATTCAAAAAAGAACCCTCTACCTACAGACACACTACCCCCGCAAGTGGAGTTGAAAAAGTTGCCAGCGAACCTTAAGTATGCCTACCTCGGGGAGGAAGACTCGTTCCCTGTAATCATCAATAGCGGGCTGACTGAAGAGCAAGAGGCAAGACTACTAATTGTGCTGAGCAAAAATAAGAAGGCTATTGGATGGAGCCTTACGGACCTGGTGGGGATAAGCCCGGACGTCTGCATGCACCACATTAGGCTGGAGGAGGGAACCAAGGCACATAGAGATTCTCAAAGTAAGGTGAACCCAAACATGCGGGAAGAGATACTGAAGGAAATCTTGAAGTTACTCTCACTGGGCATTATTTACTCGGTACCCGATAGTGAATGGGTCAGCCCAATCCATATGGTCCCCAAGAAATTAGGGAATCCAGGTGGTTAAGAATGAGAGGAATGAGCTAGTGCCCACCAGACTAGTCACTGGATGGTGAATGTGTACAGATTATCGAAAGCTAAACACTTCAACCAGGAAGGACCATTTCCCCCTGCCGTTCATCGATCAAATGCTGGAGCGACTGGCTGGGAGGAAGTACTTCTGCTTTTTGGATGGGTACAGTGGTTACTTTCAAATCTACGTGAACCCGGAGGACCAGGATAAGACCACGTTCACTTGTCCGTTTGGAACCTATGAGTATAGGCGTGTGCCATTTGGCTTATGCAACGCACCCGGTACCTTCCAATGGTGCATGATGAGCATATTCTCGGATTTGATTGAGGATTGTATAGAGATCTTTATGGATGATTTCACTGTCTACGGAGACTCTTTCGACTCGTGCTTGCAACATTTGGATGTGGTGCTAGAAAGGTGCCAAGCAAGGACTCTGGTTTTAAATTTTGAGAAATGCCACTTTATGGTTACAGAATGAATTGTCTTAGGACACGTGGTGTCAGAAAAGAGAATCCAGGTGGATCAAGCTAAGGTGGATGTCATATCCAAACTACCCTTCCCTACTGATCAGAAAGGAATAAGAGGTTTTCTGGGCCATGCTGGATTTTATCGAAGATTTATCAAGGATTTCGCCAAGATTGCCACACTTCTCCAGAACGAGGTGGAGTTCATTTTCGACGAACATTGCAAGGCTGCTTTCAACCTCCTTAAGGAAAAAGTGATTTCTGCACCGATTATTCAGGCTCCTAACTGGGATCACCCCTTCGAGGTGATGTGTGATGCTAGTGACTATGCAGTGGGGGCCGTACTGGGTCAAAAGATCGATGGGAAAAGGTACGTGATATTCTATGCATCTAAAACCTTGAATCACGCCCAACGGAATTATGACACCACCGAGAAGGAGATGTTGGCGGTTGTCTATTCATTCGAAAAGTTCAGGCAGTACCTACTGGGATCCAGAGTCATCGTCTATACTGATCATGCGGCCATTAAGTATCTCATTGCGAAGAAGGAGTCAAAACCCCGACTGATCAGATGGGTGCTGCTTTTACAAGAATTTGATTGGGAAGTAGAACACAAAAAGGGGGTTGAAAACAAAGTAGCGGACCACTTGAGCAGAATAATACAAGAAGGGAACAGTGAGGATGTGAGAGATCGATTCTCGGAAGAGCATTTGTGTGAAGTGATTTTCTCCGCAAGGAAGATCTATTGGGAAGAAGTAATGAGGATTACTGGGCAGGACGCAACAACTAAGGGCAAGGAGAAAGTAGGACAGGAACCCTGGTATGCGGACTTGGCCAACTACCAATGGTGCCAAACGTGACAAAGGCTCAGAGGATGAAGATCAAGAGCGAAGCAAAGTATTATTTCTGGGACGACCCATTCTTGTGGAAGGCAGGAACCGACCAGGTCATAAGGAGATGTGCTCCTGACTGGGAGCAATGGGATGTACTAACGCACTGCCACTCCTTGGCATGTGGAGGACATTTCGGGCCAAGGACGACTTCCAGAAAGGTGCTGGATAGCGGATTCTACTGGCCAACCCTGAACAGAGATGCATACGAGTTCTGCAAAGGCTGTGACCGTTGCCAACTGACCGGTGGGATCTCCGCGAGGGACGAAATGCCGCAAGTTCCAATAATTGTTTGTGAGGTGTTCGACATCTGGGGTATGGACTTCATGGGTCCTTTTCCCTCATCTTATGGGAACTCCTACATCCTGGTGGCAGTTGACTATGTATCAAAGTTGATAGAAGTCAAAGCCACAAGCACTTGTGAATCTAAAGAAGTCACCAAGTTCCTCAAGAGTCATATATTCAGCCGATTTGGGATATCAAGGGTAATCATCTCCGATCAAGGGACTCACTTCTGCAACCGAACGGTCGAAGCATTGATAAAGAAGTACGGAGTTCATCACCGCCTATCTAGCCCTTACGACCCACAAGCCAACGGGCAAGCAGAGATCTCAAATAGGGAAATAAAGAGCATTTTAGAGAAGTCAGTCAACCTCTCCAGAAAAGATTGGAGCACAAGGTTGGAGGATGCTCTGTGGGCATATCGGACAGCCTACAAAACTCCTATCGGGATATCCCCCTATCGCATCGTCTTTGGGAAGATGTGTCACTTGCCAGTAGGAATTGAACACCGAGCGTACTGGGCAGTTCAGCAGGTTAACGTGGATGCTAAGTCCTGTGAAGAGGAAACGAAGCTACAACTACAAGAGCTGGAAGAACTCAGATTGGAGTCGTTTGACTCAGCCATGTGGTACAAAGAGAAAACAAAGATGTGGCACGACAAAAATCTGAGAACCAAGGATCTCCAAGTTGGTCAGAAAGTACTACTCTTCCAGTCAAGATTGAAGCTAATGCCTGGGTAACTCAAGTCAAAATGGGCAGGACCTTACATTATCACTGCACTACGTGCTAATGGAGCGGTCGAGATTTCAGGGAGTATCCCTAACTCTGAACCTTTTGTCGTTAATGGGCATAGATTAAAAATATATAGGGAAAATGAAGAGATGTGTGTAGTGGAAGGAATTCCACTACATCTCAATAGTGTCTAAATGACCAGTAGAAAAGGGGTTTAGAGTTCCACATGGTCAACGTAATATGATTTGTGCTTATTGACCAGGTAAAACTTTAAATACCCTTAATAATGATGTAAATATTGTGAATATTTAGTAATTTAACTTAAGTTAAGTAGGAAAAACACCAAAAAGATTTTCGGATCTTAAATATTAATTCGGAGTCCGTACTGAGCACGAGGATATCACTTGGGTGAAACTCTGAATTATGTTTAAGAGCCATTTATTTGCTTTATTTCTATTTCTAGCTAATTGAAAAGGGGGAGATGAGTGAAGTTTGAATTTTGGGGTGTTGCAGCTTTGGAGGCGAGTGCAGAGACTGGGGGGGCGCGTGGAGCAGAGACGTCCAATCAGCTGCGAGAACGCCCAACCGCCTCCCACCCGAAGCGTCGCAACCTGGCAACCGCTTACAACCGGTCAAAACCCTCAATTTCCTACCCCATTATAAAATACCCCACCGCCTACTCCCCTTCACTTTACAAACCCTTACCTGCATTCTCTCACCCACAACCACCACCCCACTCCGAAAACTACCACCCCACTACGAAAACCACCGTGAATCACTACCGGAAAAAGAGAACCACCACCGATACAGACCATGGCAAAGAGAAAAGCAACCGATAACCCAGCATCTACCACCGGCGAAGACCCCCCAGAAGTCCGGGCGACAACCGAATCGTAGCCGCCAAGTCCACAACGATCACAGCAAACGCCGACGACACAAATTCCGGCAATGGTTCCTTTAGACGCACTGGCGGCATACCTAAGGCAACAGGACACGAACAAGGATTGGACAGCGACACTGGCCGGATTTAGCCTGACCGGAGTAATGCCGGTGACACCAACCCCTACCCAAACTGCAACCACAGTAAACCCACCCACAACCACCCCAAAAACCTCAAATCTGACATCCGAAAAGACCTCCCCAACAGTAACTGCACAATCAGAACCCTCTCACCTTTCTCCCATACACCAACAAACAGAGCCGCTCGACGTTAGCCCTCTTTCCGCCTATCAAGATCCCAACTGGGGAGAAACAGAGGAAAAGGAGAGCGGAGGGAGAGCAAGCGAGGGCGAGAAGGACGAAGCAGAGAAGGATGAAGCAGAGAAGGAGGTGATACACCTGAACGAAATGGCCAAGAAGCAAGGGTTAATGACGGATGATGAGTTCCAAACGGTTTTGACCAAGGGAGATAGGATCGTGGTAAACCCTGAAGGGGTGGCTAGGGTACTGGACCTCGCATCCCAGGCAGTAGGAAAGGGGGAAACAACCATGGAGGCAGATGAGCCAGAGAGGGTAGTCCACCAATCCGTGAAAGAGATGACAGAAGAACAACCGGAGAAAGATGAGCAACTTGAGGAGGAGAGGCAAGAACCAGAAACACATCAAGAGGAAGCCTCAGTGGTAACTAAACCAGAGCCAGTAAAGAGGAGGCTAGTGTTGAAGAACGACCCCAAGGCAGAAAGGCAGAAACCCCAAAGAGTGTCACAGACATGCTTAGGAAAGTGGAAGTCCAACAAGGCAGTAGCAAACACAGCAGCAGATGCAGTGGAGGTCTCTAGCGAAGATGAGAAGACTACTCCTACAAAACCTGGGGAGGAGCCCTCGACCAGAAAGACACCCAAATGGCAACAGGGACAGTATCATCAACGCCGACTGACCAGAAGGAGAATGCTGACAAGGTGGCTGAGGGTCTGGACCTCACATCAAAGTCAGTAGGTCGGGAAGAGGCGACGAGAAGTGATACTAGTACCCGTGTGGTGACCAAGCCTACCACCCAGGAGGACGTTTCAACACAAGCAGAAGAAGAAGCAGAGGCAATGGAAATCGAAAAAGCCAAGTACATCCAAGAAAGAAAGAGAAAGGGGAAAGCCCCTGCCAAGAAGAAACAAGTCGTAAAGAAACAGCGCACTGCCAATGCCAGCATAGTGATCAGAGAGCCGAAAAAGAGAGGGAGATTAAGCGACAGCGACTACACCTCCAGCGAGGAGTCTGACTTGGAGAGTGATATCTCTCTAGAAGGGTAAGAATACCATGAGCAGCAGCTCCCCGACAATCACCATGAACTAGTCCACCCTCCGGTAGAGAGGATCGTGTACAGACAGTGGAGGGTAGAGCTCACTCATGAGCTTATGGAGGAGATGAAGCACTACGACACCAAAAAGCTTCAAGACGCATTTGACGACAAGGAAGATAGCAGCAAGCAGGTCAAATGCGGAAAGGTACTCCACATACCCTCTTTGGATGAGTTATCTGTTCGTGATTCCTTCCTGGCAAGTATGGAAGCATTGGGTTTTGAGTGGGTGTTAGAGAATAGGGACCCGGAGATATCTGTGAGATTAGCGAAGGAGTTCTTCACCACGTTTAGGTTCCAAGTCACAACGGACCTAGACGAGGTGTCGATTTCCTTCAGGATATTCGGTGGAGAGCTGTCCATGAGTCTGATCGAGTGGACCGTGCGACTGGGAATGTGTAGCCTGGAGGAGGCTATAGGACCAGAATGGAGAAGTCGAGAGAGGGGGGTACCGAGGAGACACATAGACTTTGAGCCCCAGGAAACCTGGGAAGAGCTAACCCACCCTGATGCTGGTCAGTTCGCCTCCACTACATCCAGATCCACCCATTTCAACAATTCCATGCTGAGACTAGTGCAACTCTACTTGGGCTACAACTTACTGGGACAGAGTAATTCGGATGCCAGAACATCTATGACTGAATTGTACATGGCGTGGTGCGCTAATCGTGGTAGGAGACTGCATTTGGGATTTTGGACAACCTACCAATGCCACCTGATAGCCACCCACCCAGCTAGGAACTTGTCCCTCTGCCACATACTAGGAGCCTTCGTGCGCAACAACAACATCATAACAGAGGTAAAAGACCTATCTCCGATGTACATGGTCGATGCTCCTGGCCTGTTCGATATACCCTTCTTCGTCCGCACCAACTTGGTATACTACAGAGAAGGAGTCCTCCAATTCTACCCGATGGGAGAAGCCCCTGGTGGAAGGGCACAACAGGTCCAAGAGGGGCAAGCTGGGCAGATCGACCAAGCGCAAAGGCTGAGGCAAGAAAATCTGGAGGGGGCAGTCACTGAGCTAGCGGAGGAGAATAGACAATCACGGGCAGAGATGGCAAAGCTGACAACCCTGATGGAGAGAATCCTAAAGGAATTGGCAAGAGGAAAGAAAAACACTGGAGCTGGAACAAGTGGACATGGAGGAAAGAACGAGGAAACCACCGGACCTGAGGAAGAAGAAGGTGATGAACAAGAGGAGGCAGATGACAACCAACCGGAATCCACTGAAGAGGAACCAAAGGAACCACCTGCACAGACCCCTGCGCCAAGGAGGAGCCGGAGGAACGTCTGATCGACTCCTCCCCCAAACTGACCAGTTAGTTTTCTTTTTAATTTTTAGTTTTCTTTTATTTCTGTTTTTTTTACTTTTGTTAAATCATGTGTTTTGTTATGTTTTTTGTGTTCTGTCAAAAGCATGTTAACTCACACTTAGCCTACTGCGTAGTCTAAGTGTGAGGAGTTTATATGTTTATATATCATGTTTTGTAAAAATTCTGCTCTGTTTTGTAAATCTATGTATATGTCTGAAGCTCTCCCACTTAGCCTATTGCATAGTCTAAGTGTGAGAAGTTTTTAGATATAGTATGTGTTTGTTATAAATATGTCTCTGTCATACTAGCCATTCCCATTTTTCACTTCACAACCCGTATCTGGGGCAGACACTTGTGAAGAGAGAGGGGGGAGCAAATGGCCAGTATGACATGTATATATGTGTTATTTGAGTCAGTGCATGTTAGTTTTTTTTTTAGGGTTTGTTTAGGTCTAGGAATTATGTGTTATGTGTTTTTCAATGAATGGGCTTAAAACTCAACTGCCTCGAACTGACGGTGAGGGAAATTGAGGGAGATAAGGCATGCCGGAAAATAGAAACCACCCCCTCCAATAACCCCTAGTCAGTATAGATGATGCAAGTATGAAGGAAAAACCCATCCCTTAGGTTAGACACGAAAGCCCTCTTAAAAGGTGAGTTAGAAGCCCCAAAGTGGAATTGCTTTCCACTAAACACTGAAAAAAAGAAGAGTGGCTACCACATGATGTCTTGGGCGAGGTGACCGCGTGTAGTAAACCCTGAAGGCAGTAGGAAACCCCCCTCGTAAAAAAAAATAAGTAAAAAAAAAAAAAAACCTACCCTTAGAACCCCATTTTCTAACCTGATCTATACCCCGAAATAACCCATCAGCCACTAGAACTGTGTGTGTGCAAGGCATAAGGCAAGGAGGAAACTGCCCAGGAGGACATACAAAAGGGTCCAGCTGAAGAAAAAGAAAAAAAAAGAGAGAAAATCGATCTGGAAAAATTCCAAATCCAAAAATAGAAGAAGGTATAAGGGTGGCGAAGCCACAGGAAAGGAAACCGAAGAAAATGGTCGCAGATACTTGACCACAAAAAGAGAAAGGAGGAAGAAGGAATAAGGGTGGCGAAGCCACAAGGAAGCTACTGACCAGTTGGAAGCCAATGTCAGCAATTGTCGAGCCGAAGAAGAAGCCCTAGCCAGAAGCCCGAATGTACACAGTTCTCCCACACCGAAATAAGTAGTTAGTTTTTGAACCTTAGAGCCTTAGGAACAACCACCCCAAACATTACAAACCAATAGCCCCGCTACAAGCCTTAAAGACCTTCAGGAGCTGCACGTGAGATCTGAGTCTGAAGCATCTGTGGTTCAGCATTGAGAGAAAACAGTCCTAACATCCCCTGTGAGGAATGAGTGACTGAGTGAACCCAGTGTTTGGCCTAGGATTGGGTGATCCTGACAAGCGGATATACTGACTGGGAAAGAAAAGGGGGGCGGCAGAAGTTCAAGGCTTCCTAAGGCCGGATTGCACCTGATCTCGGGGGAGGGGTGGTTGAAAATATAGCCTGTTCTATGTGTTTACGTTAATTATATGTGTTATGTGTTTGTGTCGTTGTTTGTTTTCTTTTTTTCTTTGCCTCAGAGTCTTGAGTCTAGTAGGTAGAGTCGGTCAGGGGGAGTAACCAGACTCGAATTCGACTTATTTCTTTTTGTTTGTCTTCACGCTTGAGGACAAGCATGTGGTAAGTGTGAGAAGTTTGATAAGTCGTATTCTAAGCCTTGGTTACTGGTCAGTACGTCGTGAAATGCATGTATTGTCTGCAAAACAGTTGCTCAAGTGTGCAGGATTAAGGGATCCAAGTCAGTAGGAGACGATTCAGGTGACGCAAGTGAAAAAAGCGCTAGAAGGGTGTAATACTGACCAGGATGCATGCCAGAGAAAAGGCTCAGGATGGAGAAGAAAGATAGCTAAGATGATCATTTACAAGGGGCAGAAAAGTCAAATCGTGAAGGAAGTCTACCCTAAAAACAAGGGCAAGCCTCTCTATAAGAAGAGCCACTTGGAGAGAGAGAAAGAGGTTTTTTTAGAGTTCGGTTAGGAGTTCTAAGTTCTCGGTTCTCAAACACACTTTGTAGAATTCTCTCTAGAAGATCAGTCCTTCAGCATTATCCAATCTCTCGTTCCTCGCCACAGCTATGGTCACTTGACGTCCAAGAGTCTACAGGATTAGTCATCATCCCACCGTTCCAGCAAGTTCGTCGTAGTAGTATAGCAGTTTCACCGCCCGGAGTGGCAAAAACGATCGTTACTCGCTTTCTAGTTTAATCTTTACTTGCTTTCTTCGTTGGATCTGTGCAAACATTTATCTTTGTTGCCTTTTGAAGTACTTGGTGAAGATCCAAACGTTTTAGTTATGAAATTTCTATGCCGAATGTCCCTTTGGTTCGAGTTTGCTTCATTCTGCCTAGGAAAGTTAGATCTAGTCGTTGCTTTTAATTTCTAAGTGTTTTTCTTATCTGGAGTTGTGGATCTGAGGTTTTAGTTATGTTCCAGTCTAATTTTCGTGCATGAGTCTTTCGTTCTGCATTATAATCACCACCTTGCATGTTAGTTAGTAGAGGTGAGCTGCATTTCCGCTGTTGAATTTAAGTTTGAGCATTTTAATCTATGGATCTTGAGTTTGAAGTTATGAATCTGAGTTCATATGGTTTTTGTTAATACTAGGTAAAGAAGAAAACGTCAAAATCAGCTTTAGTTTGGACCACTTTTACTTTTAAGTTACATTTACTTTTGTTCCCTACTTTTCAGTTATACTGTCCAGACCTATCAGAGAGCCAACCAGCCACCAGATATACCCTTGTTGTCTAAATTTGCTCTTTTAGTAACTGTCTACTTTTCATATACCTCTGAGACACCTTGTCCCCTATTTTCACGAACACCACCACATGCCTGTTATTTTCACGCCTACTAGTCAGTAGAGTACCACCTTTATTTCTTGCCTAGGTAAAATCTCAACCCAAGCGTGGTAGCTAACCAAAAACACCTAGGAAAGTCACCGCAGTTGTCCGAACGTGTCCATCCTTGTGGGATTCGACCCAGGTCCCGGTTGTCGTACCAACGACTCAGCTGGGTCAGGAATCTCTTCCTGATCAGTTGGATACACTCCAAATTACATACGTTGACCGAGAGAAAACCTGCACTTTTCAACAACCGACCTTTATTTCACTTGGTGCATGGAAAAAGGCGTTAAGGTGCATCTAGGCTATTGGCTGGCTCAAGCATGTCATCAAATGACCAGCAACCATGCTCGACATATGTATACCTGCCATCTCCTAGGCGCCTACCTCCAGCGGAACATTGAAATGAAGATAGCCAAAACCGCTCCCTTGGTCGTGATGTGCGAACCCCCGGAGACTTTCAGTGTTGAGTACTTTTTCAACACGGGGTTACTCCAAGCTCACGGCAAACAAACTTTCTTCTACACGGTAGGAGACAAGGTGAAGGCGGAGGCTAAGGAGGCTGCGGAGGCTATGCCGAGTGAAGAGGTCGAGGAGCTGAGAAAGGATGTCCAGGATGTGAGGAAAGAAATGCAGGTGATGAGGAAAGAAATAGTTAGAGAACTTGGTGGGATAAGGAAAGAGCTGAATGGTAACCGTGAAGAGGTGAAGACCCTGCGGGGAAATATTGCGGATCTGCCGGTGAAGTCCGCCAAACAGAACGAGCGGATGACGGAGGCTGTGGAGCTTGTAATGAAGATGTTGAAATGGTTGGAGAAGACACTCCCCTTGACCCAGTCGAAGGCAACTCCTGGGTCTAGCAGCGAGGTCAAGCAACCAGGCAAGAGCAGTCCCTCCGTCCAACGACCACCGCACAAGCAAATGGTTACCCCATCCGCGTCTAAGCCAGTGTCAATTCTATCCAGGTCAAAGTCCATGATGTTGAAGAAGTCAGTGTCTGATCAACCAAAGGAAGAGGAGGAAGAGCCGGAGCTGCCGGCAAAAAAGAAAGTGAAGATGACCCGACCCGGGATCCCACCCCAATCTGGCTCTCGAGGGAGCCAGACCCAGAAGTGAATCACCCCCATGACCAAGTAACTTTTATTTTCTTTTTATTTTTGTTGTTATTATTTGTGTCTCTGTGAATATTTGCTATATGTGTTTACCTTCTCCCACTTAGCCCAATGCTTGGTCTAAGTGTGAGAAGTTTATGTTTTCTGGTTATTGTGTCTTCTCCCACTTAGCCCGATTCTCGGTCTAAGTGTGAGAATTTTTATAGGATTTTATTTGTTTATTGTGTGTTGAATTGACTACCCTTTTCCCCCCTTCACGACGATGGCTTGGGGACAAGCTTGAGTGAAGTGGGAGGGGGAGGGGAGTCAATGCGTGTAGTTGTCAGCATGTTATGAGTCGTTAAGTCTAGGTTTTGTTTGCGTCGCATGAGCTGGTGAATATAATATGGCATGATCTCCTTAGTGAAAGTAATTGAAGATAGGATGTATTTCAACTTAGAAGCCTTTTCCTTTAATAAGCCAAGTCAATCTGGACGAAGTGAGAACGATAGAGGATGCCTTAGCTTACTTAGTTGTGAAGCCCCACTATAAGAGTGAGTTATAAGCCTTAAATAACTTTGAGCTAACACATGTAAAGGGGCCGCCACTGAATGCTTAGGGAGAAGAGTCATGACGGAGAGAAAAAAAAGGGGGAATTGGGTTATGAAGGTATAAGCTGGACGAAGTCCAGGTAAAGGAGTTATAAGCTGGACGAAGTCCAGAGGAGAGAAGAGGAAATAGAGGAATAAGCTGGACGAAGTCCAGAGGAAAAAAGAGAGAAGAAAAAAATGATGAAAAAGAAAAATAAAAAAAGGAGGTATAATTTGGACGAAGTTTAGAGGGAATATGTCTAAGGGCAGGAAACAATAGTAACCTGACCCAGTAAAAAAGGGGAGAAAGAAGTATACAAGGAGAAAACTCTCATAACCCGACGCTTCATTGGTATGACAATAACTTATGAGAGAATCGATCCTAACATCCCTGGTGAGGAATGAGTGATCGAGTGAATCCAACAATTGGGGAAGTAAAAGGCTATCTTGACGAATTGACAGATTGATTAGGTAGAAGAAGGGAAGGGGCCAATTTGGAGAAGTGCAGCCTGTTGAATTGACCTTGATCTTGTGGGGACGGTTGCCTAAAAGTTGAAGCTAGTTCATGCATATGTGTCTATGTGTTTTATCTTTAAGTGTTTGTTATATGTGCATTAGTTGTGTCTAGGTCTAGGAGTCTGTTTAGAGTCTAAGGAGTCGGTCAGGGGATAACCGTGCTTTGAAATTCGCCTTATTCTTTTTCTTGTCTTTATACTTGAGGACAAGTATGGTTAAGTGTGAGCAATTTGATAAGGCTAATTTCATGCATCGGTTATGTGTTGAAAAAAACATTATTCTGCTGGGTCCAACGCAGTTTTTAAGCCAGGTGTGTGAAGGAAATGCTAGATCCAGGAAGAGCTGGAGGCGATGGACTAGAAAAGGAAAATGAAGGAAAGTGAGCATAACTGAAGAGAAAAAAAAGAATGGCTAGAACAAGGAAGTCAATAGCTGAGGGCAACAAAGACTATTCATACCTCGCTGGACCCACTTCAACGCCTATAAATAAAGGAGCATGCAACACACGCTGGATATGATTTTTGCTCTTAGCTCACACACTCACACACACACCTGGTAAATGAGAATTCTGGGATAGTTAGGGTTTCTAAGGGGTTCATCTTCGGCGAAAGTCAGTGTAACACCGTCCTCTCGGAGGGCGAAGAAACAATCTGCTTTTCATTCAGTTTTCATACTTTTATTCCGTCGAACTTCATTGTTTTGGAAGTCGATTTAGTTGATGCTACTTCTCGGTTATCTATGCATTTAGTTTTTGTCATGTTGGTGTTATCTTGTGTTGATTTATGATTCTGGGTTTTTGTTTGAAGTTTTATTTCGGCACTTGGATATTAATCTCTGTTTTGGATAATTCTATGCTTGATCTGGGAAAGAGGTTGTGGATCTAAATTGTCGTTGTTGATCGGTGGTTGTTTGTTGAATCTAAAGCTATGGATATACTTTGGTCGGAGTTGGTGTCGAATGCTTGGATCCGGAGAGGATTTAGCATCCGAGGTTGGATCTGAACAGGGGAATCAAGTTGTGCATA
Source organism: Salvia hispanica (assembly GCF_029641045.1). Taxonomy (NCBI): domain Eukaryota; kingdom Viridiplantae; phylum Streptophyta; class Magnoliopsida; order Lamiales; family Lamiaceae; genus Salvia; species Salvia hispanica. The sequence goes on from NC_142695.1 coordinate 24,953,082, forward strand.
GATTTCGAACTTTTTGCTCTCTTTTCAATTTACCCCGTCTAGTAGCCGTAGATCTGCTTAGTCTTTAATTGTTCTTCGTTAAATTGCTTTAAATCCAGTCTGCTTCATTTCCGATTCTCGTTCCATCTCTGTTTTTTCTGATTTTTTTTATGCAAATTGATTGGAGAAGATGATGTCGCTGTTAGTTAGTACTTTAGTTAGTTGTTTTCCAGCTTTTCATCCGTACCTTTCCTTTTCAGCAATGGTCCCCACCGTCAGTTTATTTCCCAGGTCTAGGTAATTTAGAAATAGTTTCTTAGATCTAGTGATTTTCTCGTTTCCGGTTTTCATGCATGATTTCTGTTCTGCCTAGATCTAGCTGTTAGCGTAGCAGATTTCAACTCCAAGTTAGTTTAATTTCCTCAACCCAAAAATGCGTGGCAGCAGCCAACCCAAATATAGTCCCGAATCCTTGAGCATGTTTAATTACGCATTCATCTTTGTGGGTGATAAGGCTAATTTCATGCATCGGTTATATGGTGAAAAGCACTATATTTTGCTGGGTCTAACACAGTTTTTAAGCCAGGTGTGTGACAGAATCGCTAGATCCAGGAGATGCTGGAGGGAACGGACTAGCGAAGGAATGAAGGAGAAGTGAGTAGAATTTAAGGAAAGGAAGGCTAGAAGAAGGGAGTCAATAGCTGAGGGCAACAAAGTCTATCTATACCTCGCTGGGCCCCACTTCAACGCCTATAAATAGAGGAGCATGCAACACACAAAATATAGAATTTTTTTCGCTCTAAGCTCACACACAACACACACACTTGGGAAATGGGAGTTCTTGGGTAATTTAGGGTTTTAAAGGGTCTCATCTTCAGAGGAAGCCCGTCGTAACACCGTCCGGGTGAGGGCGAAGATACAATCTATTTACTTTCGTTTCTTTTACACTTTATTTCGTTCGAACTTCACTTTTGGAAGTCGATTTGGTTGTTGATGTTACTGATTATCTACGCATTCCTTTAGTTTCTGTTATATTTGTGTTATCTCGTGTTGATCTACGTTGATCCTGTTGTTTGGAGTTTTATTTTGGCAAGTTGCATGATAATCTATGTTTTTTGTCACTTTGGTGCTTGATCTGGGGAATTTGGCGGTAGATCTGTGGTGTTGTTGTTGATCAGAGGTTATTTGGTGATTTTGTAGTTATGGAATGTTTTTGGCCGGAGTTTGTGTCGGACGCTTGGATCCGGAGTGGATTTAGCATCCGAGGTTGGATCTGAACATGGGATTTCAAGTTATGCATGGATTTTGAGTTTTCTATTTCCGCTCTGTTTTACTTCGTATAGTAGCCATAGATCTGTTTAGTTCTTAATTGTTCTTTGTTAAATTGCTAAATTCTAGTCTGCTCTGTTTTTCCGATTACGTTTTCATACCTGTTCTTCTGAGTTTTTGTGCAATTGGTTGGAGAAGATGATTTCTTTGTTAGTTAGTACTTTAGTTAGTTGTTTTTCCAGCTTTTCATCCGTACTCTGCTTTTTCAGTCATGGTCCCCACCGTCAGTTTATTTCCCAGGTCTAGGTAATTTAGAATAGTTTCTTAGATCTAGCGATTGTCTCGGTTCTAGTTTACGTGCATGATTTCTGTTTTGCCTAGATCTAGCTGTTAGTGTAGCAGCTTAATATCTCAAGTTTAGTCTAATTTCCTCAACCCAAAATATGCGTGGCAGCAGCCAACCCAAAAATAATTTCCAAATCCTTGAGCATGTTCATTACGCATCCATCTCTGTGGGATCGATCCCTACTTCCCTGTGCTAAATTTTAGTATAAGTGGTTGAGGGTTTTGAAGAGTGCTCTGTGTGTCCGACGACCGAGATTTTCCAACGACCAGTGAGTTCCTAGACCTTGTGATCTAGTGGATTTGCTGGACCTAGGAAACTTGTTATTCTTTTCTGTGCACACTCTGACAGTCCGGTATCTTCAGTGGGATCGATCCCTACTTCCCTGTGCTAATTTTAGTATAAGTGGTTGAGGGTTTTTGAAGCGATATTCTGTGTGTCCGACGATCGAGATTTTCCAACGATCCGTGAGCTCCTAGACCTTGTGATCTAGTGGATTTGCTAGACTTAGGAGCCTTGTTATTCCTTTCTGTGAACACAGTATTAAACACACATACACTCGAGTGGGCTTCAATTCCCATTCTTAACCTTCTTGTACACGCAGCTCTCGTTAGGGCATTTTTCGAATCCAAACTTATGAACAGTCTGATCGAAACACTGATTCCATGATCTAGATGCTTGCTTGAGGCCATAAATTGCCTTCTTAAGCTTCCAAACCATGTGATCTTTGCCCTTGACGGCATAACCCTCGGGTTGTTCCATGTAGATGGTCTCCTCAAGACTACCGTTCAAGAACGCAGTCTTAACGTCCATCTGCCATACATCCCAATCCATGTAAGCTGCTATAGACAACAGTATCCGGATCGATTTGAGCATGGCCACTGGGGAGAAGGTCTCATCGTAATCGACACCTTCCTTTTGGGTGTACCCCTTAGCCACTAGTCTTGCTTTAAAGACTTTAACTCATCCATCAGGTCCACGTTTACGTTTGTATATCCACTTACTCCCAATGGCAGTACAACCTTCGGGTAGGATAGATAAATCGTAGACGTCTTTGTCTATCATAGATTGTAGTTCCAAATCCATTGCACTTACCCATTGGCAATGATCGACATCCGCCTGCACCTCTAATAAATTCCAGGGATCTAGTACATTGCTTTCCGAGGAGTGTTCCATAGATTCTCCCAAACCAATGTACCTTTCGGGCTCATGAGAGACCCTCCTACTGTGGCGCGCCACTACAACATTAGGTGTAGAAGTTGAAGGTTCGGGAATAGGTTGTACTATATGTACTTGTTCTTGGTTAATGGAACTTGTGACTGCAGTGAGCTCTTCAAGGGCCACCTCACTGCTGGGTTTATGATTCATAACAAAGTCTTCCTCTAAGAATGTCGCGTGAGTACTCACAATGACTTTCTTGTCTCGGAGACTATAGAATTCATAAGCTTTCGATCCTTTGGGGTATCCTGTAAACAAACATACCTCTGTCCTTGAGTCCAGCTTAGTTGGATCCTTTTCCAAAACATGAGCTGGACACCCCCATATCTTGAGATGCTCTAGATTGGGCTTGCGCCCATTCCACAACTCATATGGAGTGGCAGGAACAATTTTGATGGTAAATTTTCTAAAATATGGCTCACAGAAAGCAAGGCATGTCCCCAACTTTCTTCTAATTGGAAACAATAAAAAGATGTCAATTGGGATTCAATTCCCTCTACCGATAAGTAGTCCAAAAATTCGGCGCTGAGATATTTGCCTCCGCGATCAGATCGCAGGCTTTTGATATGTTTTCCATGATGCGTCTCAGCATAAGCCTTAAACTCCTTGAACTTGTCAAAAGCTTCAGACTTAAAGCGCATCAAATAAACATATCCAACTTTCGAGTAATCATCAATAAAAGTGATGAAATAGCGAAAGCCGCCTCTTGCCTCGGTTGACATTGGTCCACACACATCAGTATGAATGAGTTCTAGTACTTCCTTGGCCCTATTACCTTTCACCCTAAAAGGTCTCTTAGTCATCTTGCCTTCCAAGCAGGATTCACATGTGGAAAATGATTCAGTATCTAGTCCTCTAAGAAGGTCTTGATCCACGTGAGTTTGAATCCTCCTTTGGTTGGCATGACCAACTCTAAGGTGCCATAAGTACGTTTCGTTCATTGAACTTGAAGGTTCCTTTCTTTTCTTTGAAATTTTTGATGCATTATTGAGTTCTAATTTGCGATTATTAAATTTTGTAGATATGATTGTGTACTGACTGTTTTCCATGATACCACGACTAATATAAGAACCATCTTTCTTAATAACACAACTGTCATTAAAAGAAATCGAATATCAATCAAAAACCAATTTAGAAACTGAAAATAAATTTCTTCTAAAAGAAGGTATCAACATAACATTCTTCATAACCAATAATCTATCACTACTAAAACACAAATAAACGTCTCTCACTGCAATGGCCGCCACTTTAGTAGCGTCGCCCAGCTGGACTTCGATTTCTCCATCATATAGCCGCCATGTCACTTGCATTAAGTCAGGATCAAAACAAATATGATCAGTTGCACCAGTGTCAATAACCCAAGTATGAGATGAAGTCAAAGCCAAACATGACTCGACAACTAGAGCTTGGTGCATACCCGTAGCCTTACCCTTTTTAGGGCAGTCTGGCTTCCAATGCCCCTTCTCTCCACACTTGAAACACTTTCCTTTTTGCTTCTTTCCCGACCTCCTCTTTCTCTTTCCTCTAGCTTCCTTAGGTGCGACCTGGTTCATCACTTTCTTCTTTCCTACGCCAAGCCTAGGGCCAGAGGAACGATATGACGAAGTAACCATCGCAGCCTTAGCTTGGTTCATGAGATCCTCTACCGACTGAAGTTCAGTCAACAACTCAGCCAAGGTGTAATTTCCATTGTTCATATCAAAGTTGAGCTTGAACTGCTGAAAGCTAGGGGGCAGACTCTGAAGGATGATAGTAACTTGGGACTCGGCATCAATGACACCTCCCAAAACCTCAATTTGATTGAGGTGACTCATCATCTCGAGGCCATGGTCCGCACAGACGAGCCTTCCTTCATAGTCTTGCACATGATACTCTGAAAGGCTTGAGACTTAGCTGTTCGGTTCTGAGTACCAAAGAGATTTGTGAAATTTTGCATAATATCGGCGGCAGTAGCCATGGCGGCATGCTGATGTCTAAGCATTGTTGCCATGGAGGCCAACATATAACACTTAGCCATCTCATTCACCTTGTGCCACCGTCTATGCGCATCTAGCACTGCCTGCGCGGCGTTAGCCGCCGGCACTGGGGCCCGTGGAGTAGTGAGTACAAATTTGTACTCATCAGTCGTGAGAACCATGTCCAAACTTTGTTTCCATTCTATGTAATTTTGGCCCTCAGTTTGTTTTCTTTAAGAATTGCAGAAAGAGGATTGAGTGACATGTTGACGATTTAGTTTGCACTGCAAAACAGAATATTTACTATTTGTCATAAACTTATGTGATGAAATTGAGGAGATTAACCATAAAACTTTTCAAATTCTCACAACTTTAAAATTAAAATTTTGTACCCTCAAGCAGAGGTCAATACACATTAAAATTTTAACATTTTTACTGGTCACAACACCGACGAATAGTCTAGAGAACACAGCACGGCATGGCCGCCAAATGTTGCCTAACAAGACTCTCGTTTCTACAACACACTCCCATAACAATGCTCATGCGTTGATAACAAGACCAAGCTATCTCGTAAATTCTGTTTGGACTTCTGAAACTTGTAATTTCTTAGGATTATTGTCCCCATAGCATGGGTGACGATAATATTGGAAACTACTTTCTAGTCCATACTATTTACATTTGAGAAGTCCACCTATAAGAACTCGCTATTTCTTAGGATTATTGTCCCCACAACATGGGTGGCGATAAGATTCAGATATTAGCTTCATAAGTTGTGGACCAATCGATGGAGACCATATACAAACTTAGTTCGTAATTATTGCTTAGATATTTAAGTTATGGTTTTTCATTAATTATCCTTAGCCTTAGTGCAAATTAAAGGCTTAATTAAATTCTGTTGGTATTTAATTGACTGGATAATTAAATCTTTTATAATCTATTAAACATCTTATTAAAGGATAATATATTAATTACTAAAGTTTAATCCATATTAATGTCTTCTATAAGATTTATCTAAAATAATTAATTATTTATATCTTTGACTGACATGAATAAATAAACTTTAAATTAATTCCTTATTAAGATTGAGAAGAGAATAATATTTTATTATTTAATGAAATCTTACATATCTGTCCTTATTAGGATTCTAGATATATAATATAATTAGAAAACTAATAAATTATTCTTGTCCATATCATCTAGGAGTAAAATATATCCATAGATATGGTCAATAATTTAAATATTCCTAAAATCTAGGGAAATCTTCCCAAAATATTTTATTTCCATTAAATAATAATATTTTAATGATATCTTTTAATTTACCGGCGAGCATCTCGCCGAAACGGCGATTTCGCCGACCATCTGCCGCGGGCAGCCCGCGTGACCGCGCGGCTACTTCCTTCTCCCTCTCCAGCGTTTGAGGACCAAGAAAAACCCTTCCGTCGAGGTCGCCGATCGCGCGGCCATCGCCGCGCTGCTCCGGCGCCTTGCTTCCACCGACGGTGATTCACTCTAAGCCAGCGACGTCCACCCATGGCGGCGAAGCTTTCGGCTCGGCGTCGTGCATCTAGGAATCCGATTAGGGTTAGGGTTAAGTTTAGGTTTAGGCTTTTCCGCGGAGGAGGTGATAGCCGCTGCTCTTGGACGAGCAGCGAGCTCCGCCTTGTTCCACCTCTGTCGACCGCCGTCTTGTCTGGGGAGAAGGCCGAAACCGCGGTCTCGACGGCGGTGTGGACGAGCCCATGCTCGTATTCACGCCACCGCGTGATCGCTTCGAAACTCCCACTCGTTCGGCGCGATTGCTCGGAGATCGGCGGTTCCGGCGGTCACACCGGCGTCGCGCACGAGTTCACCCTTGTCTGTGCGTCGCCGGTCGATCGCCCCGTCGCGACCACTCGCTCGACAACCCTTCATCGATCGCATGTAGCGCGATTCGTCTCGGTGCAAGCACCGACAAATCGCACGTCTCGTGCGTTCGAAATATTTGAGTTATTTGTTTCGATTGTTCTTGAGTTCATCATGCATAATAAATAACAACTAAAAACAAGAACATGCTTCGAAAACAAAAACGCATGCATACATGAATTTGGCAGCGGAAGCGCTCACATATATCAATTTCATAATAATTATGATCTATTTAGCAGATTATTTAGACAAATTCTATTCGCGTAATTATCACATGTATCATGCTCATAACTCAAATAAAACATGCCTTAAATTAATTGAAACATAAAACATGCTTTTCTACGGTTTAGCCATTATGCCTTGATGATTCTCCGACGAATCGTAGATAGCTAGCGCCTTCTCCACGTGAATATCTTTAGTACAAAACCACGGATCTTCTGTCTGGTTCCCGGACTATAAACTGATATCAGGGTGGGCTGATCTCACCAGTGTACTAGGACTTAAATAAAGAAGACGGAAATCATTTCCCTCGGAGGAGAGAAAATCGTCCCTCTTCTAAGTAGAGAGGGGGACGAAATTTTTAGAGAAAAATAATTTTCTTTTCTGTCTCCTTTATTCTCCTTTTTATAATAAGTCACATATTGGGCCAAGACAGGGATATATGGAAGGCTTTGGATATGGGCTCCTCCAATTAGCTTTTTACTAATTAAATTAAACCCAATTTAATATATGCTTATAATTGGAATATTACGAGCAGCCACTACAGAAGTAATATTGCACTCTCCATCCAAATCAGAAATTATAAATATTTCGGGTTTCCAATACTTGATATTTATTTCCCGCGCTTAAGATAGAAATATCCATTAATTAATTATTGTCTGCTATAGACTTAATTAATTAATATCTTATTTAATCCAAGAGTGTACTCAGCAAGAAAATCTTATTTATTATTCATAGAGTAATTAAACTCCAACTAGCTAGGTTCCGAATAATAAAACCTTATTTCCAGCTTCTCTTGAGGATGTTATCAAACGAGACTCACCTCGCGCACGATTCAACATAATAGCAATCCTAGCACCGCTAGATATTAATCACCACTACCCAATATACCAGGCTTATTGGGTTGCGAAAAACCCGCACCATTTAGTAAGCCAAAGTAGTGCATGATCAATACCGTATGCTCAATGCTAACCTACATTGATTAAGAAATAATAATTTACAAGACCTCGTCTTTCAGTAGATAGCATAAAGACTGTCTCGCTGTTAGACCCATTCAGTGCTATACCATACCAACGTCATCTTATCTCAGTAAGGCTTAGAAATAATCGGACTGACATTGCAACCTTTCACGATAGGTAGTCTAAGCCTATCTGGGTTGTGAAATTCTTCTTTTTCTTTGTTTAGAACTGACCGTGTTACCTTAAAGTGAACGACACCCACAACCGGTCTACTAAAACAAAGACTTAGACTTTGTTAAGTTACTTATACGTTTAAACATGTAATAAACATTCATTGAATGTAAAACATAACAACATTATGACAAAAATAATCTGTTTATTCCTTTAGAAAATAAAATAAGAGTTTTAACAGTATTCAATCACTCGAAAGGTGATTTATAGTATACAAACTCTAACAGATCGTTCACAAGAAAGGGACTGAGTTAGAATTTACTCCCTGAATATGCACTGCATCGTTAGCTCGTAGGCCCACAATAGTGCAAGGTCAGATCCATTTGGATTTGAGCTTCCCTGGCATCAGCTTAAGGCGAGATTGGAAAAGTAGTACCTTCTGACCATCTTTCAACTCCTTGACCCGGAGGTTTCGGTCATGCCATAACTTTGTCTTTTCTTTGTACCACATCGCGGCATCGAATGATTCTAACCTCAGCTCTTCCAGCTCTTGAAGCTGCAATTTCCTCTCCTCTTCGCAAGCATGTGGCTTCATGTTCATCTCTTTTATAGCCCAGTATGCTTTGTGCTCTACCTCGACCGGGAGATGACACATCTTCCCGAAGACTAGCCTGTAAGGAAACATCCCTATTGGAGTCTTGAAAGCAGTTCGGTTGGCCCAAAGAGCATCATCGAGACTCTTACTCCAGTCCTTCCTTGATGGATTTACAGTTTTCTCCAGGATTGCCTTTATCTCCATGTTCGATATTTCTGCTTGCCCATTTGCCTGGGGGTGGTAAGGAGTGGACAATCGGTGATGAACACCATACTTCCTCATTAAGGTCTTTATCGTTCGGTTGCAGAAGTTGCTAATTTTGATGAAGATTCACAATTAAGTCATGCATGGAGGGAAGATAGAAGTAAAGCTGAAAAACCCAAGGTCAAACTAAAATATCATCTGAAGTACAATTTGTATGGGTTTAATTTTATGTGTCCATGGACAAATTTTGTGTTTGCACAATCTTCCATTGCATCACTGGATAAGCTCCGCAGAGCGTGGTTAAGATATAAAATTCTTTGTTAACTGTTCTCTTCTTTTTGTTAATTTTCTAGTTTAGTTTATTTTTCCTCCGTAGAGCTGAAATTTCTCTCCGTAGAGCTGAAGCTAGTACTAGTTTAAATTATATTTACTGTTTCTAGTTTAGAACCTTCTGTTTCTTTTAATTACGATTTTTTTCGTTTTCTTTAAAAAAAAAAAAACTTTCAATTACGTGACTATCGAGTTCCTATCCTTCTGGCATTAGTCTCTTTTCATTTAAATTAGATTTTTTTTTCATTTTTTTTAAAATTTTCATTTTTTTTAATAATTTATTATAAAAAAAAAAGAAAAAAATAATTAAAATATAGCACCTTCCACCCTCTCTTTCAATTTTGTTTTCTCCATATAATGCACACACTCATACTTTAAATTCACATCACCTACTCAAATTCTTTGGTTTCTGTCAATGATTCTTGTGCTCATCTTTCAACCAACGCAAGGTACGTTCCTCTTATAATTTCTGAGCATTGACCTTTAATCCTTTCACTGAATGACTTTGTTGTTGGTACAGATTTTGGCAGAAGTTTGATTGGGGATGATATTTGTTGATGTTTGGTGTGCTTGAATTAGATTCTCTCCGTGGATGAAATTTGAATATCTCTCTGGCTTAGTGTTGTTGATACACATAGTTCATGTTCATAGCATTGTGAGACTATTTTATCTTGCATGAATTGTGTATATTTAGTTGTTTTGCTTGATCATGGTTTATTGTTGAAAATCTTTAAAATTAATTGGGGGATAGAGAAAATAATGAGAGGATGAAAAATGATCATGTTAAGGTAGACAATTTGATTTGCATATTCTAGGCCTTGATTTGATCTAAGTTTGGTGGAGTACCAAAAGTTACTTGTTATATCCTACTAAAATTTTCTCCATTGTATGCTCACATTGCGAAATTGTAGGTACAAAAGGCACATCCTAAAAGAAATTTCAAAAAAAAGGAGGAATAACTTATGAGCTTCAAAGAACGTCATGCTAAAGACATTAACCAAGCGCTTGTTGGGAGGCAACCAACATTGGTATCATCTATTTTTCATAATTAATTTTGTTTTATTTTATTTTATTTTCTTTGTTTACTCACGTCCCTACCGACTTTTCAAACTTATTCTTAACACAGTTTTGAATAAGTTTGGGGGGATGAAGTGTCTGACCGTGAATTTAGTTGTTTTTGCTTAGTTTTTGTTTTAATTTTATTTATTTTAAAAGAAAAAAACCGAGGTGAATATAGTCATGAGCATAACATAGAAAACTTAGAAATACTCGTGTTTAAGGACATAAGACTGAGTTGCATATGATGAAAAGTTCTATTATATTTTGTTTGAGTTGACTTGATGCATTGATTTGAAGGTTTAGTGAAAAGGTGCATAATTAATGAATTGCTTGTTTGCCTTGAATCATTCTTAAACCTTATGAGTCTTGAGCCATAAATTTCTTTTTGTGCGATTTATCTGCATTCATGTACTTGTTTCTAGAACTTGCTCCCAGACTGCCTAAGTCTACATAGTCTTTAAATGATAAAAGAGGACGTTAGGCCATCCTTCTTAGTTACTTTATATATCCAAATTTATGACCTTACAATGAATATTTTTCCTAGCTAGCCACTTTGAGCCTTTAAAGCCTTTTTCTTTCTTTGGAAGCTAAATAAAGGGAGAATATCCATACACTCTTGGGGAAAGTTAGTTTATATCTTATGAGAAGAGTTGGGAGAGATAAGATAGAAAGAAAGTAGTGTGTTTAAATGTGAAAATTACATAGACATCTGTGGTTTGGATTAGATAATTTGTTGTGCAGAAAAAAAAAAGATGTATAAAAGAAAAAAAAAAGTGAAAAAAAAATTGAGAAAAAAAAATCAAAAGGAAAAAAATCAAAGGAATTTGGGAAGTGCGAAGAAATCTGGACAAAGTCTATAATTTACTGAGATTTGAATTGTTGGTTTGATAGCCCAGTATGCTTTTTAGTCATATTACCTCACCTTACCAAAGAGCCTACATTACAACTAAAAAGAAAGACCTTTCGGATTTTTGATTTTAATCACAAAAAGTAGAGGAGGGATTAGACTTCGAGCAAGCTTATGGTAAACTTTGCATGTTGCTTTATCTGAGATCGCATATATTC